>NC_133976.1:74150380-74452992 GCF_047716275.1 Strix uralensis | reverse complement strand
CCTGGTAGTGAGGAACTCACAAAGTAAGTTGATGAGACAGAGCATGCCAAAAGGATTATTTTTCCCAGTTTGCAGGCAGAGAGCTGGGAAAGTGTGGCAAGACTAAACAACTGACTCAAGGTCACAGAGCAAACCTCTGGCAGAGGAGAGCAGAAGCCCAGCCCAGCTGGTAGCTTATGGAGCTCAGCCCTCGTGTGCCTTGGGGCTGCCTTGGCTGACAGACTGCCACTGCAAGGCACAGAGCGTGTGTGAGCCACCAGACGGCTGGACAAAACGCCCCAGCATTTGATATAGACATGAGTAAGAAGAGGTCATGGTCTCCTCTGGGTACTCAAGGGCACTTGCTTGCCATGTCTGAACATGGAGAAACTTGTTTCTTGTATCACATAGGAGGGAGGAAAACCACTCTTTGGTTCTTGCCAGCTTGTAAAGGCTTCAAGAAGAAAATGTTCTGCACAGATTTAACTGTTTTTTTCTGCCCTGTTGCCAGGACCGCAGCACATTGCTTCTTCGCAGGTTTTCTTCAGTTCATTTCTCCCAACCTCCAACAAAACACCTCTTCCAACTTCTGCTTGTCATGTGCTTTTCATCCTGCAGGTGTATGAACTGGATGGCACCCGGCACAATAAGTCATGGTCCGTGGCAACCTATCGGGAAGTGACCAGGCAGTTTGTGAAGGAGCACCCTGACTTTCTTGGAGCCAAGATTATATTTACAGCACACAGGTAGAGGCTGAGCTGGGCTAAGAGCAGCTGTGTGTGGCTGGCTGTGCTGAGGTGGAGGCGGCGGTGGGGAGAGAGGAGTCCAGGCCAGGAGAAGTGATGCTAAGGGCTAGGCTGAAGTGCCACAGTTGGTTAGCAATGCCCATGTCCATCGTCAGACCCGGGGTGTTGACTCCCGAAGCATTTCCTGGCACGTGTAAAAGGCTGAGGATGAGAAATCATCTATATAAGTCCGCGTATGTGCGAAGTGACCAAGGTTAGCTCATGGTGTGCACCAGAGAGACAAGTGTCTGCGAGCCCTGGGTGAGGAAATGAGCAAGGGGAGGGCTGCTTGCGTGCGTGTGTGCGTGTCCAAGCCATGTGTGCTCTCTTCCCAAGCCTAGACATACTTCCCCTCTCTGCGGAACCTGAAGCAATGACAGCAGTGCCTGAGTATGGGCAGTCGGTATTGCAAAGGTCCTTGTGGGACCTTGCAAACGCTGTTCTCCCAGCAGCCTTTGTACGGTATGTTAGTGCTGCTGTTCGCAGGCGGGCACAAGGCTGTTCTCCAAGTCAGCCAGATGCCATGAAGTCATGTGAGGTGATCCTGAGCAAATATAACAGACCTCTCAGCAGCACTTACTCACTCCGGCTCGGCATGATGCCGTTCCCAGTTCAGAACTGGCTTGCCTCTGGCCAGCTTGGGTAGGGACAGTCTGTCTGCAAAATGCACTGTGATGTTTAAGTCCAATAGGGCTGGAAGAAATCTAAATTTAAAACTCTTGAAATGAAGCTACTGTCCCACCTCCCAGCAAAACAGTTGAGAGGAAAAAAAAAAATTTAAACATTTTCTCTCCATGCTGTTGTGTTCCCTGCTTGGTAGATGGGAAAGCCAGTGAGTCAGACAAGCATGCCTCAACTCCAGTGACAGCAGGGTCTAGCCAGGCATTTCCTGGTCATTCAGGGGTTTCCTTTCATAATATCAATTTTCTACTGCTGTTACTCTGGAGACCTGAAGATGGTTGTCAGATTCAGGAGCAACTTGTGCATTTTGGAAATACCCCTGGGGGCCCATTTCACAAGTCAAACCCAAAGAAGGCAAGCCTTCTGGGAGTGAGCCTCTGCACTGCTTTCTCTCTCTTGCTCTTTAGGATGCTGAATGTTTCCCAGATTAAAGAAGCCATCGTCACTGCCATGGCACTCAGAGCCCGCTTCCCAGACACCCTGGCAGGCTTCGACCTGGTAACCGTATTTTTTCTGTGGCTTCGCGTTAACCCCTAGAGGTGCGATATAACTACATGTATAATATGGCATATGTTTTATACCAGAGCGAGATCCTCTGCTGCTGTACTGAAATCAGTGTAAATGAATTGCAAATCCTCCAGCTAAGGATTTTGTTGAGGGCAACTGACAAAATCCCCTGAAAGAATCAGCTCCCTATCCCACAGCATTGTAATTCAGTACAGTTGGCACCTCAGTGATATATAGCTCTCAGTCCCACCATCTTCCAGAGAATGTTCAAAAATACCTTCCTCTTTCCCCCAGGTTGGTGATGAGGATGAAGGTCATTCTTTATGGGACCTGAAGGATGCTCTGACCATCCCGTATTCTCTGGGGGTCAATTTGCCATACTTTTTCCATGCTGGGGAGACTGGTAAGCATGAGGACTCAAGGCCTGTTATTGCTTGCAGAGGCAAGTGGTGGTCTTGCAAAGCACAGAAGAAGCAAGCCTGGCTGTATCAAGATGATGTGTGTGTGTGTATACACCTGTATATAATTGGTTTTCCCTATGCTTCTCCCCACATCAGCTTGTTGCTGTAGCATTCCTACATGGCACCTTCCCTACCCGCTCCTTCCTCTTGACTGTAGGCATCATGTTGCTCAGTGTCTTTGCTCTGTGTGTGACATGGATTCATGCTGCATGAGTTATTGCTGGTAGCCATTTCCTCCTCAGAGCAGCACTTACCTCCCATCCACAGTGGCAGCAGAAATCCCCAACTATTATTTTACATTATAAGGTGAAGGAATGTCTAAGCCAGCCTCAAGTCTTTCCTGAATACACTCATCAAAATAACTGATCATTACCCTTCATTCCTGGGGCAATGTATTATTATTTGCAATATATCATTCAGTCCACACGGGTGGGATTTATCCTAACCATGTATGACAGTTGTGTCTAACTTGTGTGTTATGCTTATTGCATGTTGACATCAACAGAGAAGATGTCTACATCTGAACTAGTTACCCTAGGCTCCCTTTATACATCTCATCCTAATGTACAGGCTATTCCTCAGAAATCACTAGTTCTCTTCATTGACTGTGAATGGAGACCAGCATGATTAGCTTAGCTGTAAGAGCAATACTGTGGACATCTAAAGCCGGGTGAGATGAGTGGCTATCTCTATGCTGGGCAATGTCCTGGGCAGATTTGGATCCCTGTTTCACTGAAAATGGGAACTCAGAGCATGAGCAACTCTCTCACCTTGCAACTGGGACATTTTTTAACAAAAACGTCTAGCAGTTTGAGAAGATGTATTTCCTTGCAGCATTGCAGTGATTCTTACCCGTCTTTGCTTAGTCTGGCACGGCACCTCTGTAGACAATAATGTGCTGGATGCATTGCTACTGAATACCAGCCGGATTGGCCACGGACTTGCCCTCACTAAACACCCAGTAGCCAAAAGTTTGTCTCGGAAGAGGGATATTCCTGTAGAAGTCTGTCCCATCTCCAACCAGGTATGTTGTTAAAAGCTTAGATCTTGGAGCTGAGACACTGGAATGGGATTTACCATAGCAGCTAGGAGCAGCAGGGAGCTGGGGGGCAGCTAGACATTTTATTGCACCCAGGCTGGCTCAGTTTTCTTTGCAGCACATTACACTGCAGTTTGCTACGTAGACACATGCTGTGTATATATAACGCTTGTAATGCCAGTCAGGTCAAAATCATTTAAATTCCTATCTAGAGGAACCTGGGAAGGCAGTCCTCCCTAGTGGAGATGAGGCCCAGAGCCAGGGAGGTGCCTAAAGATACATAATGGAAAATACTTCAAAGTCAGGAGGGCCAGAGGCTGAAAAGCTGGGATTGTAACTGGAAGTCTTTTCGTTTTCTAGAAGTCATAACCAGGGGGAACTCTTTTGCAACACATTAGTGTGGTGCCTTTTGTCCCCTGGGTGCAGCAGAAAGGATGCTCTGGGGTAGAGATGTACCGGTGGGAGCCTTGAGGGAGAGAACTCTGATACCAGCTCCAGATGCCCTGGGCTAAGCATCATGGCACATACATAACCAAAAGACTGTTCCTGAAATGCTCACAGTCAAATTGTTATAAATAAGCAGAAGTTATTCAGCCCACTGGCCTTAATTTAGGTGTTTAATTTAAGAAACCAGTCTCCTTGTATAGTCAGTGGAGACAAGTAGTCACCTCCTGCAGCAGTTCAGAGCAGAACGCCTAACAGGCTCTGAACAGCCCCCTGGAGGCTCTTCCTCCCTTATGACTACCTGCTGGCACAGGCAACTATAGCAGGTATGCAGTGTGAAGGGTGCCATAATGTAAACACGGCTACAGCAATAACCTGATGTGGTGTTGTCTCCCATCCTTTCCCGCTGAGGTCCTACTGTTGGTACCTGACTTGCGGAGCCATCCTGCAGCTGACCTCATGGCTGAAGGGCACCCCATTGTGATCAGTCCTGATGATCCCCCTATCTTTGGGGCAAAGGGAGTCTCCTATGACTTCTACGAGGTGTTCATGGCCATCGGAGGGATGAATGCTGACCTGAGGACCTTAAAACAACTTGCACTCAACTCCATAAAGTAAGTTCCTTACCTCTCTCACCTGGCCATAGTAATGTTAAGGAAACTATCAGCTTGCTTCCTGGAAAGCCACTGTATTTGGGGTTTGGCTGCAGGGTGTCTCCTCTGGATTAACAGAAGGTCAGTTCATGTGGCAAAGTATTCTCTGTGTGTCTCCTCCAAGGGCAGGACACAGGGACTGCAGAGGCTCCTCTGCCTGTGCTCTTGAATGCCTTTCTCTAACTCAGTGTCTCAGTTTATTCCCCCTTTTCCATCCTTTGAGAACTTGCAACCAGCATCTGTTTCTGCATACAGGAGAAATCTTATGTCTTTGTATCACTTGTCTATTTCTGCCAGAATTTGACTTGCTGCGTTGTTTGCCATGGCCCACTGGGGAAACACAGGAAAACAATCTACCAGCATGTAGTTTGGGTTTGTTTAACCACTTTTTCTATTTATCTGGACAGCTCTGGATGTCCCAAAATAGTTTAGATATGGCGCTCAGGGTCTTTCTGTACTTTCCTAGACTCTTGTCTGTTTGACAAATCCTGTGCCAATCCTCTCGTCAATCCCAAGACCCGCATGGCCAGGGAGACAACAAATACTCTTATTTCCTACCAATTTGGACCAAGCCCAGGGCATATCTGAAAGCAACAGCAGTGCTGTATCTTCTCTCCTAGCCACTGGGTGCTGCCCAGTGAGCCTCCAGCTTATGCAGACTGCGTTGTTTGTCCTCATGGTGCAGGACTCAGTAGCTGTTGATACGGCCATTATGCTTCTTGTCCCAGCATGAGCCCAGCGGGCAGGAGCTCAAGGCTCTTTATACTATGTTACTCTGTGCCGTGTAGGCATGTCTTGCAAGGGTTAATCTATTGCTGCTTCCTGCCTTTTCATTTTGTTCACTGATCTTGAAATAGCTGCCCCCTTGTCTGCTGTCTGATACTGACTTTTCTCCTCCTCACAGATACAGTACCATGCTACCAGTTGAGAAAGCAAAGGCCAAAGAGGTCTGGCAGAAAAAATGGGACCAATTTGTGGCTGACCTCTCTGATAGCTTTTTGAGGGAGCTTTAGAGGGGAGAAGACTCATCTCAGACGACATTTGGCGAGCCAGAGCGAACTTATTTCTAAGAGGGAGACTGCTTCTTCCATGTCACCTGAGTGTTTGAATGAACCTCAAAGTCTCACCTGGCAATGGGTGATTCTGGTAAGCTGGGCTTGATGGACTTAATACTAAGAATGAGCTGCGCTATGCTGTGAAAGTCATGGACTGGAGGTGAGAGGGAACAGTGAGCCTTTATAGCAACAACAAAAGAACACCCTGCTCAGAATAGTCAAAACAATTAAAAATTGCCAGTAACCAAATCCTGACATTCTTATTCAGGAAAAACATGCTTTCTAATTAGAGTTAGTGGGAGATTGCCAATGTGAGGATCTCCAAAATTCGCCTTATCATTACAAAATGCAGACCTTGTCCGGAAACAGCTAAGACAAACATCCAACCATTTGGGCCACTGACCTTCAGGAGAGCAAGGACTGAAAATGACTCTTGTTATGTTTAACCCTGGGCCTGCTGCCAAAATAGCACTGCTAGGTTGAAGAACCAGTCATAGGTCTGATGTCTGCTATTTCAGGACCTACCATGGCTGGATATGAGCTGATGGAACTTGCTCCCAGAACATTTAAGCCTGGTTGCACAGTGACCATAAAGCCAAAAAGAGGTGCCTCAGTTGCCAACAGTTGTTTTTTTTTTTACTGCAAAATCTTTTCCTGTCCTCTGGTCACAAGGAAGCCAAAACACTTTTCAGCTGAGAAAAAACACCCTGGCTTACAGATCCAGCTTAATTAAAACTGTCCCCCTGCACTGGGCCATGCTAACACAGGCCTGTGCATTTACAGGAAACACCTTTTGGTTTCAGGGGTTTCTACTACCAGCCTTTGTTGCCTAACCCAGAGTGCAGTTGTGCCCTTATTCAGCCTGTCAGACAGATTTTCACCTACACAGAGAACTACTCTCACACTGTGGATATCCACAGTGTTCACTTGGACCTTTGTAGTTTTCAGCTCTTTGGCAAAATGGTATTTCAGAAACTACACAATAAATAGAGTCTGGACAAGCAGATTCCCTTTCTTAACATCATCAAAAATATCAGAGGAAGAACTAGTTGCAGGGAGATTAAAAAAAAAAAGAAATCTTAACCAGGATGATAAACAAATTCAGCAAAATCCTTCGGCACTCATATCCCAAGCCCACAGCCAGAATCAACCAGCGTTTCTCCCTGACTTCTGTACAATTATGCTGGTTTGCATCAGCCAAGGGAGAATTTAGAAAAGTTCCTGCTGAAAGACATCTCCCTCCTCTGAGTCACAAACTTGCAAGGACTGTCGTTTCCTGATCTGACCAGCTTGGGCAAATTGGCTCTTTTTATGTTTTCTGCTAATTGTCTCAAGCTGTCTGGCCATAGTGTTTATTTCCACTGACCTTGGTTAAAACACCTTAGCAGGAGGCAAATATACTTACTACAGAAGTGGATCAAGCTGCGCAGCCTGTGCGTCCCCTGTTAAATTGCCCACATTTCACAGGCTGCAAGTTCATCTCTAGCTATTCCAGGGAAAAGAAACCCCACACTACAAACCCCATAACAAAAACCAAATAAACCCACAAGGTTTATGAAGGTGCCTGCGTTGCAGAAGCCAGAAACACAAACCACAGAAAGCAAAAAGTGAGAACACAGTCACACACCTTGCTAATTGAGAGGGTTGAGTGCCTCACACCCCTTTTCAGCCACAGCTGCCTCTACTCCAGCTCTCTCTGCTCACATGCCCCACACCTTTCTCTGAAGCACCAGCAGCTAATCTTTGCAGGCTGGCCTTTCCTGGGCTTTGATAGAGATTTGGTCCTGGGATGAGCTTTATACCAGAGGAGGAACTAGAGTAGAGCTACCTTCCCTCCTCTGCCATGGGTGTTGCATACAGAGCTCAGTCTAAAGTCCCCAGGGTAGGCTTTGGTCATGGTCAGATTATAAATGCTGACTTGGAAAAAGCCTTATTTGTAATGCTGCTGAGGAAAACTCCTGCAAATAGGTGGAATGGCTGCTAACTAGTGACCCAAAGCCATGTCCCTCTGATCTCCCTGATCTTTCAGCTTTGCAATATGTGGATGGACAAAGATCTTTTATTTGCCATTAGTTGATTCTCCCTTAAGTGAGCTTCTTTGCTGCCAGGGTGAAGCTAATCAGTACAGAGTCTGTGTGGGAGGAGCTAAGTTCCTCAACACAGGTTAACCCATGTCTGTTCCTTTTCTGCCACAGTGCAAAGGTTGCAGCTCTTCCTGCCCATGGTCTCTTGAGGGCTTGAACCACCGATGGCTTTTTGGTTACCTGTAGTCCTCCCTCCTCATTACCCACATTAGCAGCAGAGCTAGATCTTCTGTTTGCCAGACACTTGCTGGGACCAGTTTACCTGTTGTGTCCAGTTTGTTCTTGCCTTCCTAGGAAAAGCCTGTTGCTCACTTGGCCATTTACCTACTTTGCATCAGGAACTGTGATGTGATGTGGCCCAGTGGAGCCACCAATGAGTGATGGTGTTCAGGATTACAGCACAGAAATCACTGGGGGTTTGAAATTGTACAGATCTGAGGTGATCTTCAGATGAAGCCCTCAGAAAAGTGAATCTTGACTCTACAGGGTTATGTCTGCATTTGTGACTAGCCTAGTGACTCCACTTCTGCTGAAGGTATCCATCTCAGGATTGGTCAGATAGCAGAAACTTTTCTGTCCTGATCACATATGTTTAAATGTGAACCTGAACCACATGGAGAAGCCTGACTCTGGTGGTTTAGCCTTCCTTGGATCCCTCCTTGAACAGGGAATTGCCGTGTGTGGTGACTGGGGCTTCCCGAGAGTCCTCTGGCAGTAGATGGGCTTCAACCATTTTTGGCACCTTAGCGAGTGTGACAGAAGGAGGGCCAGCTTGCTTTACTGCTGGGGATTAACTCTTCTTAGAGCAGGCTTTAGGCTGAAGTAAGGTGCAAATTGAGAAACCCAGACTGCATCCACACCTCTCTAACTCTAGGTGTGCGAAAAAGGAGGGATTTAGGCTGGACCACAGCAGTTAAGAAAAATCAATCCATTCAGATATCCACAAAGCTTCGGGTAAATTTGGCTGTGGGGCTTCATTGAGACTCAGGTCAGCATGTGCAGTAGCATTTCAAGGATTTTGCTGTCAGCCTGTTTCCTTACCCTCAGTACCTTGGCTGCCTGATCACATCCAAATACACATGCTCACGTGCAAATACATTGCATATAATGCTTTCTTGCCTGTCTCTTTCAGAACATAGTATATATTTAGATTTTTAGACCTGTTTTAATTGTGGGATTTATTTTCCTTTTTCTTTCTGTTAAAAAGAACTGGGGATACCTATATTTGATGTAAGGTTTTAATCTGGAATGTGCAGTGGAGGGGCATGTTTCACGTCACTCAGCCTGGAGTACAGCTATCAGGGAGTCTGAAATGTCTTCACAGCATGCTGCAAAGGGCAATTTGATCCATGGGGCTAACACGCTGTGAAGTCAAGCCCAAGCCACCTGGCAGAGACACTACACAGGTCCTCCAGCCCCCTTTCCCCAAACCACACAGTAGCTGCATCCAGCTCAGGGCTGCGTTTTCATACAGAAACCACCCGACGTACATGATTTGCTTGTGCTACCTCTCCTCGTGGTACAGTTTTGTACCATCTCTGTGGTGGTTACAGTATGGGAAAGTAAAAGGAACTACTGAAGGTCATTTTACCTGCTTTTAGCATGCTTTTAACAGAGGGAAACAAGGAGAAGAGTAAATGCTACATGACCAGCCCATTCTTTTCAAAGCTGGCAAGTGCCTTGTGGAGCACCAGCTAACTACGTGGTACAACTTGAGGCTCTGCCCAAAGTACTGGTGGTGGGCATGGGAAGAAAGGGCCAACTAGAGAACTTGAAAACAAGCAGGGCTGGAGGCAGCCACAAGAGTGGTGGGAGGCTGAGTAGAGCAGACCTAAAGGGGCAGAAAGACCCCCCGCTTCAGTCTCCATCCGGAGTCAGAACAAGGAAGGAGAGTAGAAAATCCATGGAATTTTCTGTGATGGTCACTTCAAGCAGCCATAGGAATACATCAAGCCTTATGCCTGTTATCTCCCCCGTCTGTTTCTCCCTGTGGCCTCTTCAGGTTCAATTTGTTCAAACTAAAGGTGGATGGAGCTTTGTTTGCAGCACACTGTGTCACAGGTCTAGGTGTTTTGTTGCAGAGCAGCTTAGACCGCCTTTGGGGCACTTGAGCGATTGAAATGTTTGCCTCCTGGCTACTCACCGGCAGGAAATGGCTGATCCAGCAGTAGTTGCTGCTGTCAAAAATCATGCCAATAAAAACAGAGGAGTAAAGTAGCTGGTTGAAAAGAGAGATAGGCCCAAGTGAGCAGCCGGATCTGTATGTCCTGTGAGCCTCTATCACTGCAGTGGGACTATGCAGATGCCAGATGCTAAGCAAAGCCCTCTGGCCATAAAACAGGGCTACAGATGTGTTTTCCACCAGCTCCCAGTGCTCAGCCTGCTCCAGGTTTTTCCTCCTTTAAGTCTCTGAATTAGTGTCTTCACAGGTAGCAAGCAGAAGGACATTTCTTTGGCCAGAAACTTGTAGCTCTAATTGGCTCAGTACTTAATTTCTTTCTTTCCAGGCTTGCAGCAGTTGCAATCATGGCAGGTATATCAAGTGTTTTCTGTCTGCTGAGGGACAGGCAGGTGAAGGGTCTGGCTCTCAATTCTTCTGGCTTGTCATTTTTATCAGGCTGTGTCCTCCCCCTTGGTCATTACAGGATAAGAAAGGCAT
This sequence comes from Strix uralensis, assembly GCF_047716275.1. Taxonomy (NCBI): domain Eukaryota; kingdom Metazoa; phylum Chordata; class Aves; order Strigiformes; family Strigidae; genus Strix; species Strix uralensis. The sequence goes on along the minus strand of NC_133976.1, from coordinate 74,442,645 downwards.
TTTACTGTATTTTCTCAACCTTTAGCTTGTCCATCATTCCATGAGCAGGCTGCAGCAGAGAAAGAGATAAACCGAGGGGGGGGGGGGGGGGAGGATTGGTTCAGGCCATTAGAGCCTCTGCAGTAAGAGGAGAGTTGGAAGGTATGGCTCCTTTTGAGGGGGATGTTAGAAGGTCAGGAAGGAAGGGGTGATGACAGGGCTATGAGTCTAGGGAAAACAGAGCTGCAAAGTTTACGTAGGAACCCATGGGAGAAGGCTGTGGGCAACTGCCTATTTGCTTGTCCTTAAAGGCAGCTATGAAAGGGGTGGGGGAAACATCTAAATACAGCATAGACAGGGGAAGAAGGAAGAGGGAGTCTCCTATGAACTGGTGTGAGAAGGGCAGACAGACCATCTCTATGGGTATTAGGGGATATGGCTGTTGCCAGGTGTGCCTGCAGAAGAAATCATAAGGCACATCCATGTATAATGTGCAAAATGGGAAGCTCCTAATAGAGTCACAGGGAAAGTCTCAGCTCTCGAAGGGAAAATTACATGAGTGGGCATTTAACACAGGGATGATGGGCTAAAGTCTGTCTGCTGGTGCTGGAAGGATGAAGGTTCATCAGGCAAAGCAGACACTGCAGGGTGCGGTGCTTGGCAGCCATGCGGCCGTTGGTCCCTGCTGCGTGTGCCAGGCTCAGCTGGTGACCGACCGCTGGCAAACTCCCTCCGTGTTGGTTTAAAAATAAGTGCTTCAGCCTGTTGGACTGACAAGTCTTCCTTGTAAAAATAAATACAGCAGCTCTGCCAGCCTGCTGGGAATGCTCACTAGGGTACACACATGCTTTGGGGGCACCTCTTCATTGGTGGGTACCCTGGCTGGAAACACGGCCACCTCTCCACCAGCCCTCATGTGTCAGAGGCATGGTGGGCACAGAACCCCCCAACCAACCCCAGGCCCTCCCTCCAACAAACCACACCAGTGCTTTCTGCTACGGCTGATCCACAGAAGGAAAATGCTGCAAAGCATGCAAAAGGTGTTAGTGGGGCTGGCACCTCACCTGGTGAGGGGAAGGTTAGAAACCCCTCTCCATTGCTCCGCATCTCCAAAGTTGGCTTTGGAGCAGAAGAGCACCACCACCACCTTCTTCTTCTTCTCCTCCTCCTCCTCCTCCTCCTCCACCACCACCTTCTTCTCCTCCTCCTCCTCCTCCACCACCTTCTTCTTCTCCTCCCCCTCCTCCCCCACCTTCTTCTTCTCCTCCCCCACCACCACCTTCTTCTTCTTCTCCTCCTCCTCCACCTTCTCCTCCACCACCACCGTCTTCTCCTCCTCCTCTTCCTCCACCCCGTCCCCTCCCGCAGCGCTGCTACCCGCGGAGCAGCGCCGCTCCTTACCGCGGGGTTCGGGGGGGGTTGCGCGTACTCGCAGGTGAGCGGCGGCCCCGCCCCGCCGGCGCGGCCGGGCCGTGGAGCGGCGGGGCCCCCTGCCGGGCTCCAGGGGAGGCGCCGCCCCGCGGGCTGGCAGCGCCGCGCACAAACAGAAGTGAAAAATCCCCCATCGGGATCGGGGGAAGGGCGGGTTCGCCTCCGCCGCGCTTTCCCTCAGCGCCGGCCATAAAAAAGCAACAGCTTTGGCTATAACGGGGGGGAACCCACCCCCCAAAAACCCCAAACTCGAGGATATTTGGATACGCTAAACTTTTTTGCAATTAAATCCCCTCTACGATATGGAACCGGCTAGATGTGTCTCTCAGCTATTTCGCAAGTCTCAGGAACGGGAAAAAGGCGAAAGTACCCTTAGAGTTAAAAAGAAGGGACTGGCAGACCCCGGCAACGCAATTTGGTCAGCCTGATTTCAGCGACGACTGAGACCAGCGATCAAAACAACCTATCTAACTTGCAAGCAGTTGTATCGTTAAAAATCCATAAATTCACATTAGCCAATACTCTGGCAGAAATCACAGTAAATCAATCAATTTTCTTCTCTGCTAGGAGCAACTGCCTTGGATCGCTGAGAACCACTCTTGTGTTTGTTATTATTTAAGAAGTCTTTGCTCCTCTGACTGTATTCTTCATCAGCAGCGGAGGGAAATGAGGGTTGGAAGTCCCTGTTTGTAAGGGGCTGTGTAAGTAGTTGAGAAGGCACACTTCAAAGTAGCTGCAACCAGCTCCCTTGTACTAGTGGACGAAGGTTTGAAGCCCAGTACTGCAGGGAACTAAATACTTTCAGTAATGTCTCCAAGGCCAGCATAAATTTTGCCAGAGCAGGAGGAGCTGCAAACACTTCTGAGAAATTAAAGTGATCCTGGCAAGTTGAGGAAATTATGTAAAATAAATGGTAGGTAATTCAGTTAAGGCAAAGGCACTTAAGGAGGAATAACCATCTGTACATATGTATAACCCTGAGTTGCCAGTGTTTTAATAGCTCTGCAGAAAGGGCTCTGGGTGTTAAAGTGGGTCTAAAATGAATTAAGGTTGATGTTCATGGCAATGGAAGCATAAAAACAAACAATTACACTGTTTGCGTAATTGATGCCTAAAGTCATACGTGTTAAACCTGCCGTATCATGGCAGTCAGGAGATCTTAAGCCTAGCCAGAAAGCAAACAAACATTGTTTCATCTCCATGGAGGTGAAGTGAACCTTTTGCTTTCCTCAGGTCTGGAAGGGCCTCAGCTGAATTCAGCATCAAGATTTCTGTTCCATGTCGCAGAAAAGAGGGAACCCCGGGGACACAGTCCATCAGGGAGCAAGAAAAACGACCAGAGTTTTAGAGAACTTTATGATCTGTAGGAGAAAAACCACAAGACTTGGGCTGGCATAGAGAACACTGAGCAAAGGCAGGGCAGCGGTTGGCAGGGGTAAAAAGTTGCGGGGAAGATCCTTTGTGTGCACATTGCGGGCAGGTGAGTTGTACCCACCTCAGACGGGAGCAGGCTGTATCCTGGGGGACACCTTTGTTGCCGTGAGGACGGGGCCGTACCACACCGGAGCAGCTTCACTTGCGAAACCGAGAGTCTCCGGTTCTTTGATTTTGTGAGCGGCTCGGATGAAGCCGGTGCGATTGCTCTGGAGGGGTCTGCGCCTTTGGCTCCTGCCGCCCACATCTCTCCGTCAGTGCCTCCGCACGCCTGTCCCGCCGCAGGCCGCTCCTGCCCGGTTCCCCCGCGCACCCCTTTTCCCTCCCCGTGTCAAGCCCCGCCATCCTCGCTGCTCCGTCTCCCAACCTGCTTCTGCAACCGCTCGCCGGCTCCTTTCTCTCCCAGCCATCCCCAAACCCGCCACCCCTTGCTCCGAAGCAGGCAGCACGCTGCACCCCCGCAGCCGACACCACCCGTCCCGTGGCGGCGCCTTGGCCGCAGCCGCCCGCCCCGCTCACGCCGGCGGCCCCTCTGCCTGCGCCCGGCGCCGCGGGCAGCCGCCGCCGCCCAGCTCGGGGTGAAGGCCGGCGGGGTGAGGGCAGGCGGGCCTCCGCCGCGCCCCCCGCCCCGATCCCGCCCCGCCGGGCCCCGCGCCTCGCTGGGAGCTGTAGTCCGCGAACTACGAGCCCCGGCGTGCCCCGCCGCCGGCCCCGGGGCCGGGCCGGGCGGGAGCGGCATGGCGCTGCGCGGCTGCCTGCGGGCCGGGCGGGGGCTGCTGCGCGCCGCGGGGCCGCGGGGGCCGCCCGCCCGCGGGGGCTGCGCCGGGGGCAGGGTGAGCGGCGGCGCCGGGGCGAGGGGCCGGGCCCGCCGCCCGCGTCCTTGCCGCGGGCCGGGAAGGGCGCCGGGGGGGGCGGGCGGGAGGGAGGGAAGGAAGGAAGGAAGGAAGGGCTCCCGGCGGCGGGTGACCGTCCCCTCCGCTCGCCTTGCAGCCGCCGGCCTTCGGGTTCCTCTTCGACGTGGATGGGGTGCTGGTGCGGGGCAGCCAGGCGGTGCCCGCCGCCCGTCAGGCCTTCCGCAGGCTGGCGGACAGCGGCGGGCGGCTGCGGGTGCCCGTCGTCTTCCTGACCAACGCCGGGAACTGCCTGAGGTCGGCAAAGGCCCGAGAGCTCTCCCAGGCGCTGGGGCTGCAGGTACCGGTGGCGGGGGAGCGACAGGAGGAGGAGGAGGAGGAGGAAGGGGGGGGGGGGGGGGGAGGAGCCCACCCGGCGCGGCTTCCCCGGGAGGGCTGAAGGGCTGGGGGTGGCAGCACCGCCGAGCGACCGGCCCTGCCTCGGACCGACGGGGTGGAGGGAGGCAGGTGGCAGCCAGGGTTAGGGATGGGACCCGACCCGACCCGACCGCAGGGAGAGGCGGGGGAAATGCAGCCTGTCGTCCTTCCCGCAGGTGTCCCCGGAGCAGGTGATCCTGTCCCACAGCCCCCTGCGCCTCTTCAGCCAGTTCCACCAGAAGTGCATGCTGGTGGCCGGGCAGGGGCCCGTGGAGGAGAACGCCCACAAGTATCCTTTGCTGAGTGTGCCTGGTGGTGCTCTGCGCGTCCCACTGCAGCTTCCCAGCTAAATGGTGCTGGTCCTGCCCTGCCCCTACCCCTGGCGCTCACTCGGTCAGCTTGGAGAAGCGTTAGGAGACAGAAAGGTCACTGGTCTCAACTTATGAGGAGGCACCCTCATGGAGAGGCTCGAATGCAGGCACTGTTGATCTCCATCTTGGTTACCTCCTGGCTGTCCTTGGTCTGTGTTTGGCTTTTCACACTGATTACCTCTCCTGTGAGCTGCACTGCTGTTCCTGCAGGTCAGATGTCACTGTGAGGACTCCATCAGCTTTGAGCCTCTCTCGCTTTTGAGATAAAATTGTGCTCCTTCCCATTCTTTCTAATGCAGAGTCCTTTAGAGATCACTCCCGACTCTCCCACAGCTAAGGTTTTCCCCAGGAATCTGACAGCAATTGAAGGAACTCAAATATCATTAGAACCAGAGTGTCCCAGTACAGGGACATGGTCTAAATGACAGTTATGCATATTGCCTGGCTAAGGTGAGGGCACAGCAGGCCTGACGTACCCTGTGTCTGCAGGGAGGTAAGAGCTGCCTGTAGGGTTTGCGACATCTCGGCCTGTGCACACACACAGTCACACCTTGTACTTGACATTTCACTTCATTTGTACAACACCTTGGCCCGTTTCTGTTTCCCCAGGGGCAGTAGGGCAAGCTAAGGGCAAGATGTTCTGCAAGTGAATGCAACTCATCCTTTGCTTGCATAGTTCTATGAGCACAGACCATTTTCATTTCACCAGCTGAGCTGACCAGAGCTTCACTGATTCTGCTTCTAGCCCAGGAGCCTGGCCAGCCCCCTGCACTGCACCAGTACGAGAACCCTGGCCTTAAAGATCTCCCAAAGCACATCCATTCTGTCTTGGAGCTCTTTGCCTATTTCCGGGGATTGCTGATCGCAAAATAAATCATCACAGTCTGGGATTTTTATGTAAGCTTTAGGGCCACCTTTAGGCTGAAGCACAGCATGCAGTTTGACTGAAAGCCATGAGGTTATGCATTACCAGATTAAATAACTGCTCTGCTACTAGGACTTGTATTCCTTAATCCTGTAGATGTCTTTGCAAGTAACTTAAAAAAAACCCAACCAACAGTCTCCACATCTTTCCTTGATGGTCTGAAATAGCCTGGGGTTCAAGCATGTGGTCACCATAGAGGCACTGAGGAAGGCATATCCCCTGTTAGACATGGTGGATCAGAGCCGGAGGCCAAAGGAGCTGGTAATTTCCTGATGCATTGGTAGAACGGGTGGTCTGGTGTGGTGGCCCTTACAGCATATAGCATGGGGTGGAGAAGCTGCGAGGCACAGAGCAGCCAGCTGCTAGTGACCTGCTTTAGCAAGAGCCTGGGACTGGTACTGAGCAGTCAGCATCTCTCTGCTCTTTCCAGCGTTGGCTCCTGCTGGAAGGGCAGTGACTTTCCCCTCTCCTTTCTCATGCCATATTCGTCTTTTGTTGCTGTTCCTTGCAGCAAGTGGTGAGACGGTTTGCTTGACATCTCCAGCTCTGAGACAGGAATGCATGATCTGTGAAATCCAATCTGGGATGGGGGGTGGGGTGGGAGAAATCTGTCTTTGGGATTCCGGGTGGCCTTGTCCTGCCTCTCTATGGAACTGTCTTGGCAGGTTCAAAGGAAGCATTTTTAGTTTTGTTTTGGAGATGGCATTAGGTTTTGCATTACTAACCCAGCCTTCATTTTTTTCTGGCAGCCTCCCCCAACCACTGGCTTCCCCACTATAGAAGGTAAGCAATAGCCTTTGTTTACATATGAAGAGCAAGCAGAAATAACAGCCAGGCCAGCTGGGATGGGAGCTAATGATGTGCTGTCAGCTCATGGGTATCACCAGGCAGCTTATTCAGAGGATACAGTCAGGAGGTAGCCTTGCCACCCTCATACAGCGTGAAGCAGAAGCTGATAAGTGCAAAGCCAACTTTTCTCTGTGCCACGCTCCAACATCTGGAAGCAGCGGAGCATGTGGTACAGTGATATGCAGGCTGGAGCTCTGGCACGAGCTGTGTTCGGGCAGTAGCTGTATTAGCGGTGGCATCCCAGCAGAGGGGTGCTTTTGGTAGTGAGTCTGTACTTGGATGCTGTGAGTTTCCAAGCATCTCTTGAAATCTTCCAGGGGTGATTCTGTTTGGTGAGCCAGTGAGGTGGGAGACAAGCCTGCAACTTATTACTGATGTACTCTTGAGCAACGGGAACCCTGGAGCAGAGCTGCAAGATATACCATACCCCCATCTGCCTGTCCTTGCCTGCAACATGGATCTCCTGTGGATGGCCGAAGCCAAGATGCCCAGGTGAAAAGCACGTGTGGTATTTGTTTTAGGCTACTTCATACAGCTCTCCTGCAGATGATCTTTTCTTCCTACATTTTTTAGTGTTAAGACTGTATGGCATAATTAGCAGCAGAGATATGAAAACTGCATGAGAAGCAAAGACTAAAGCTTTGAAGAAGCAAAAGCCAGACCACTGCCTATGGGTGGGTCGTTGCCGTGTCCAAACTAGGCAGTACCCTGGCTACAGCAGATGGTTCTCCTCACTGAGGAGTGTTTGCTACTTAAGTGGTGTGACTGGGGATACTGATGACCTCCTTTCTGGAGCAGGTTTGGCCATGGCACTTTCCTTCTGTGCTTGGAGAACATCTACAAGAAAGTGACAGGCCGGGAGCTGAAGTACGAGGCCTTGATCGGCAAACCCAGCACAGTCACCTACCGCTATGCTGAATACTTGATAAAACAGCAGGCAGAGAAACAGGGCTGGAAGTCTCCCATCCGACGCCTCTATGCAGTTGGGTAAGAGACTGTTTTTCCGACCGGTTTCCTTAGGGAGTTGCATACTGACTTCTCCCAAGTGTTTTTTTGAACGGAGATTTTGAAAATGAATACCAAAATCCCCATGGTGTCTCTGGAGCCTCACATACTAGAACAGAGGCTTGCTAGCTTTTTGCACCCTACACTTTTAATAATTTGGAGGGCCTTGTCAGCCTAGCAAGCTGTTTCTGTAGGATGCAGAGTGCATGTAGCATGACTGGATTAAAGGAAGAGTTAAGAGACCCAGATGTAGTACCATTAGCCTAGGTAGGCCAAACACTTTGGGATCGTAGGGAATACATTACAGTAATGGCTGGGACTGCTTTGGACCTGTCTTTTCCCCTTTGAAAGATGTTTGTGAAGCATGTGGCCTTCACCACAGCTGAACAGGACACACCAGTAGGTTGACTCACTGGCCCAGTCTGTGTGGTTCTCTAGATGTTAGCAAATATCTTGCACCCCTTCCTCCCTCGGTGCTGCCTTAATCCCAGTCTGCCAGAGCCAGAAATTGATGCATGGGCTAGTTTCTCATTTCTGTTTCACACTGTGACTTTATCCAGGGATAACCCTATGTCCGATATCTATGGGGCAAACCTCTACAACGCCTACCTCAAGTCAGCTCACCAGAACCAGGCCCAGGCTGGGGTGAAGAGGAGCCCGCAGGCAGCCAGTCCCCAAACTGAGGATGACCTCCATCTGAGGAAGGACTGCAACAATTCAGTGGAGAGTTGCGAGTCAATTCTAGTCTGCACTGGGGTCTACCGCCGCAGCGCAGATGTTCCCAGTAAAACAGAGGAGTGCACGGCAGAGACAGTATTCCATGGCCATCGGGACTTCTGCTTTGACCCCAGCCTGGTGGAGGCATCTTACATAGTGCAGGATGTGAATGATGCTGTGCAACTTGCTTTCAAGAAGGAGGACTGGAGCTAGGGTTAAGACAGGTGTGCCTAAAGACCTACCGGCGGGGAATTTTCTGTACTGGAAAGGGAAGAGGGGAAGAACAGGGAGAGACCTGGGGTGATCTTCTAATCCAGCCAACGTGAAAGAAAACTCCGGGTCTCAGCACTAAAAGCCCCTTACTTTTACTGATACTCCTCCACAATCCTGACAGCTGCTAGCAGGCTTTCAACTGTGAACGTACATTGCTCCTAATAATAATTGAGCCATAATGGAAACAGGGTATAAGGTGAAGGCTTGTCCCAGCAATCCCAGTTTTGTTCAGCCATCAGAGTTCTTTCTTTTCCACCCTTTGTGCGTGAAGACAAGGCAAGCTCATCCTCCTTTTCGCAGTGTGTTTGAGGATGAAGCTCTTGCCTGTGCAAGGAGCCACCATCAGCCTATGTACCATTCGTACAACGTGCTATTCGTCCAGTCTGTGATGTGAGCACACCAGAAACTCTGTTGGTGGCACTGTGCCAAGGGAAGGCTTTTAAGTCTTAACATTCTCCTTATGAAGAGTAAGTGCCTATGGACTTTAACAAATTCTGTTTGCTTGGGGATTTGCCACTGCATCACTGTCAGTCTGAAACCATTTTGCAGTTGTCCACCAGCTATGGAGAGGCGGGGCCCCTCAAAGGAAGCGGCAGTAGACAGAGCAACATGCTGCAGGGCCGAGGGAAAAGTTACATTATTCTGTCCCTCTGTTTAGCATTCTGTGAACACGTCTGCCTTTTTGCATCCTGCTAGGGAGCCAGCAGCCTGCTTTCAATAGCAGAGGAAACCAGAGAGTCTGAAATTCCAGAGTTGGCTTTGCCCAGAACTCAGTGCTGCAGCAAGAGGCTGTTTCAGCACCCACCCTGACCCCAGCTGTTGCAAGGGACGTGCCCTTGTCCCAGCTGGCACAGCTTCCAAAGAGGGGCCCTTCTTTGCAACAAGGGCCAACCAGAAACAGTCACAGCCCACCTTCGCTCCTTCCTGGCATGCAAGGATTGAGAGAGGAGATCATCAAGCCAGGATGGTACCTGGGCCCCATATCCCCAATCTTCATCTTTAAGAGTACAAATGGATCCGTCCTTCACTTCCTTTTTGCCTCTTTTCTCTCCTGTGGTTTGCAGCTCAGGCGTACCCCATACAGTCTGATCCCTGTTCCCTTCTCTTCCTTTAGCATGCAGGTAGAGTTCCTCCTAACATGAAGTAGCAGCTGGGACTTGCCTGCCCAGGAACATTTCCATAGCCCTAATGACATGCACCCTCTATTGCCTCTGTTCTCTTAGTTTGGTCTGTCCAGAGAAAGATCAAGACCTGTGTTTCCTTAGACAGTCCAAAGAAGCTAAGCAAGCATTGCTTGAAAAACTCTGTGTGAAAAACTGGCTCAGCAAGGAGTGTCTTCATTCCAGAGGAGCACTGTGATTTTAGAAGCATAAATCAGTTTGTGTATGTGATGGAAGGCCTTTGGAGCCAACACAACTGAGTTGGTGTTCCTAGTTATACTCAGCTCACACCACACAGAGATCAGAAATAGGTCTGCTCTGCCTCCTCTTTCTTCCTTCCTGCTTTACCACGCAGCTCCATACACAGGGTACAAACAAGATGTTCTGCACAGAAGTTTGAGTTGTTCTTAATTCATATCTCAGCATCCATGTGCACTAACATTCTGCTTCAGCAGCTCTCCATCCTCTTGATACTGATTTATCTTCCTAGGAAGGTCACACTGCAGAGCAGGCTCCGTTCTTACGTCATTCCAGGCTCTGCGTTGAAGGGGACTGGGTGACCCAAGCAAACAGGTCCTTCACTGTGGCCTCTTTCTCTGTACTTTAATTTCTGAATAGGAGCAGCAAAACACCTCTTTGGGTGAATTTCCCTCCTGTGAAATCCATAGTGGGAAGCAGTCGCTTCCTCTCTTAGCACTAGCTGGGGTTCTTCTTTGTCTTATCAGGACAAGAATCGCTTGGCTGCTTCTAAAAGCAGCTGTAATGTGACACAATCTTAGATTTTAATCTTTTGTCTTTCACTGGTGAGAAAAAGAAATTACCATTTCATATACTTGCACAAGACAAGGGCTTGTCTCCAGTTTCCAGAAGAGTAAGTACAGGGAAGGACTTTGCATATAACGGGGAAGGTCCTTTAGCTTTCAGCACATCTCCACTGTCACAGCTGTGCTATGGGCCCATTATAAAAGGCCTGAAACTGGAGGTCCAAAACCCATTATTCATAAACTAGCTCCAGTGTCCCTCAGCCTCACTTTCCAGAGGTGCCATCCAGTGCAGAAAGGAATTCCCCCTTTCCTTGCAGTATTTGCTAACTTGGGTGGTATTTTTCACAGGATTAATTGGGAACGGTCTTCTAGGCCATGATTACATAGACCTCAGAGAGCTGGTTGCTGGCAATAACTGCTAGCCACACCTTCAATTTGGTAGGTACTTATCTGCAGAAATACTGTCCGTCTGTCCGTGCAGTAACGTTTGGCAGAACTCTTTCTTGTTAAGACTGTGATGCCAGCAAGACAAGGTACTGCAGTGTTCCTCAGGGGGTTTAGTGCTGCTGAATCAGCTATCCCAGATGGAGCCAGATGCAGTGGCTGCTGCTCCGATGATGGTGGTGGATTTGTGGTAGGAACGTGCAGAAGAATTTTGAGAAATCACAAGCAGTTTCTAATTTCATACCAGCATGCACGGCACATCTCAGCCAGAAGTGAGGTAGGTAGCAAGAGATAGGAGATAGCACCTCCTTCAAGAAAGGAAGAGGTTTGCATTTGCAGAGAGAGTGAGCCAGGCATCTCCTTCTTTGGAATAGCGGTGGAGGTGAGCTGACTGATGTGAATCTGCTTCAGATTCCAAATCTGCTTTTAGCTCCAGATTTTTTTTTTTTTTCACCATGTTAGCATTGAAACAGTGCTCAGGGAGTCTTAAAAATGCGTAGGAGGAACTTCAGTGATAAGGCATTTAAGAAATGTTTCACTTGTGAGTTGAAATTGGACAGAAGGGAGAAGGAATCTAGAAGAATTTTGTACCCTTTCCCAGTTCTTACCAAGTAAGCTTGCATAAAAGGCTCTGCTTGTTGGTCTCTGCACTAATTAGTGAGATGGGCTGTCCTTAGTCTGAGCAACAGAGAGACCTTTCCCCTCTTCCCCTGCTCAGTGCCTTGAAACAGTGCACTTTGTCCAAGTCACTGCCTAGGAATTGCATGGACATAGTAGATGGAGTAGGAAATATGGGTTCTCCAGCTGCTGTTGAATACTGACTTGACTGTGTAAGATTTCTACAGATGAAAGTGCTTGCCAAGGCTCCTCTGTTCCATGAGTTTTGTGCTAGAGTGCTGTGTAGGCTTCTAGCTTATCTGCAGTTCATTTATGGACCTCTGTTATTGCTAGAATTCAGTGAAATCCTTTTACCTTGGAATTGCAGCTTCCTGGAATTAGCTTCAAGTGTGGCTGGATCAAAACTTTTCCTTTGTCTCATGTATTGCACAGAAGTAGTATTTCTGAAGCTGTATTTCTCTTATTTGGAGCAAGCATACTTCTGTGCAGATTATGGGACCAAGCAGGAGAGGGGACTTCACTTGCTGATCTAATTCCTTAATATTTATATGGTGCACTGCCCTATGCAACAAACACGGTGAAGACCTGATCCTAACAACTCCTGTCTTCCACAGATGGATGGGGTTTAGTCAAGCCTAAAGGGAGTATGCAGTGAGGTGAGGCAACTGAGAATAGCAGGGAGGAACTGGAGGAAGGGTAGACCTTGTTTTGGATCTGAAGCAGAGAGCTTTGATGTCATGCAATAACATGGTGGCCAAAGAGGTCAATTCCTTTATTCCACGGGACACATGCAACTACTGGCCTGGCATTCAGGGAGTCATATAACACTACTGTCTCCTTTCTTCCAACCTTAAACCCAGTGTGTCTTTTTCCCTCCAATAAATGCGTAATGTTTCAGATTATGTCGTGTGCACTATAGCAGAGTGATTATGTATCATACAGAGAAATCAGAAGCTGTGATTATTTTAGATTTCATATTAATTTCAACACAGTTCCAGAGTTGCTCCTTTGATCTAGCACATACATAAAATAATAAAAGATGTTTTCTTTGAAATAAATTTTAATTTGCTGTGTGTACATTTCAGGAGTATTACCCTCATCTCTTTCACATCTTTGTCCTAGAAGGTTATCAGGACAAATTCTGTCTTTTGTTCTGTTCATCAAGCCATTCTTAGATTTTCTTGAGGGAACCACCCTGAAAGATACCCCTCCAGCAATTCTTTTGACTAAGCCAAACTGATTCCCTGTAAGCTCCACATCTGCCAGAGTCAGGTGAGATGAGTGCAACTTTGACCATTCCTACTCTGTAGGGGGGAAAAAAATGACACGTCACAAGCTATGATGCTCTGACTGTTCACAGTCAAGACTAGTTTTGGGATGCCACCTGTGTATGAGATGCTTTCAGGGTGGACATTTAGTTGTGACCTGACCTAAGCAACTGCATTTGTAATAATTGCATCTACTGCCTGGGGAAGCCGCAAGCTAGATGCCACCAACTTAATCTGCTATCGCAGATGAAGAACAAGCCTAAGGACATAGGAAAGTCATCCTTACCACTAGAAGCTTACTTGACTCTGTGTTAAACCCTTTGTGATTGTAAAAGAAACCCAACTTGTTTGACAAGAGCCATGCCCTGGTACCTTTTGAAAAAGGTGAGTGGAGCTAGGGAGGCATGCTAACTGGCAAGCTTTCAGATGAGAGCCAAAAGCTTCCACTGGTTTCAGCAAATGGAATATTAAAGATCCTGCTAGGTGAAAACCATCAGCTTTAATGATCTAGAAACAGCCAATTCACTTGCATTGTTCTTATAAGATATTCTACCAGAAGGTTTTTCATCTACAAAATTCACAGCTCACAGGAGGCACATTAGACAGCAAAACAAAGCATGATTCAGAGTCCTGAGAACTTGATGTAGAAAGGAACAATCGATAAAGCAATAAAAGCAGTTTTGGAGGTACTGGACAAGAATTCCCATTCTCAGCAGAGAGAGGAATCAAATTGTATTCTACATCCTGGAGAAATGACCTATAGCCCTGACCTCTAATAAATAATAATAAAAAGCATTAACCAGCCTTGTCCTTTTTTCCGGTATTCCGGTAGTTGGAGCACTTGCCCAAGATAGGGCGTATCAAGGTTTAGTTAGGCAGAAAGAGATCAAAACCTGACCATCTCAGATGAATGCTTTTAATCACACTGTTGTCAAAGCAAAAGGGCAGTCTAGGGTTAAGGTGTCCCTTGTAGGAGACAGCCTTAGCTGGAAGCTAGAGTCCCATAGAAATCCTTAACCAACACAAGAAGCAGAGTTGAACACTGGCAACACGAAACACTGAAGAAGGAACAACTTGAACAAGAGGGACTGAGCGCCCTATTCAAGTTGGAGTTTGTTCCCAGGTGGATTCGGTGAGAAACGCCTACCAGAGTAAGCCATGAGAAGTGCTTGGCCTATAGATTCTGGTGGGTCTTGAACACAAGCTAAGCAGTTACTCACTCACCCTGGTACAGACCTTAGACCTTCAGGGGCATGCCCAAACCCTTCCTTTACCACATCAACCTAACCTCGGTTATAAAAGCACAAGTCTTTATGGATTTTTGCAGCCACGTGCTCAATTGCCTGAAAATTGAGCACTTAAAGACCTTTACGGATCCAGTCTGCAAAAGTTTAAAACTACACACCGGCAGGGCAGCTATGTGTTCTCTAGGAGCCAAACGGTTCCATCAAGAAAGCCCTTTTCTCTAATTCACTATAATAAACCAGCTTTTTTCTTTCAGTCAGTTCAGCGACTAAGAGCTTTCACTTTCTCCTCAGTTGCAATACACACTGTGTACTAAGAGTAAGTGCAAAATACTAAGAGAAAACCCCAAATCCTCTTCACTCTCCAAACCCCTACCCTGCTACAAGCATGAAAAAAATCTCTTTGCATTTTATGATGGCATCAAAAGCTCTTTGAACTGAAGTGTAATTACAAGCGATAGATTCTTATGCTTTTATACCCTTTTGAAGACTGTTCCCTAAACCATAGTACTGTTTCAGCAGTTTAGTCACAAAGTCCCTGCATTTGGAGATGGACAAACCAAGGTGTCTTTGAACTTTGGTGCTGGCTAGGTGAAACATTTCTGCACTTCCTGTAACTTCAGCCCTGAGCATTTGAATGGATTAGAGAAGTGCAGTACGAAGCATGTGTCAGAGAATCCCAGAACCTTCCTTTCCCACACAAAAGGCATTTTAAGTATAGTTGGAGCAGATTATGCTCAAACTCACTGAGATCACTGAGATTTTGCCTCCTTCCCTCCCACTGCTGCCAGTTTCTGACAGCTTACTGCAGGGTATAATTAGGGATTTAGTTTCTGGTCTTTCTTTCAGGCATATATTTGCCTCCTTTTTTTCTTCTCCGAAGAAATGGAGTCATTATTTTTGTTTCCTCTTGAGTTCTGCCCTCAAGAAAGTTTTGTCTTTCCCCTAGCAGGGCTATTCTTGAGGCCACACTACTTGTTTCACTAGTAGTGTAAACTAGAAATGGTAGCATTTTAGATATTCAGTATGACTATTTCACAAAACTCTTGTTGTCTGCTGCTTGCCTTTGAATGTATGTATACACACACATATCTATGCATACACATAAATACATAAAGAAGCCAGAAACAGCTTTGGAGCTGGTGAAAAGTAGAAGCTATTTATAGTTTAGCCTTTAATGTTTTAACAGTAATGGTTAAGCACTAACGCTTCCAAGGGCTGCACATTGCATTAAATAACTGGATCACACGGGAAGCATCAGCTTGTCATAGCTCATCCTACAGTGTGCTACAAAAAGCTCTTCAGTGCTTTCTCAAGTAGACGACATTTCTCCCCTCACTCCCATTTTAAGGTACAGGCACAATTTCTGCTGCCTTCCCCACAAACAAGCTCTTCTCTTATTCTCACCTGTTTGTTTGGGTTGTGTTTGCCCCACTGGAGCCCATGCTCAGCCCAAGGAAGCCCTTGAGCTCCCACCCTCCTTCCCAGTGCTCCCCCATCCTTTGCTCACAGCTCCCCCTGCCCTATAGCCACAGGTCCCTGTTCCCACCTGCCTACCTTGGACGCAGGTACCTTCCCACACCCAGCAGGGGTCCTTTGGTCTCTGCAGAACCGTTTCCATAAGGCTCCTCTTGCCCTGCTCACACAGCCTCAGCCCAGCAGGACCGTGCTCCCCAGGCTACAAGAGGTGCAAGCCCCTTTGCCAGGCACATGCTAGCCCAGGCAGGCCCACTTAGCACCCAGCTCTCCCCCATGTGCCCCGCTTCCCCCATTCCCCTGGGCTGAGCTTGCCACGTCACCCAGTTGGCGTGTCAGAGCCCATTTCCCCAGGTGGGCAGGCCAGCTGTGGGTGACAGCCCATCCCTCCTGAAGCCCACAGACCCCCATCCAATTGCACTTACCCCAGCAGGTGGGACAGACGCCAGTCCGGCAAGAACCTTTGTGAAACGAGCCCCTGGACTGAAAGCGGAGGAGATGTGAGTGCCTATGGGCAGACCACCAGGGCAGCTATGTGAGCATGTCCAGCCCATGGCGCAGGGAAGCGCATTGCATGAGATCCAGCAAGGCAAAGCCGTCACTGTCTGCTGCCCAGGTAGGGCAGGAGCAACCTTCTCTGTGTGAGGGATGTTGCCCTCAGGGGCCCCGATGGATGCTTGGTTTTCACTCCACATCCTCTCGTAGAAGTGGAAAACTTTTCTTGCAGTGGAATAGGTGAATGTGGTAGGAGCAAGATCGACTTAGCTAATCCTCAGGACTGACCACACATTAATCATGCCAGTGACACAAGCGGTGGCTTACCCTGAGAAGGGTCAGGTGAATGTACCCACCTTAGATGAAGGCCAGGATCTCATATGTAAGGATGTGGTTTTACCCTCTACCCTTGATCCCAAACACTTACACCAGCCATCTCACCCAGCCTTTCTGTGGAAATCAAATTAGGAGGCACAGCCGGTGTCATTCACAAACCCTCACTGCCATCCTGGGCCATCCTGAACTGGGCAACTCCTGACACCAGTCAAAGAGAAATAGCACTGGGTCCTGCTCGAACCTGAAAAAGCAACACAGACAGCAAACATCCTCCTTGGCCATGGCCTCGAGCCTCACGCTCCCTATATAACAGAGATCATCCAACAGAGCCCTAAGAAAGGTCTTTGTGGAGTTGTACAAAAATTGTAGTCAAAGCAGTTGTTTGGCCATGGTTTTTTTTCTTTGGCAGGCAAGTCTGTCAAAGAGAGAAAGCCTTGCCAGCGGAAGACACAGTGCGCGGTGACAGAGCCCAGGTGCAGCACTTTCATCTCTGACAAAGTCCACACACCTTGAGGGGCTGGCGAGCAAAGCAAACATGATGGGAGCATATCTGGCAAGTAGAGGTGAGGCGGCTCGCTGTCTTCTTGCATCTTGAATGACCTTGGACTAAGCTGCTCAGCTGAGAGTGGTGCTGCATTGCTTCTGTCATGCAAAATCTTGCCATTTCCTGTGTCAGGTGGCTGTGGGCTGGCACCACACCCCAGCAATGCAGAGCAGAGAGTATCCCCCGTGTCACTACGGAGGCAGCAATGTGGCAGTGCCTCCGAGGCATTGACGTGGGATGTGGATCGTGGGGAGCAGCCCACATGTGGCTCCATGTGGCAGAGGGGATGCCGGAGCTGTGACGCCTGGGCCAAGCGTCTCAGCAGAGGCCCGTGAGCTGCCCAGACTAAATGTGAGCAGCACTGTACAGGGCTGCCGGGAGCCTGCTGTGAGAGGTCCTCAGCGTCAGGCTGCCAGGAGTCACCTGCTGGAAAATAAATGGCAACAGCCCTCTTTGGATCCACCTGATCTTGAACTTGTGAATGCCAGTGATGCTTGTCACAGCTACAAGGCTAGTGGTGCTGCCTGCTGCATCCTGGTCCCTCTGTGAGCATCTGCATAGGTGTCCTGCCTGTTTTGCCCTGGGGTGAAACCTCGTGTCCTCCATCCTGGCGCCAGGCTAGGATTCACCAGCCCATTCACTGCCCTCCAGGCAGCACTGTTCTTCTGAACACTCATGTTTCTTACGATACACTCTAATTACAGACCTTCTTAAAATGAAGTATTTTTATTTGCTAATCGAAATGTGGAATTAGGGAGAAAGGGTCCTTAGACAGCAAGAGAATGCGTGTGTGTTCAGTCTCACCTGATGCTACATACCATAACAAGGTGAGTTAGAGGAAGGCAATGAACACAAGTAGCGCTGATGCAAGGTTCAATCTTGGCAAGTGTATCCTAGCATTGAAAACACAATGTGAGTGTGGCAGAAAATAGGTGTCCCCCATCCTAGCTGCGACCCAGCCATGCAGGTAACGGCAGCAGAGATGCAGCAGCACAGGCTTTAAAGCAGGATGGCAATCAGCCTAGGAGACCATGGGAATGCCCGAGTGTTGCCATCCCAGTTTAGAGGTTGTACCACTTCAGTACCGTGCTGTGCAAGTGCCTACATTAAAGCTTGCATAACCTCCAGTTATCTTTTTTTCCCCCCCCTCTCTGTTCTGACCATGCTTTTAGAAAACCGATTTATCTGTGTCTCCTCACTCCAGTCTCCATTGACAGTAATGCTTTTGCTGTGATTATTCTTCTTCTTCCCATTTTTCCTCTTTATTGCTATGTGTCTAAAGAAATGTTTGTGTCAACCCACCTCAAGTTCTCCCCTTTCCTTTCTCAATTATTTCTTTGTTTCAGGTTTAAGCATGAATTCTCCTGGTACCCCAGACCAATTTCTCCTTGTTGTCAAGAGCAGCCAGTGACATTCACTGGAGTAGGGCTCCTCAGGGAGCCTGTACCAACATCTATTAGATGGCTGTCACTGCTGTCCTGGATGTCCTTTCCCAGTACTAAGCGTCTGGGTTTTGCTCAACCCTTTGTGTTGATTAGCAACACCCTCAAAATTCAAGCCATTTTGGATCTTTATCACAAAGGGTAGTTAATACAGACATTTGGGTACAAGTTTGTTCACTATGCTTCACATCATTGACAGGCAGCACCTGGCTCATCACCGGAGGGCACAGGTAGGAATGAGGGACTGGTGATGCCAAACACCAAGCCACCCTGATACACGATGTGCCATCGTTAATGCTGGTGCTGTGACAGATCCAGCCAGCCAAGCTCAATTCGAGGCTGTTATTAGTGGGTCAGTAAAGGCCCTGGCTGGTGCTTTCAGTAGAAGTAAGAACTTTAGGGCTATTCACATCAAGTTAAGTCACTGTCCCATCACAGCAAGCTGGGCAGAGCCCTCAGTATGTGGCTTGGCTCAACTCCGGAGATCGAAGATTGGTGGGATAAAAGCCATTTACTTAGATGTGTTATTTACGTTGATGTTATTTACTTACAACAGACTGGAAGTCCGGGCAGCCGAACGTCCAGCACCACAGATGAGGAGCCACGAGTGAGTGCTTGGCCGTAGGCTGTGCGCCAGGCCACTGGCCCTTGTCTTGTTCAGCCTAGAGAGATTGGGGGAGACTGAAGTACTTCCGATTTTCTGGAGTGGGTGCCGGGGGGCTGTGACATGTCCATGGGTGGCTCGTCCAGGCCCGGCTGGCTCCATTCACGGAGGTCTGGGGGCAGGAGGCAGCCGGGCCGTGCCCCCGAGATCTAGCTCTGTCGCAGCCCCGGGGACAGGGAGGGGGGCGCCTTCCTCCCCCTCCCCTTCTCGCCCCCCTCCTCCCCTCCCCCGGCCGCACAGCCGCGCTCCGCTCCCCCACCCCCTCCCCCAGCCCACCCACCGCCGCCAGCGGAGACGCCCGCTCCGGCTCCGGCAGCTGCTGCGGTTGCGGCTCGGCGCCGCCCCCGGCCTCCCCCGCCGCGCCCCGCCGGCTCCCGCCGCTCGGGCTCTCCGCACCGCTGCCGCCGCCGCTGCCGGTGCCGGTGCGGCGGCGCGGGGCTCGGGGGGCGGGCCGGGGGCGGGCCGGGGGCCGCGGCGCGGCCGTCGGGCCCGGCGCGCCGGCTCGGGGGCCGGGGAGGACCATGCACCGCGCTGCCTCCAACCAGCGCTCGGTCTCCTCCTCCTCGGGCTCCTTCCAGCCGCCGCCGCCGCCGCCGCCGCCGCCGCACGCCGCCGACCGGCAGCCCCTCTTCCCGGGGGGCTCCAGCAGCGGCGGCAGCCGGCGGGGCTCGGGGTCGAGCTCGGACTCGGCGCGGGCCCGCCGCCCCCGCAGCCCCCGCAGCAGCACCGAGGAGGAGGAGGAGGAGGAGGAGGAGGAAGAGGAGGAGGACAGCATCAGCATCAGCAAGCCCCTAGTGCCGCCGCCCGCCGCCCCGCCGCCCGCCACCGCCTCGCCGCTCCCCAGCAGCAGCAACAGCAGCGGCAGCAGCGGCAGCAGCGGCAGCAGCGGCGGCGGGAGCCCGGGCCGCAGCATGACGGCGGCGGAGCTGTACGGGGCGGCGGCGGCGGGCGGCGGGGCGGCGGGCGGCGGGGCGGTGGCGGCGGGGCCGCTGCCGGGGCCCGGCGGGGCGGCGGGCGGGCGGCGCTGGGGCTTCCAGGCGCTGTCCCTGGTGCTGCTGCTGGGGCAGGGCGCGCTGCTGGACCTCTACCTGATCGCCGTCACCGACCTGTACTGGTGCAGCTGGATCGCCACCGACCTGGTGTTGGCGGCCGGCTGGGGCATCTTCTTCTGCCGCAACAGCCGGGCGCGCCGCCGGGAGCGGCCCCCGCCGCCGCCCCCCCCCGGTCCGCCGCCGCCGCACCCGCTGCTGCTGCACGGCCCCCCCGGCGGCCGCGGGGCCGGGGGCCGCGGGGCCGGCGCCCCCCCCCGCGGCGGCGACTTCGCCTACGCGCACCTCGCCTGGCTCATCTACTCCATCGCCTTCACGCCCAAGGCGGCGCTGATCCTGGGCACCTCCATCCTGGAGCTGATCGAGCTGCGCCTGCCGCTGGGCACCACCGGCTTCCGCATCACCCTGGCGCTCTCCGCCCCGCTGCTGTACTGCCTGCTGCGGGCCATCGGCACCGAGGGCTCCGGGCAGCTGCTCCTGCCGCCGCAGCCGCCGCCGCAGCACCGCGCCGCCGCCGCCTTCCTCGCCACCTGCCTCGACCTGCTCGACAGCTTCTCTCTGCTGGAGCTGGTGCTGCAGCCCGGCCGGCCGGCGCCGCTGCCCGCCCCGCTCCGCTACCTCCTCATCGCCGTCTACTTCCTCTGCCTGGCCTCGCCGGTGCTGTGGCTGTACGAGCTCAGCGCCTCCCGCCCCCCCGGCGCCGCCCGCCTCGCCCTCCACCTCCTGCTGCCCGCCGGGCTGCTGGACGCCCCGCTCCTGGCGCTCCGCTGCCTCCTGCTCCTGCGCTACCAGCAGCCCCTCTCCCTCTTCATGCTGAAGAACCTCTTCTTCCTGGCCTGCCGCGGCCTGGAGGCGCTGGAGACCTGCTGCCTCCTCCGCCCCTCCGCCGCCCCGCCGCCCGCCAAGTACGGCCCCGCCGCCGCCGCCCCCGCCGCCGCCGCCCCGCTGGCCCACGGGCTCTCCGACGCCGACGTGGGCCCCCACGGGTACGTCAACGCCTTGGCGGTCACCGCCCAGGGCTGAGCGCCCCCCTCCCCCCCCCCCGCCCCGGGCCGCCGCCGCCCCCGGAGGGGCTCCCGCCGCCCCCGGCTCCGCTCCCGGCAGAGTCTCTCTGCGTTTCTGCTCAGGTTCCCGCCGCCGTGGCCGAGCAGGGGAAGGGGACGCGGGCGGCCCCGTCGGACTCCCGCTCCCCTCCTTCCTTTCCCGCGGACAAATCCAGCAGCGGAAGCTCAGCGCAAACCCGACTACCTGCAGGAGCCGACGGCTGACGCTTGTCCCCGGAAAACGCACCCTCCCTTCACGACGAGTCTTCTTCTAGTGCTTCTGCCTCTCCACAGTGTTTGGAGGGTCCCACTCTTCCCCTCCCGCTCCCCACCAGGACATCACGTTGCTTTGTGACCATAAAGGTTTAGTTTTTATCTTTTCCTCCTAAACAACAGGGACCAGCGGATTTTGTCCCCTCCTTGAAGAACCTCTGCTGACCACAACGCTGAGATGTGAGAGTGGCCTGACCGGCAGAGACGTGCCCTCGGGGTGCAGGCCGCACGAAAAGAAGCACGCTTTGGTTTTGCGAGGACTTGCAGAGCTGCCACCTCTGTTTCCCAGCAGCAGAGCTGCAGAGGGCCTTTGCATACCAGCTGGGGAACCCCTGGGAGCACGCCGGCCATCCGGTCATTTCAAGCCTAGGAGCCACTTTCTCCAAGCCGAAAATGTCTACCTCTGTGCTTCAACCTTTTGCATCTTCCGTTGACTTCACATGCTAAAGAAACATAATCCAGGGGCTTAGTCCCCATTTCACTACCACCGAGACATTTACTTCTGGTGAGAACAGGGTTTACAGCAGCCTACTGCTTGCTTCAGAGGGCAGCACCCAGGTGCCGGGGCTCTCAATTCTCTGTGAATATGCATGTTTATGGGATCAGTGTTGGTTTTCTTTTACGCAGAGCATAGGATCTCCCTTTACATAGGCCGGAAAGGCTGGAAAGATTTCCTCTGGCCCCCCTTCCACATCTGTTTGAGAGCAGAGACGGGGCTAAGCCTGCAAAGTGCCCCCACTCAAACAGCGGGGCAGAGGACGTCAGCGCGGCTCAGGGTGGGCCCTGCGCTCGGTGAACCTCACTTTTCAGCGCAGAAAGCAAAGTGCTGCAGGAGCCCTCGAGGCAGAGGGGCTCCCGAGCTTTGCTGAAAGCCCACAGACCAGCATCCTGTCCTCCATGTGCATGTGGTTAAGGGTAGGTGGGGAAAAAGTTAATTGTTGGTAACCTCTCATAGAAACACAGTTATCTTTGGTTTTAAGCTCCATGAACGTTGGGGTGGGGGTTAAGGCCTGCTCTTCTGCCTGGCTACAGCTGCTCCTGACACCAGCCAAATGGAAGCAGGAGCACGGAGGCCATGTTTGGAGGAAGGACTTTGCCCCTTCCAGGCTTATATTTTGTTATCTGGGCAAGGCTGCATTCATTGGGAAAATGCCAGTTTCCTGTCCCGAGCCTTTTTTCAAGCTGTCCTGACGGGAAGGGGAAATGAAGCACAACCAACTGCTACCCAGAGCCAACAGCAGGACTGCAGGCACAGCCCAGACTTCTGCACACGCATCCATTCTCTCCTTCAGGGCTCAGGCTTCAGTGGGAGCGAGCCTGTCCCACCTCCCTTTTCACAGAGTGGGATCAACTGCCTGCTCCAGTGGACTGCTACAACAAAATGTTTACAGTCTGGTAACTTCCAGCTCCCCCAGGCAGAAGTGGGGGTGCCATCAGGCTCTTCTCCCCCAGCTCTCGGGTGGCTGAGGAGTTTTGAGGGGCTAGAAAAGCCCCTAGAAAAGATGGGGCAATAGCACTGTTCTGTTCAGAGCTGCAGCTAGGATGGGTGACTCACTGCTCTCCCCACGCCAAATGGAGAGTCAGCAAAGGCTAGGCTTAACTTTCCCACCAGTGCTTTATTTTTAACCTGAGCCCTTACGTGGGCAATTGTGTGAATTTTGGCCAGTGGCCTTTCTCTTCAGTAACTTCTTTTTGTCTGGACAATCTTGGTGCTGTGAGTGACTGTGATTGTAAAACTTGGTACTGTGAACTTTTCCTATGTGATGTGAGATGTGTTGAGGGGATGCTAAGTTCCTGGCCAAAGGAGGTGTGATCACAGGTATATTATGCTTGTATAGATATTTATTTCCTTGCACCTTCCTTTTTCAGCATTAAACAGAGAGTAAAAGCTCAGAAAGAACTACAGTATTATTCAAGAGAGAATGAGATGATACTTGTACCTAGGAGTACACAATGCTTCCATCAAACAGCTGAAGAAAAAAGAAAAAAAAACCAACTTTGCCAAAAACTAGGTGAAGGAAAAGCTATTCACCCCCAACTATGTTTTGCTGTTCCTACGGCCAAGTTCACAATAGCACCAAAGCATGTAGACAAACATCCCTTATACACTGAAGTGTAAGCATAGTTGAGACACTAGAATCACAGCAGAATTATTAAAATGTCTTACTTCAGTACCCCTTCAAAGCACATAACAAAGTTGCTGTTTCAGCAGCGAGTGCCTTTTTCCATTTAAGACATTATTGAGAAAATGGCATATTTGAAATTCATCTAGCCATGGCACATTTAAACCATTGACAGTGAAATCACAGTTCAAATTTGTCTGTGGATGCAAAGGTTGCCTGGGACAGATGACCCTGCAAAATGATGCTTCTGTTGCATAGAATTGCTTTGTAGAAAAAGTGGTTCTTTGTAGTGCCATGGGTTCTAGGTTGTTAGTAAACGTGCTGTTTGGAGAGTGTAAAGCTCTCATAGTAGCTGGCTGTCCAGAAGCCCCCTTGCAACTAAAAGGGCAGCTCTGCTGCCACTTCAATTACTTCCTACAGAGGAAGATTTAGAGCTCTTCAATGTCTTGTTTATAAGCCTGCTCCTCCTTTTGAATTCCCTTCTTTGGTAATTGAGCTCTCACTTCCATTTAAATCCTTCTGCCACAGAATAGATCCGTTTGCAGAAGAGAGAGAGTGGTACCATTAAAGTGCAAACAATACCTCACCCAGCGCACCTTGCACACCTACTGTATATTCTGCCAGCATTAAATTACTGGTCCGGGTCAATAACACTTTGCTAAACGAAGTTGTGCCATACTAAGACATATGTCCCTTGGGATTCTGTTACAAGCCTTGTAACACAACTCAGCTATTTAGCATTTTATTGCTCTCTGTTTGCTATCCTGACAAAAGAAATGACTACTCCCAGGAGGGGAAACTGAAGTGAGAGATAAGGCCTGTGGCCAACGGACACTTGGCATCCCCCTGGCATTAATCAGAACTTGTATTTTTTAAAAAGCAAGATTGTTAAAATAAAATTAGAAACTTGTGACTGATTTTGCTCCTTTTCTTCCCTCCTTTGAGTCTTGCCAGGCTATTCAATTTTGCATTCAGGGACCAACAGATGCATTAAAGTTACTGGATTTCCTCATGTTGGATTGCTAAAAGGGTCTGGATTTTTCCCCTCAAACAAACTTCTTGCAAATGAAAGCAAATTCTAAAAGCTGTAACACCAAGGGAGTTATCTGATAAGGGAATGACTAAGGCAAGAAAAATCCAGATGACACTTCTGAGCTTCCGATTTAAATGATTTATGGGAATTCATACCACTTGAAAAAGGCTCATGGGGAAAAAAAAAAAATCAGATTTACATGTTAATTGCTGTAAAACAAAAGAAACTTTAAGAAGTGGGATCATCAAGATGACATTCACATAATCTGAGAAATGGGTTCTCACTGGAGAAGCGTTGAGATTGCAGCTGCTGGGTTGAAGGACCTGTTGGGGTGGGTCCTGTACAGACAGGAAACTGAGGTGGCACACAGTCTTAAGTCTGGATCTGTGCAGGGACTGTCCTTTTGTTAGTCTCTAGGCATCTGGCAGCAGAGAAAGCAAGCTGTCTTAACAGTCCTGCCTCACTGAGCAGCCCTGCACCGAAGTTACAAACATTTCCCGTCTTTTAACACCCATTTTGAAGGAGCACACACTTCCCACACGAAGGCCGCCAGCTGTATCCAGCTCAACTGGATACAGCTGCACCACTTTGCAGGAATGTTTTGGCATCTGTCAGCCAGTTTAGCTCTGGCTCTCAGTTTTGCCTCAGATTACTACAGGAAATACTAAGATAAGGAGTTAGAATTGAGGCCATAAACGTGTTGAAGTAAACATATCCAAAAGTATTATTGTTTTTTAATTTAAGGAACAAAACACAATTTATAAACAAATAAAATTATAAAATACACATAATACAATATTGGTGACAAGTCAAGAGAACAGATTATCTTCTGAGATATCAGATTTTTAAAAAGCTGAAATAAAATTATCTTAAGATTTTTTTGACAAGTAAACTTAAGACAGGAAGATGACAAGCTTGTCTGAACACAAAAGAGAGGGAGAGGTGAAAGGCCTGGATGTATTTACATCTCAAGCTGTTATCCAGTGGGCCAGACTGCAGAAATTGTGACGACAAACAGCGTAAACACCACCCTCAACTAGTCTGCCACCTGGCCAGTGCTACATGGGCCAACATGCAATCACTCACGGGGAACAATTTTTTCTAGTGCATCAAGCCCACTTTTTAACAAACACTGAAATTGATACAGTTACCATCACTGCTCCTGGAAGATGAACCCCTTAGTCTCTTTTTCACAATGGTTAACCTGAACCACACGTGCTCGAGTTTATATCCACGTAAGTTTTACACTCATTTTAGCTCAGCCTCCTCTAACTCTGTTATAATTTCCAATCTAAAACAGCATCTGCTGAAGCTACACTTTTTTTCTCCTCCAAAACAGTCTTTCATTTCCTTAATTGCTGTCACTACCTACATCTTCAGTTCAAGTCTTCCTGGTGCTAAGATGTCCAAAAGCAAACAGCGCTGCAGCAGTGTGTTACAGAATACGCTAGATTCCCCTGATTCAGTAATTCTGTATTCAGCCCCAGATCCTTCTTATAATTGTATAGTAAGTCTGAATCCCATTTTTTGGTCCATTATTCCTCTTCCCTCCTTCCTCCTGTTGGTTTTCAAGCACATACGTCCCAGTAGGGAGAGATATGAAGACTCCTCATTTACAAGTTTATCCCACTCAGTTACTCGATTTGTGAATGGCCATGGAAATGCAGTTGCAAATGAATGAATGAGTGGCAAAAGAAAAAAATTCTCTAGATACATATATCAACCAGATAGACAGCACTATCCTAGCTGAAGTTTAAGGCACATCTTTAACAGTATTTACAACAAAAAATTTAAAGTGTGTATTAAAATGGCAATGCAAATTTTGCCATGTTATCTAAATTTATTTTCCAAACCATGGCCATGACTTCTATCCAGTGCAATAGAACCAGTACAGCTGGAGGGCATTTTGAAGGCACAAGTGGATGAGCCACAACAATTTTTCTGCCATCCATCAGTGAGGACTCAATGTCATGCATTTCCCCAAGGAACAGAACTACTGCCTGTTCTTTCACAGGGGTAGCTAATATTCGTTGCTTCTCTCCACAGAGATTGCAAGCAACATTACCAGTCTGGTGGGCAATCCTGCCTCCTAGCAGACAGGAAGATCCCACCAGTAAGTCATTGATAATACAAGGACAAGGATGGTGTTGGAGATGCAGTTTCAGCACTGTGCATGGTACCACCTTCCATCCCTGTATTTGAAATGGAGCAGGTCCCAGATAGAGCCTAACAGTCCTCCAAACCTTGGCCAGTGTCCATCACCTCAGCTTGATACCCCCAGTCAGAGCTCCGTTGAATATCCTGGAAAAACAGCTGCTGCTGGAGACTCTTTAGACTGTTCAAGACCTCTGGAGAGAGTTCATGGAAGACAACCTGTTTTTCCTGACCCTCCTCCTCCTCTTCCTCCTCCTCCTCCTCCACAAGGTCATCAGGAGGCAGAGGAGAACATCTAGAGATGTAGCCCTGGTCTGACTGCACTGACTGTCTTTGGTCTTTGCATTGGTCATCAAAGACCAACTGGTTTTGCTTGTCAGCCTCCTCTTGGCAGAGAGATGGCTCTGAAGGAATTACACTCTGCTGATAAAGAGAGTACATGAGTCCATTCAGATGGTGTCTCAGTTCACCTGAGAGATTTGCAGGACTCTGGTCATCTATTGCTGAAACTTCAGAGTCATTGTGGAGGATGATGTTATTCCTCATTGGAAAGCTTGTCTCCAGAAGAGGAACTCCTTCCATACAGTCCTCATTACTCAGCACATGATGACCAAGTATATTTCCATCTTCTGTGGAAGAGACTGGCTCTACTACCTGAACTAGAGGAGCGTCATCCATACGAAGTACCATAGTCTGAGAAGTCGGATCCCCACACGGATTAAGTTGAGGTTGCAGTTTACAGCCTCTACTTTCACCTTCATGCATGTGGAGGTTGATGACATAACAGCAGTCAGGGTCAGGCTCCCGTAGGTGCAGCTGGTGTTTCACAATTCCACCCGGTTCACTTAGCAATGAATCCACCTGGCTCTCTCTGTTTAGGGACTGCAACTCCTCATCATTATCCAAGCAGACAGTTTCACTCTCAAACCAGTCTGGGTGCTCTGTCTGCCAGTTCTTGAACTTTTGTACTGCCTCTTTCAGCTTCCTCCCACTAGGGGTATCGATGTAATTTTCGGCTGTGATTTCCTGGATTCGATGGATGCGCCCAGGTTCAAACTTCTCCAAGTCCTGAATGCGAAAATAAATATCCTCAAATTTGTCCATCAGTTGGTACCTGGATGTGACATTGAACAGATCAGGTATATCTTTCTCGCTACTTATCCCCTCAAAATAGCAGACTATATACATTCCAAAACAGGCTGGCTTCTTGAAATCTGGCAGGATCAAATTCAAGGCTGGGGTGAACAGGTCGCCCATTGGCTTTTGTTGATCTTGCTTGAGACACACAGGCTCACTCCCAAGCATGGCCTGCCATTTGGCCTGGGTGCCCCGTGAACATAAGATGATGATCTTTGAAGACAGGTCTTCCATTTCCTTCTTCTGTCGAGTAAGCCAAGGCAACGGCCCTAACTCTGAGATCTGATGATCTTCTAGCAGATCTAAGGCTACAGTAGTGCCACAGACGGTCATCAGAAACTCAGCAAACTTCAGCACCACATCCACGTACAGCAGGTGATCAGCAGAGTACACAATCCAAACCTTTCGGGGCTTCAAGGGTGGCAGAGGAAGGTCGGTATATGATGCTGCTGAAAGACAGAAAAATATTCATCCCAGCTACATGCCCAAATTGTAATGGTGCAAGCCAGCAGCAATCAGCATAGGAGAATATTAACAAAAGGTTCTAGCAACTACCAGTTTTGAAGCTATTTTGGCAGCATAAGCAGACACCATCTCATTGTAGAAATTCAATACCAAAGTCCAGACAGTGGAGCTGTAATTTACAAAAATGCCTGGATGGTTCACGGAATTGCACAAACACAAAAAAGTAATATACCAGCTTTAAGAGGCTTGCAAGTGTAGCTATATTCTCTGCTGGAGAGCTGAGTGCACCCACCCCAAACCAATCTCCTATTGCTATGGCTTAGACTATTAGCAAAGGTTCTTCTGCCAGTACCGCCTCAGCTGGATCAAAAGCCTCACCGCTTTACAAAGCGATTATCTCCCATCTGGCAAATACGGCATTCCAAATTCCATATACAAAGTTTCTTTTAGCTAAACAGGAAAATCCTAAGGCTACCTTTTGGTTTTGAGAAACACACTATAGAGTAGGAGAGCCTATGAGAGCCCCTTCTGGACAATTGTGGGAGACTTCCAGAACACATTACACATGCTTGATAAAACACAGGCAGGACATCTTACCAGTCTGCAAATCATTGTGGTTGCATTTCCCTCGCCGACGTCCTGGAAGAGAGAGAAAGTCACTGTCAGTTCTGAAAACACAAAGTAAGATTAAACCCTTAAAATGACAACACCTTCCAAAGATTGGGTTAAAACCAAAATCTTTAACTGTGCAGGGATAAAACCATGGGGAGGAAGAAGTCTAATAAAAAAAAGTACTAAATGAATAAAGACTCTTCTACAGCCAGTTTTGCTATGTACTTCGCTACATTTTTCGTTTGAGAGGAGAAGGAATGCACTCAAAACCAGTTTTCTCCATCTTCCCCACATCTGGCCAGCCTTAAGTAGTACAGAGCGCCAATTGTTCTGCTACCTCCTCCTTAAGGAGAAGAGGCTTTATTAAAGATAGTTTTTTCTTAAGAGGCTTCTCTGAAGAGGTGACTAAAATGTCCCTAGCTACATCTTATCTAAGATAAGTTTGATGTTATGAAATTTTCCAAAAGATTTCCAATTACTCCTCTTGGGTAAAAAAACGCCCAGTGAGTTTCCCTGTGATAACTGCCTCATAGTTGCAACACAAAAGACTAGAAATTAGTCCTCAAGTACCCAATTTTTCAACCTGCTCAGTGTCAACCTCTGTGTCCTGTTTTTCTTTTTCCATCTTAATTGAAAAACATTATTTTAGCTCAAAATAATATAAAAATGAATTTTGTAAAGACTTTGGGGGACAGAGGAAAGACTAGAGTCTGGACAAACAGGGAGCTTCTGTCCTGCAGAACTCTCCTGCAACGCAGGAGAAAAATAAATGGAAAAGATATCTGTAGCAATCTGCGGGAAACAAAGGGCTGAACTATGAAGTTCCTTTTTCCCCCCTCATGAGCTCTGAAGCTCTGTGGAGTATCAGACAGCATAACCAGTGGAAAGCTTTACTTAACTAGGTGGATGGTATTAGGATGTTACAAGTTCTATGATGTAAAACAGAAGAAAGTGTTTACATAGGCATTATCTCAGTGGCAAGACATCAGAACAGCAAGGAAGAAAACAGCAATAGGAATAGGTATAGAAGTAGGGAAAAAAAATATAGTTTTAGCATTGAATCTTTTCTTCCTAGCTGGTATGAGTCTTACCTGCTCGTTTTTTGGTCATACAAATCACACCTGCTATGACTGATCCCACCAGTAACACACAGATCCCAGTGATACACCAGTAGAGCCATATAATCATATCACCTGCAGTACAAAAGTAGTGCTCAGACATTGCTTTACACAGAAAGAGTTTCACCAAAGAACAGAAGTCTCTTGAGCAGTCGGGGCCAAGGGAGAAGGACCCTGGCTCTGCCCAAAACCACGGGTAGTCCAGCACTCCCCCCTTACAACATACCACAGTCACTTCTCAAAACAAATTCCTGCGTTGATGATGATGCTTTAAATCATAAACTTGCTCCACAAAGAACCATATGTGCAGCACACTGAAAACACAGATCAATAACCTTCCTCTAAATAGCAACATTTACTCAGCTTTGACAGGCATGCTGCCCATGACCTGCCTGTTCATATAATCTATCTTAAAAAAAAAAAAAAAAAATCACTATTTTGGGTGATGTAGATTTTTTTCAATCTACAGGTGGTTTTTTTCTTTTTAAATCTTGTGCAAACTAGCTCCTTACAGGTGTTGTGCAGCCAAAAAAAGATGTAAAATCATTATGCACATGATTTATCTTGACATTCATAAAGATGAATATATGCAAGCTATTCTCTCCAAAAGCTGCTTTATATTATGCAAATTTTTTAACACTGAGCAAAGTGACAGAAAGTATTTTATATTAAGACTCTTCTTGTCAAAACTGTTTCTCAGAATTTTATGCAAGTGAAGTATCTCTAAAAAAATTGCTCTTTAAGGTTCACACTGCATACAAATACTTGCCTCATTAAATGATGGTGAAGTAACTCTTAACATAGTTCATTCTGAACTCAGTGTTACAAGGGAACATTTCCTGCCCATCGGGTCATTCCCAGGGAGGATCGTTTGTTATTCTATATGACAGTAAAAGAGCAGCAAAAAAAGTTTCAGGGTACTGGAAGAACTTCTTACCTGATGGGTCTGTACCTGCAAAAGACAAGAGCTATATTACAAATTCAGCTCTCATCTGTAAGACAATAGGAATCTAATTTACAGAAAAGCAGTTCTCACTTGGAGCTGGCGAACATGGGATGAAAGCAGAATGTCTCAGACAGTCTGTGCCACAGTTCACAAAGAATGGCTGAATCTGCAGTCGAAATAAATTCAGAAAATAGAAGCTATTCTTAAAAGCAATTTTGTTCCTCACTTTATTTCCCCCCCGCCTCGATATTCCCTGTATTTTAGCACAGGGACACAGAATTCCCTTCAAAAACCAAGATTAAACAAGAATTCTTACACTATACATTAAGAAGGCAGTGAGCTCCTGAGGTTGCACACTTGCCCTTCCCACTCCATATTCTCTAACTTGGGAACCCTATACTAACGAAAAGACACCGTCTACAGAGAATACCTATACAAAAAAATTGTTCATTCAGACATAATCATTATTTCCCCGATACAGGTAATTAGAGATTAGCCAAACTCAGAACAAAACACTCTGCAAAAACCTGTAACATTCCTAAGCTGCTCATTGCCTCGTTGGTGAAGGAAGGACACAGGGACAGCAGTGAGATTCTACCTGTATTTCGTAGTTGCAGCAAGCTCTTATGTTCTTCTCTATTTTGATTGTGACATTCACTTGCTGTTGCAATCCATCCTGCAGAATCAGATGCAAGTTATAAGGGAAGTAAGAAAATGGAATGAAAGCAGGAAAAAAGAAAAGGAGCTGACATATGGAGTGGTCCAAAGAAGCAGAAATTTCTTTGAAATTTCTTTTTTTTTTTTTTGAAAAAGTACCCCACAGAGAACAAAACGGATAAATGGTCTGGCCACCATCACTGCAGGCGTTCTGTGTGACAGACATGGTAATACAATTAAGACAGCAGGCTAAGGTTGCACAGGTAACAGGAAACAATTAAGGATGTATGTTATATAACTTCAAATGTGTTAACTTAAACTTACAGTTTCTTAACAATGTAAATGTCTTCAGTTATTTAATGTGTAAACATTAACAAGCTTCCTCATTTAATTAAAACCAGCTGTCAACACTGCTGCTTCTGACACTAGAACAGACAAATAAGTTGCCCTTGTTACCTGCAGTATACAATCAATATGATAACCTAAATACATTCTTTACAGTGATCAGCAGATACATACTCCAAAATGAGGTATATTCCCCTCTACCAGGGAAATATGCACACAGCTGTACCAGCTATGTCAGTAATAACTTAATACATATCAATGCATGCAGTGCAAAGGGTTTAAGTGTGGAAGGAATGGAAAGATTGAACAAACTGAATGCTAATATATCTGCCCTCCACCCAAGGAAGAGGGGGAGACTGGTACCAAATATTCAGCATTTATCCTCCCTCAGATACCTGAAGGGGAACATTTATGTCAGAGGACACTCTGAATCTACTTTTTGCCTTTCACAACACAGGATGTAAGACCTACAGGAATTGATTCCCACTTTGATGGAAGTATCTGTTACAAAACCACCCATTCTCTTGATCTAAAAAAAATTTAATCTACACCCCCCTCCCCCGCTATCACATTTGATAAACTACTTCAATGATTTATTGAAACTTTGCACCTCAATTTTTTTTGGTCGATTTATTTAGTCTCATCCCCCAGGCATTGGCTTGACAAAGGTAATAAAGCCCAGATAGTCAAATATTGATTTTTGTTCTTCTCTGCAGATGTTTACAGACTGCTCCATGCATTATAAAACCTCATTTTGATCTTTTATTCACCAAATTCCTGAAATAAAGTTCCTCTTTCCAAAGGCAATTAAAAATCTGTGAAAAGGACAGCTGTTTTCAAGGAATGTAAGTGCATTTGTTACATCTCCTACATCATGGCTCCAAGTCCTTGTTTAGCAACCATTAGAGAAATGTTTGCCTAAATTACCACAGAGGATATAATTTAGGAAGGTAATTACCTCAGTGAAATCACGTGTGATCATTTTACACTTCTTCTCATTCAGGAAACTGGCCACATGAATTTGGTATCGGGCTGACTCCATCCATGGATTAAAGCTCACGAGCAGAGTTGTATCATCTATAACTTTACCTTGGATCCTGGGCTCCCACAAGCTGCCTGGAAGTAGTGGAGATATTCCCAAGTTTCTCAATTGTCAGAAATATTTCAGCAGAGTACCCATGTCTACATGACTCAAACAGAAAAATTTTTACCTGTCTTTATACATGGGATGGTTCTTTTCATCAGAGAGTCCTTGCAGTCTGCAAGAAAGACCATCAGTGACTAGTCAGGAACATTGTACTTCCATTTAGAAAAAACTACCCAGTTTCTTATCAGAAGCTAGACACCTAACCAAGCCCGCCTTGATGAGACGAGACCTTTGTTCAAAAGCAGTACTAAAATTCTGCAGCAGAACAGTACTAGTTTCCAGTGTATAAACTAGCCTCTCCACTGATGTTACGTTTCTGGTTTTTTTCCCCAGAACACAGATAATAAGAAAAGACTGAAAACATACAATACTTATTATAATGAGTAATATTATTTGACAACCCTTGCTAATGTAAGACTTGTGCAGAGAGGGTCATAGTGGAATTAAGACTTCGTATTGATCTCTGGACCTTGAGAGCGCCACAGTGATAGATTCCTTCAAAACCATTCTGTCCCAGGAAAACTAGGAGGCTGGAATCTTTCTTGATCCCAAAACGCTCTTCCACATGTATAATTCTCTTCGCTTAATTTAGCAGATTGGCCCTGCTCTTTGTGAATTTCTTCAGTCAAACCCAGAGTTACATATTCAACATTTAGCAATGTGTGATTTACAAGTCTCAGCCTACATTATGTCTCTCCTCCAGGGTTTAGACAAAGGAAAAGGAACAACTCCCTGCTTAAACAGTTGAAATAAAACATTGCATATCTTAAATTTCCAACTTTCAAAGTTGAAAAATTTACAGTGCCCCTGTAATTCATGTATAAGTTCTAATCAGCAAAGTTCCCTGCAACTGCTGAGCTTGACACAACGCATCAGGTTTCTAAAGAACAGTGGAGGATAAAAGCCAGGAAGTTCTTAGAGTGACCAGGTATAAGAAAGGATAAGAAGGCTGAAAAGCAAGTGCTCCCTCTCCTTTTCCACCTCACGTTGACTGACACACCACATACTGTGCCATTTTATAATGACAAAGTCATGTTGACAGCTGTAAGCAAGAAGAAAATTATGAACCAGTTTTAAAGCTCTGTATTGAGTGTCAAATATTTAGTCAGTGCAGACAGAGGGCACTGCAGATGCTCAGTGTCTTTGGGAAAAACAACAAAAACTCTTTTTAGTTACAGGAAAATTTTCACATACACAAGAAAGGGTCAGGCACTCAGCTCTATCAAGTTTCTTGGTAAATTATACCTAACTGTGCCTTTGAAATCAAACTTCACATGTCTAAGATTTAATATTAGAAGCCAAACTTTACTCCTTTCAATTTGGGAGTTCTGGCCTGTACTTCCAGCTTCCACAAGCAGAGGGGCAACTTCGAAACACTTCAAACTAAGTAGAAGCAATAGTCTGCAGAGACAACAAAAGATGACTCTACAGCCCCATTCATGTAGATGAAGTATCTTTGTGCCTGTTTCACTGATGAACATTTCAGCAACAAAATCCAGGAGGTGTAACTTACCTTCAAACAGCCCCTCAGAGGGGCATCTATATTAGTTTTCAGGTTTAACTATGAATGTCTCTTTAGCCATAGCTGTAACAGAATTCTTGACAAGCTACACATGCAATTTCTCAGAAATTAGAGGCCCAAGTCCAAGGCTTTGTCCAGCTTTCTAGAGAGCATATAAAACTTTTTATAGCAGTATCTTCCATGTAGGAACTATAGTCAACCAGAATCAAAGGGTCTGTCCTTCACAGAATAGTCCCTCCACATGAACCTTATTCTGAGCAGAGATTTAATAAACTTCTGGACACAGAATCCCAGAAACAAGGATGGTAACTTGTAGCACAAATGATACATGCATTTTGGATATATACCACAAGGGTATTGTAGATAAAGCTAGCACCATGGGCTTTCTAAACAGCAATACTCAGAAAGGACATCAGGTTTTTATAATACTGCCATCCTACTGCCAAACTTGCTCACAGTTCATGGATCTGGTCTGGACACAACCCACAGGTCCACAAACCATCACAGTCCTAAGCTCAAGGCCTAAGTGAACGAGAGTATCTCCTACCAGGCATTGTGAGAGACATGGACTTGCAATTGTAGTCTCCGTCTACATCCAGTTTGGGCAGGTGGTAGACAGTCACTTGGTAAGTCTGGCCAGGTTCCACTTCAAAACGGTCAAAAGTGAAATTCCACTGAAAACAAAACACATTCACAAGGACTTAAAACAAGAATATTGTTCTGTAAAGGCACTGAAATTAACAGCTGACTTGGCCCTGTTCCACTGTGTTTCCTCATCCCATATGACCCCTTTTTCTGAAGCTTGACTGTTAAAAAAACCCGAGGATCTCAAGTGTATTAAATGTACAGTCCCTTGGTCTGTCCCAAATTCTTCTGTTTGGAATGGGAAAAGGACAGTTATTTCTTGGGATCTTTGAGCTGATACAACAATCTTACACCAAACAACTGTGTGCAGTTTCCACTAAATTACATTGTGAACTAGAAGGAGATTAGGCTAAAATATGCGGGTTTGAGTCCAGTATGAATCTTGCAGTGCAGTGCAAGTGCATTTAGAATTGCACTTATACATGTATAGTTCTGTACCTGGCCATGACATACACATCTTCTTAAATCTATACCGTTTTCCACATCAGCAATGCTGTGCAAATTCTTGGAGAGGCACTGGCTCCAGATGGTAAGCTAACTATGGCCAAATTCTGTGTGGTAAGCAATGAACTCCAGATTCCTTTGTTCATAAAGGGAGATGTGGATGCTCAGCATTCTTCTGACAAGCTTCCTAGACTAAGTGTAAGCTGAAGGAGCATCCCCAAGGTTGGTCCTTGTCTCCACAGCAAGAGTACAAGAAAAAAGTGGAAGTAAAAGAAAGGCTTGAGTTAAAAAGGCTATAAATGTCACTGCTGTCAAGCAGAATGCAAAAACTCCTACGATTACTTGCTTTAAGCAACATCCAGAATGACGACATGTGCTAGGCATTGAGAGCAACAATTCTTAAAACCTGAAGGATGGGAAGAGTGAAAGAGAAGCCAAGATAAGGAAGCAGCTTGTATGTAGTTACATACAAGTGTAAAACAAACTGGAAACGACAGCAACTCTCAAGCCCAGTATCTTGTTTCACCAACTCTTCTAAGCAGTCTGTACTTTTTAATCAAGAACCTTGCTGTATGACAGTGAAAGCAGAACTAAAACACGGATGAGAATAAGTAGTTTACAGCCCTTAGCACTCACCCGGCCTCCATCTGGTCGGACCTGAAGCGTCAAGTTGTTCTGAAAGTCAAACCGGGCGCAGACCTGTCGATTGCTGTTCACTTGCATCACAGCCAGCTCTGCCCCTCGGAGATACCGGATGCTAGCTGCAGACACAGGGACAGAGAGAGATGTCTTTCTTTTCCTGTCACCTGCACATGTAGAGGTTGCAACCCTCACAGAGATTACCACTGTGCCTAGTCTTGTCACAGTCTTACTCCTTTGAAGCACTGAGGATCCCAACACAAAGATAACTGGACATGAAAAAGTGAGTGTGCAAGGTTGACTAACACGACTTTCACCTTAAAGATTGTCCTGTATGGCAAGAGCTCCATCTGGGCAAATGAAGGGGCAGAGTAGAAGACAACTTCATTCTTCCAGACATCCTGGCATTTCCACAGGTTCAGTGTTGTGTTTAGCTCTGCCTCTTAAGGCTGCTTCAGGCAGTTTGGGCACTAAAGCAAATATGCTTTTATTCTGATAGACAACCCCAATGAGAAAGTTTATAACCATAGCTATGCTAAATGGCTGGGTTACTTGAGTCACACCTGCTTCTACACTACTACAGCTATACTGAGATGATAACTTTGTACAGCCCTCAGACACAGGCCTGCAGAAGGAAGAAATTAATGTGTTTAATTCTGTCTTGAATCAGTGTAAAGCCATGGACGAGAGCACGCAAGGGAAACATCATATGCCAAGATATTCAGAGCATGAGAAAACCTGACTTACTGGTACTCATTTAGGCTCCAGCAATGAGATAATTATTCCTTTATCGTATAGGAAACCTAAGTTACAAGGACTGGATTACCTGAAATGGGAAGAACTTGCACTGGGTGCAACAGTACATAATTTGTGCTCTCAAATTAATTCTCATTTGTTCAGTTCGTAGATGTAATTCCCCTGCATGGGGCTGCTGCAGTCATTACTATGCCCTGAAAAGGCAAGGCTTGCAGCGCGAACCTCCTTTTTCCCCTCACTACTGCGGTAAAGGTGCAGGCCCCTTGATTCATTTTTATCTGCTTTTCCCATTTTAAATGTCACTATCCCATACTAGTGGAAGCATTTTAAACTCTTGAATACCCAGCACACCCAAAGACCTGATTCATTCATCAAGAAAAAATAAAAAACATCCCCCAAACCAAAATGAAGCAGCCAAACCCCCAAATTTCAAATATTTCACAACTAGATCAGTGAAAGACTTCAAGTCATAATTCTCCTCTGTATCCTTTCTAGATTGTGCCTAATTCCTCTACTACACGCTCACATTAAACAACCACCACTTACCATCAGTGGCCACTTTCCATTCTATCCGAAGCACAGGGAGCAGTTTTCCATCCAGCTGACGGAAAACGTCAGAAGAGACATCAAGACTGCTTGGAGCAGAAGGAGTCCACGTGGACTGGAGCCAGCTTGCCTCCATGCAGGTACCTGTCCAGCAAATGAAAACCACCATTTAGAGTGAGGCCGAGGAAGCTCTGTCAAATTGCAATTATGGTCTGTCCTTTGGGTCAGGATTACCCAGAGGGCAAAATTTGCTGGACTGTTTCACAGTTCAGAATGGCAGTTTTCAGCATGCAAGTACTTTATAAATTGCTTGTAATATTCTGAACTCACTCATTCTAGTAACTTACACTTCCTCTTTTCCTTAAAATCCATTAGTAATTATCACAATCAATGTAGTCAGGCTAAACAGGTCATGTAAGTTTACTCAGTATCTCCCGCAACAAGTCCATATCTTGCTGCTGAAACAGACCTATGTTAGAAGACCTGTACTCATTTCCAGCCTTCCAATTATAAGAAGTCTGTCAGATACCCAGGGAAATTGTTCCAACAGTTAATTACTTCCTGTTTAAAAACTGCTTTCTAATTTGAATTTAGCTTCCCACAACTGCTTGTTATGCCTTTCCTAAACTAATGAGCTCTCTGGACAGAAAAATAATTTATGCTAGTCAATACAGCGTTAGGGAAAACTGTTCCTGTAATCTCATCAGAAAATGAAATCAGGTGTGACAGGCATTAGATAGACATGATCTGCTTGGACTTTTGTAAGACATTTGACTTATCAGAGCATATCAAAAATAGCTCTGCTGAATATCAGTGAAGCACAAACACAGGAAGAACCAGGCTGACAAATCAAGGAGGAGTTTTAAGTGGGAAATCATTACTGTTTGAATGTCTTAAATAGCTCTGTGGGGGTGAACGTAGGCCCAATGCTATGTATTTTTCTAAAAATATTAACAACCTAGAAGAAAATATAAAATAACTTATGATACAGCATATGATAACTGTCAGCCTTGGGGGGAGGGGAAAGCAGAACTATCAATAAAAACAAATCTGAGTCACTTTGTATATTGGACCCATTCAGACAAAACACTTCTTGACACACTGTAACACACATCTAAGCACATGTAACGTAGGCCATATTTACCTAATGGGAATTTATAACAGTATTTATTTATAACATTATTGCTGAAAAACTAGCAGAAAAACTACTGAACATGAGCTGAGTCATGCAATTTATGAATCATATGAATAGACTAGTGTGATCACGTAATATATCAAAAAAGAAAAAGGATGTAAAACCATTATACAGGCTTTGGAGAGATCAGTATGATATTCTTTAACTACTTGTTGCATCCACACTAAACCACTGTAATACTGGAAAGAGAACAATGAAGAACAAGAGAATAAATTTGTAGGTTGAACTCCTCAAA
This sequence comes from Strix uralensis, assembly GCF_047716275.1. Lineage (NCBI taxonomy): Eukaryota > Metazoa > Chordata > Aves > Strigiformes > Strigidae > Strix > Strix uralensis. The sequence continues at coordinate 74,403,854 of NC_133976.1, read as the reverse complement.
AGCAGAACATGTTTTGCTACCAGTTTCAGCTCATAGAAAACCATGCTGCTAATGAAAGGTTTATTTTATATTTACTTCTCTAACCAAACCTGGTTACTGAAGTACTTTTCAGAAAAGTGTACTAAGCGCTAAAAAAAAAAATCTCTTTCCCCTAGAGCAGAACAACATAACAAAAACCATAAGACAGAATTTAAACTAAATATTCAAATAAGGCAGCATTTCAATGGTGAAGCTGCAGTTTGCCTTAGCTGTGTTGTCAAGCTGTATTCCAACGGCCGTCTGCCAGTGGGAAATATGATCTGATCCCACCCAATCCCTCTCCTGCCAAAAAAATTTAAAATCTGTTTATTTTCAGGATAGTAATCTCCCTGATCTGGCATGTCAAGCATGGCTACAAAAATACGTGTGCCAGTACGATACAGGGTTGGGCACTGAGGCAGAAATGAGCCTGCTTACAATGACGACTACAAAGAAAGGCCAATGAGTTCTGCAGCACCATCCAGACACCTCCATGTATCAAATGGACAAATGCAGAACACTGTTTGTTTGTTTTTAAGAACATTACCCATAATAAGTGTTTCAGATGTGTGCCATTGCTAAGCGTTGACCCCTTACACCTGGTATGTCCAATATATTTGTTCAGTGGGATTTACAGTAACTCTAGCTTCCTTTTCAAAATCATAGAATCATTTAGGTTAGAAAAGACCTTTAAGATCGAGTTAATTCATGGACTTTATGCCCCAAAATTTACATTAATTGCTCACAGCTGCACCCCTTTATGCCCCTTTTCTAATTCTAGTTCATATATTAATTTTTCAAATACTATCATAGATATAATAGCTTGTAATGAACATTTACTGACAAACTTGTCCTAAAATTCCTATTTCTTTAAAAATTAACTGTCCCAGCTTTAAATAGAAACTAAACAAGTTGGATTGTGTTCCACCCACCCCATCCCCCACCCCCAAACTCTATTCTGAAAAAGATTTAAACTTCCCATTCCTGTTTAGCTGGAGCTGATTAAGGATCAAACCAAAAACTCCCAATGCAAGGCATGATAGTAGTGCTTCACTTTACATCTCTCTGACTCTAGCAGGAAGAACTTGCTGTATGAACCCAGTTTAAAAAGAAAAATGCGTGATCTGCTGAGAAAACAACAATGAAGAAAAAAAAATACTTACTATTTCTTACGAGGCAGTTTAAATCCTGTGGGGGGAAAAGAAACAAGAATATTACTCTCAGAATAGAAACTGGATTGACAGTAATTTGCTTCTGCCTGGTGGCAGGAAGAAAGCCATTAAGTCAATAGGGATGCATACAAACTGGAAGAATTAACCATCAGGAAACGTTGTACAAACTTGTTAATCAGAAAACCAAAGGACACAGGGCACAAAACCTGTGCACACCTGGACTGCATATGCGACAGTAGTAGTTGCAATAATGGAAACAAATTAAAGAGAGGCAAAAATGCAACATGATGATGGGGAAAATCTTCCAAAATCCAGGACTGTGAAAAAAGAAACCAGCTTGACATGAAAGACAGCTTGAAGTAGATGGGTATGTTTTTTAAACACCATTGCTTTAAGTTACTGCTACCCAGTAGCGATCATGCTGGTAAGGCTTGCAAGGTCTGAGCCCATCTGACTGGAAGCATGAGCTCTCTGCAGCTAGGCTTGCCGCTGGAGTACGCACCGCCTACTGCAGGGCACCCCTGAACAGAAAGGCTGCATCAGTCACAGATGGTCTTTTTCCCCATGCCATGTAAGAAGCAGGGAAGGGAAAAGACAACGTTTAGCAAGTGCCAGGCTTGAAAGTAAGATATGGTGATTTTAGTTTCTAGAAATATATTTGAGAGGCAACCCATGAAGGAAAAAAAAAATTAACATGAAAGAGTCTAATTCTGATTAAGGATAAAGATGCCCTGAACATAAAGAAGCAACCAGAAGTTATGTGGTCTCTGGTTTCTCCCTGGTATCTCCCAGGTATGTTTTGTTTATACTGGAAGACCCCATGGTTTCCAGGAAAAAAGCACGTAACCTTGCTTGGTTAATGTGATGCAAAATTCTAGTGATGATGACATCTTAAGTTTTCACTGACTTCATAAATCAAGATGAGGGCTAGGTTTCCTCCCACTCATCTCCTATGCCTTGACATACAAGGTGAATATTACTGTCACGCTGTTGCCACAATATAATTCATTCCAGCGGAGGAGGCAAGGCAGCAGGGTTTTTAACCTCTCTGCAACTTGCTATGGTCAACTCCAAGTGTATTTGGGGCTTAGCTTATTAATGCAGTGTAGCCATGGCTATCCAAGATTGTATTTACATTTTCAGGGGCTGGTGCTTGAAAAAGGCAACCATGCCTTTTCTGTAGTGAACATGCCCTCCAGTGTGGCATGGAAAGCTTAAGTTTCACAGACACTGAGATGCCATTACACAGCATCACTGCCAGAGGCACAGTCCTAAACGTCCCTTCACTTACATGCCAGCACTGCAGCCTGCCCTGTGCTGGCACAAGCATGTGTGTGACCATGCAGGCACCTGGGCTCAAGGGAAGAAAGAGAGGTCAGTTGTAAGCCAGACCTTCTGCCCTTCTGCACCTCTGTTCCTGCTTGTATGGGAGAGGCTGGGAAAAAACCACCAGGCCTGAGGAAGAAGGTAGGCACTGCTCTTTCACTGCTGTGCTGGCCTTCGTCTGCTTATAACAAGACAGAACTACATCCTGCCTTTAAAGAAGTCCTAGTGAAGGCAAAACATCACATCAATTAATAAGCTTTCTATTATTTGAAGGAAATACAAAGTATAAGCAATTGGTGAAATAAGGTATCATACAAGCTGTGCTCAGCAACTGATTTCAAACGTGAGCAGAGTTCTATGAAGAAAATACTTCAGACATTAATGCTTACATTTCAGCTAATGTTATCTGTGTTCCTACAAACCTTGAGTGAAAGCAGGCAGATTTGGCATTAAGGTCCTCATGCTTATATAAAAAATAAAACCTGAAAATCTCTTCCAGGCTTTTGTTACTCAAGTCAAAAACAATACCCAGGTATAAATCCAGTCTTCAGGCACCCTTCACAATAAATATATCCACACTCCAATAAGTAGTGCTACAAATGTACTCAAGATACAGGTATATTGAAAAAGATTCAGTGCAACACCCAAGTTGTGTAATATTGACCAACTTTATCATCATTTAGAAAACATTTAAATCAGTTCAAAGGAAGGAATCTGCCTTATTGGACACCCTGAACTTCTAAGTATACACAAATCTATATAATACTTTGCCTGAGAACTGAACTTTGGTGAAGAATTGTTTTCCTACCAGCTAGCTAGCAACATTGTATTTTTCAATATGAAATCATCTTTGGTGCACTAAATTAGGACTAAGGCAACATCCCACAGTTGGAACAAATATTCTGATTACTTTTCACTGGTAATAAAAGCTTCTTTTATAAAAGAGGAGGGAAGGGGAATAAACAGTGACATATTTAACCTTTCCTTGTCTTTCTCCCACCATGTTCTCCTTCCTTTTTCTCCCCAGACTCCCAGGTGTTGGCAGCTCACCTGCAGAAGCCACCTGCCTTCCCCCTTCATCTTTGCTCTGGATCTTCTTGAAGTTTTCAACTCACTGTTGCATCCCCAGCCTCACTGCTAGGCTGTGGCACTAACAACTCTGGAAACACACAAACAAGATCTGGCTAGATGTGAGTCATGGCATAAGCAGACCCAAAAGCTGTGTAGCAGTGTCCTGCGTGGGGCAGAGGAGCTCTAACATAATCAAGAGCAAAATAAACCTATGGACTTAATGTCAATATGTGAGGACAATGTAAGAGGTACTTTTCACTATTTTTGTTGTGCTCAAAAGGTCAAGCCAGCTACAGCTAGGGGAATCAATTTGATCAATCTGCATATAAATACCAATTTAGTCTGAACTGTACTTTCACAATTACACTGCACCTAATTATTGCAGACAAATCCTCCATTGAATATTTAGAACCTGTCAGACTTAAAAACTGATTACAAGTGTAGTTAGTAGAAATGTTATTGCAACCTTTTACCTCCCAAATCAGGTTTCCTCCCAGCCCCTCCCATCCCAGAACACTCCCACGTAGTGTCTGCAACCTAAATCCTTTGATAATGGGAAAAAACCTAGAAAGCAAGCAAGCAAATGCTGATTAAACCAAACCAAAACTAGCTAAACTACAATCACTGAAAAAGAAAATAGAAATTGTAACTACCAGTATGGAAAAGCAGATTAAGCTATGGAAAAAAAAAATTACTACTAACACTTCAAATGCTTAATCAGACTTTCTTAGGTAAATTATTTAACCTGACAATGCTCCTTGCATAAACAGGTGCAGTGGTTTTGGCTGGGATAGAGTTCATTTTCTTCACAGCAGCTGGTATGGTGCTGTGTTTTGAATTTGAGACCAAAACAGTGTTGATAACACAGAGATGTTTCAGTTATTACTGAACAGTGCTTACACCGTATCAAGGCCTTTTCTGTTTCTCACACTGCTCCCCCCAAGCGCATGTAGGCTGGGTGTGCACAAGAATTTGGGAGGAGACACAGCTAGGACCGCTGACCCCAACTGACTAAAGGGATACCCTAGACCATATGATGTTGTGCTCAGAAATAGAACTGGGGGAAGGAGGAGGAAGAGGGGCAGGCATCTGGAGTTACAGGATTTGTCTTCCCAAGCCCTGTTTTCCTGGGGATTGCTAAACATCTTCCTGCTGATGGGAAGTAGCAAATTAATTTCCTATTTTGCTTTGCTTGCATGCATAGCTTTTGCTTTACCTGTTAATCGGTCTTTATCTCAATTCACAACTTTTCTTGCTTTTGCCCTCCCAATTCTCTTCCCAGACCACTGCGGGAGAGGGAGTAGCTGCGTGGGGCTGAGCTGCTGGTTGGGATGAACTCACAACAGGCAACAAAAATAACTGGCTACTAACCATGGGTTTTTGTTTGTAATTTAATTACTTCTGTTAAAACCTATCACTTAATATTCAGTAATTTTGTCCTTGTTCTGTTGCAGTTGCAGTAATTATTCTAAATCACATCATGATAAAGCCCTTATTTATATAAGGCATTATTTGCCTGAAGAGCAGCAACACCTGCTTTCATTTAGGTGCTGGTGTTTCTGTTTATTAGCAGATAAGACATGGTTAAAAGAGGAAGTGCTGCATTTCCCCTTTTTTGTTTTATGATCAATATGAATATTGAACCAGCACAGCATATAAATGGATTCTCTCTTCCTCCAGGCCTATTATTCCAGGTAAAGTGTTCACAATGATGTTCCCAGCATCAATGAGGCTGTGCCATTTCTGACATTCATTAGAAGGCCCAGAGCTTAATCAGGAACCATCAACTGGATGATGAGGATTCAGAACTGAAACTTGACAATTAAGATACCTCTTACCTTTCAACACTGGGTTTCTATGGGGACAAATGACAAGTTTTTCTGGTGCATCACTGTTACCCAATCCTACTCAGTATTTTCAAGGGGCTACCTACATATGTTTTTTTCCTACCCCACACTAGCCTCTTTACCTGCTGTTACCTTTTTATATGTTGGAGTATTTAAGCCACCACCAGTTTGTCAAGAATTTAGCAGGTTTACCACAAGAAGTGGGGAAGGATTCTCCCACCACATAGCAGCCTGCACCAACTCAACTGTTGGTTGACCCCCTTCCCAGTCCTCAAAGCACTAAAAGGATGACCTAACAGCCAAAAATGCTCAGAAGAACAATTCATCCAGCCAGGAAGTCCTCACTATTGTCATAAGGAAACAAAGATAATGGAAGGAGACGATAAAGCCACAATGCAGGCGGAGGTATAGCAACCCCAAAGGATACGTAGAAACAAGTCACCATGAAAACCCTCATCTCCTTTTTGGATACTGCCCAGGTGAATGGGACTGGGCTGTGCTGCAGCTGAGGGCACACTTATACCAAGGAAGTCTAACTCCAGAGAATGATATCCAAAAGCCAGGAAGCAATTAAAGAGAAAGACAAGTCAGTTTTTCAGTAAAATAAGTCAACTACTTCCACATTTCACTGGCTACCTCCTCAGCACCAGGGGGAATACATGCTGGTTTTCCCTTGTTAAGGTTCAACCAACCCAAAACCTTATCTGATGCACTGGTTCATTCAGAGTGCATTAACAAAGCTGTCTGTGGTCAGCAGAAGTACTTAGCCATTTCCCTATGTGAGCAAGCACAAATTTAGATGATACACTAAAGTTACAGTAATGATTGTTTCTGCTCACCCAAATAAAGCTAGAAGCATGTAAGAAGCGTTGACGGAACTGAGACATGTGTCACAGACAAGTAGACAAATGGGAGGAGAAGGAACAAAAATTAAGAGCTCTGCAGAAAAGCTGAAGATGGAGCCCACAGCCACACAACATGCTTTGCACGTTATTATAGAAAAGGTGGCTCAAATTCAGATGTTCTCTTCTCACCAGCTTCCTATTGCCTTTCAGGCCCAACAAGCAAAGTTACAGACACAGGAGGCATAAATATGACAAGACAGTTGTGAGGTGATGCCTGAAACTATTATCAGCAGGACAGGCACAGTCAATTCTTCATGTTTACTTGCCATATAACCACAGAAAGCTAGGCAACTGTTTATTTTGCTCTTTTTCTCAAGATTTTTCTTGCTTTTGACATAAAAAAAGAACAGACCACATGCCATGGAGAATCATATGAATCTGAAAAAAAAACCAGGAAACTAACAGCACCATGTCATAACAATTCAATTGAATTAATAGAGGCCAAGGTTTCCCAGCAAGATGCTGGGGTAACTAGCAAGAAACTGCTGTGAGCAGGCCAAGCATCCAGTTTTCCTTTAAAGAGTAGCTGCTAATGAGGAAGGGCTCCAGCTTTCCAAAATCTGCCTCTCACCTATGACCCATTTTACGTATCTTCTGAGGCTTGGCCAATTTGAAGTTTACTCTAGTTTTCCTTTCCTGATTCCTTAGTTAAAAGAAGCAGAGATCAATAGTACATGAATACATTACAGGAATAACTGCTGAAAGATGATTTGTTTAAGGCTGGTAGGAAACAATTATCTTTTACAAAATTGTTTTGTTTTTTAAAGCATTTTTCTTCATAGTTTTTCCTCTTGCCCTCATACAAGTTTTCAGCAAAATCAAGTCCAGACTCAAAAGTTGAAGTTTCTTCACAAAAATAATTTTTAAAGTTCTCTTTATAATATTTTGATAGTTTTGACCACTAACCCTTTTTGTGCCAAGAAGTCCAGAAATATTTTAGTAGCACTAAATGTGACCATGGTTTATGGTAACATCCTATATAGCAAAAAGATTACACAGAGGGGAATAAGAGAAGTCAGTCAATAGCAAAGGCAAATGAACACATTCGTAAAGGCGGACCAGGAAAAGTCTTCCTTCACAGGCACCACCATCACTCACCCTCACGAGAGATGTTACATCAATTCTTCTCCAGAGACTTTTAGTGAATATCCATCAACCTGGCAAGATAGATTTCAAAGACCAAACCCTGTACACCTATCCAGCCCCTTAAAGATGGCAAGTTTATAAACACAGAAGACTGAGACATGCCATGTCATGAAACAGTTACAGCCCTATGACTGAACACAATGATTAAACACTTGATGGTGAACAATAAAATAGGTATTTAAGCTATGGGATGTTCTTCCCCTGTGCATGGAAAAAAAAACCCCAAACCTGAACCCCACTTCCCTGCAGATGACATGTTCAAATAATAGTTATTAGAATGAATTGGATTTGCAGCTGTGCTATTCAGCCTTACAGCTGAGCAGGTTTGATGAAGTGGTGGTGAATAAGGCCCATTAAATGTATTTCTTGGCATTTTAATAAGATGAGCTCTTAATGAGCATTTAGTTTTACTTTCACAATTTGTAGGTGTCTACCAATACTGATAAGACACTTTCTCTCCACCACTCCATCTCCTAAACTGCCTCTGACACATGAGGGTTTTGCTGGAAAAAAAAAAAAGCTGTTGCTCACCCTGACCTACTCTGAAGCTCAGCAACAGCAGCCCGAGTGTGGTGGGTTAGAAAAAGGAAGTAGGTCTCACCAACCCTGCTCAGCAACAGCTTCCCTTTTGAACCACACTCAGTCACTCATTGGAAGGGTTACTGAATCATCCTCTGAAAACAGTGCAACCGACAGAAAGGGAAGGGGAAATTGTTTTCAACTGTCATAACTTCAGCTGATGGTACTTTTTCCTATATGTGTCAGCAGCTTCACAATTGCTTCTTAAAGAGGCTGCTCATGGGCTTAAGTCAACTCATTTTTCTTAAGTCTCTCTGCATTTTCGAAAACAGCTTACTGAAAGAAAAGGCCAAAGTAGCAGGCTTAGACATTCACTGATCAATGAGCACGTCCAGAGCACAGGGCAACGTGCTTCCTCAGTGAAAGTCGGTGATGAACTGGTGAACCCCCCACCAATTTACTGTGGTTCATGTTCCCTAAAAAAAGGAGGTACTGCCAGGAAGACAAAGTCAGTCAAAGCATCCAAGGACTCACAGAAACTCTCAAGCTCTCTGTGACTACATGTTTGGGACCCCCCTAGATTATCTTAAATGCTTAACCAATATTGTAATGTCCTCTTTCCCCTTTGCTAAGATTTTGCATTTTGTAACTCCATAATACCTAGCCTAAAGTAAAACTGCAGAAGTGGTCTATTTTCTTGGGGTATTTTAAAATAAGAGTGAAGGCAGCAGAGCAGAGATCAGGTAAAATAGGGGTAAGTATATGGTCAAACTTTAGGAAAGCAGGCAGAATAGACAAAGGACAGGAAACATGTACAGGAAAAGATTATAGAAGCTTTCATACGAAAGGACACATTTTGGTTTATGTATGTCTATAGTTACACTGACTAGCCACTTTCACTAGACTGCTGAGAGTGCATTGTGACATATAAAACTTTCTAGCTTAGAAGATAGCTGTCCATTATCCTGTTTATGCATGCACCACTATTGTTCACAGAAATAAAAAGCAAACCCATATCTCTTCACCCTTCTACACACTCTTTACATGTATCTTAAACAAAAAAAAACCCACCCCAAACAACCCCCCCAGAGAGAGAGACCAGCTAAGAGTTCATACTTTGGGGTGCCAAAGTTAGCTCAGGTTGGTTAGTTCACTTTTTATATAGACACCACATCTGCACCTCTCAAGCTGTATCTTCTCTGGCTGATTCCACAGAGAGAAAAGACAACCAAAATTTGCCTTTGTAAATTTTCAAACACATATAATGTTTGGTCACCTATTCCTGCAGCAGAGTTTCCCTACTTCCTCCCAAAAATCCCTCAGCTGCAAGGAACAGGTTAAAACATTTAGGACATTAGGCAACCTCTGCTATGAGCAAAGACTCACATCCTGCTCAGTAACTTCAGGCAGTTTTAGCAAATCCCAGCCACGGCCCCTTAGAGATGTTAGGGACAGGCATTTCCTGGCAGCCATTACATGGCCAGGCTAATTCTACGGTATTTATAATTCTGGTTTAACATTAAGTTAATGCAGATGTGCTATGTACAGCTGCTCCAATACACACAGCCCACGTCAGCCCCAATCAAGCCCCCAAACCCTACAAAAACAAGCACCGGCTCTTAACTGAGCAGCACGGCGTGACACGAGGATGAGGTCTGCAGCAGGGCCGGAACCGCCACCGACCTCGGACGGGCCGAGGGCACCCACGGCCAGCGGCGAGGGCTCGGAGGGGGGAACCCGCCCGCGGCCACCGTCTGCGCCGCCGCCCCGCCGCCTGCCCGGGCAGCTCTCCCCGCTTCTAGGCTCCGCTTCGGACCAGCGCTGGCCGCCAGAGCTCCTCTGCCCGCCGGGGCCGCAGCTGGGAGCGAGGCAGCTCCGGGGCGTCTGCCCCAGACCCCTCGCTGCTCCCGGCTCGGGAGGGCGGGAGGGGAACGGGCCCGGGTACCAGCCGGGGGCACCGCGCCCGACAAGTCCTTTCCCGGGACAGCGAGACCGCGCTGACCCCCGCACCACCCCCAGCCCCTCCAGCCGGGAAGCCGCTCCCTCATTCCAACCTCCCGGCCGCCCCCCGCCGCCGGCCCGCCGGCTCCTCGACCCTGTCCGCGCCCCGGCACCCCGGCGGTGAGCGGCCGCGAAGCACCGCAGGAAGCGGGAAACCCCTGCCCTGCCCGGCCCCGCCGCCGGCCCCCTGCCCTGCCCGGCCCCGCCGCTCGCCGGCCGGCGCTCCCGACCCCGCCGCGCTTACCGGCTGGGAGCAGGTGAAAGGCGGCGCGGCGTCCAGCAGCGGCCGCAGGGCCGCGCCGGCGGGCGGGATGAGGAAGACGAGGAGGAGAAGCAGCAGGCGCAGCTGCCGCCGCCCCGCGCCCGCCATGGCCCTGCCGCCAGGGCCGCGGGGCTTCCGGGCTCCGACCTGGGCGCGGGGCGGTGCCGGCCCTCACCTGAGGAGGGGCCGCCGCGGCGGGGCGGTGCTAGGGGCGGTGCGGGCCCGCTCGCCCGCCCGCTCCCTGTAACCGTTGGGTCGGGTGTCTCGGTGGGGAGGGCGCGCTGTGAGGAGCGGGCCGGGCCAGGCCAGGCCAGGCCGTGCTGTGCTGGCGGCGAGCCGCGGGCCGGCGGTGGGTGAGCCGCCCGGGCCTGCGCCCAGGGTAGGCAGTGGCCTCCCCGGCCTGCTTCGGGTTGCTGTGAGCCCAGAGTGGCCCTTGACCGGAGGTCCCGCTGGAGGCAGCCCTGTGGGGCCAGATCTGGCATGTCTTCGGTTCCCGAGTGAACGGAGGGGTTCCCGAGGTCTGCGCGCTCATCCTCCCCGCTGCACGCCTCTAGCTTCGGGTAGATACCATGAGCATTAAAAACCGGCACCAGCAGCGGTCTGCAACGACCCAATACAAAGCATTATAGGTGTGTGCTGGGTCGTGGGACTATTCTAAATACATCCAATTCACAGGGGTCTGTGCAAACCTTCTACTCGTTTGTGATGCTCACCGCGTTTCAGCTGTCTCACAGGATTCGCTCGGGGTTTCACACTGTTCTTGATGCTGCAGCACACACACAGAGGCTTTCACCCATTTTTTTTTTTTTTTTGACAGGGTTTTCATACAAAGCTGTAGCCCGTCCCCAGGGAGCTCAGACAGGTTTCCAGCTCATCGAGCTTTTCTGCAAAGCCAAACCGTTTGCTGGGCTTGGACTGACAGCCAAGAGCACGGTGGTTTCATATGGTTTTGTGGTGGCAAACATCTAACTGAGGGCTGGTCTGAGCCTGGAGACAGCGAGGGTTCTGCTGATCATTCTGCCATTCGAACGCCTCACACTGATGACATCCACAGGTTTTACTCACTTCTTGGGTTTTACCGTTTTGTGACACCACTAATTAATAGTAGCAGCAAAGCCTGCAGTTCTCACATTTGTGTGCATGTCAGGGAGTAAAATATATATACATGTAATGGTAGTTTTTTCTTTAGACATTGTTTTGCTCAATCTTATACCAATGTACTTGAACTGAGTACACTGGTTTACAGTGCTGTGGCAGGAAATACAGTGCTCAGCTGGCATTGCAGCGTAATTGCTTGATAACCATGGTAGAACAAATTTGTTCAATCGAAAAGTAAATGCGTGGTATGTTACTTATTATCGTCCCATTAGCTTAATGGCTTATGTATTTACCAATTACACTGTATTTAGGCTGCAGGCATTTATTTTTTGTTGCATATGCTTGGTAAGAAAGAATCCTGTGGAGAAAATATTGTGTGGTTATGCATGAGTCACACTTTGGACATCATGACATGGCAGAATTTCTGTAGTGACAGCAGTACAGAGAGCAGTTGGATTTCCTAAGTTACTGTTTAACAGGGTAGGCTGTGACTGTCCAAGACCATTCTGCAGCCCCTTAAACACACGAGAGAGCCCATGAATGGCAGTGGGACTGATGATGGGAAATAAGGGGCTGCAGGTAGCTGTCTTAATTTTCAGCCACTGCTGAGAGAAGGGAGCAATGTCAAAGCAGTTCTGATATATTTACAATATTAAACAAATCGACATTGTTTAGAAATTTATTAGCAATTTTAAAATAACATCATTCCTTAGATAAAAATGCAATCTTACAGGAATATACATTTGTCCCACACAGAGATGACCCTATAGTTCACTGGCGGGCCATTCGCTCTAACTTTCCTCTGTTGATTTTAAAACGTGCGAGAGGGCAAGACGGACTCTGGCACTGATGACAGGCTTACATGACGGTTACAAACTGTACAGCATTATTTACAAAAGCATTTCTGTGGGTTCATGAAAACTAGATATAAAATTGTGGAAGGAGGTAAAGAATTGAGACAGGGGAAGGACTTGGGTGGAGGTGGGAGGGAGGGCTGAGAGGGTGGTCAGGGAGCGTAGGGAAGAGTGGGAGAGGAGGTTTATATCTGGACTGATTTATACTTGAGAGAGATCATTTTACAGCTCCGGGCAATTCAAATGAAGGCAAAACACTTATATTTATCAATATTTATAGCTGATGATCAGAGCAGGAAATGGTGCTCCAGGGCCTGAACTTAAGAGGTGCTGAGGAACCCCATCTTCCCTGAAGTCACTGGGAAACACAGGTATGCAGTACCTTGCCGGGCCAGACCCAAACCATGCAGATGCAGGCCAGATACAGTACCCCCCCCAGACCTTAAACAGTTTTGATCCTGCAGTGCTCAGTCATTGGTGCTGATGTGAATTCAGACTGAGAGAGAGAGATCAGCTCCTAAATTACACTTCCACTCCTGAAACTGGACTAGATTCCAACCACTTCTTGCCAGAATTCACCCAAAGCAACTCATCCCTTGCTCTACCAAGCGACAATTGTTTGGAGGGAGATTTCATAATTCAGAATTGATTTTTAAGGCAGTTTTAAAAGTATCTCCCCATTTTTTGTGTGTGTGATGCAGCAATGTTTGTCAAAGAGATATTTACAATCTCACTCCTCCTCTGAAATCTTCCCACATTCAAACTGTCAAGACTGAATAAGCCTGAACCAATCACTTCTATGAACAATCATAAAGTTGATGATGTTTAGGTAGTATTGGCTGCCAGTCTACCTAGGTGCTTGAGATGGGTGCAGACTGGCATTACAGCCTGTTTGGGAAAGAACTTGCATTTTGCCTGGCCGGGCAAAATGCAAAATGCAACAGAAAAACACAGGTATTTAATCGTCCGAACGATGAGGCTAACGAATGGTGTCTGAGTTTTTGGGTCTGTCTTGAATAGGTAAAGGGGTTATTCAAACGCTGGCAGAAAAAATCTGTTGTTGGGTGGAGTGACACCTGCTCTTGCCTGGGCTTGCCTCAGCTCCACTGGGCCTGGGATGCAGCTGCTAACCCTGGCCTAATGTAAGGGCTGGGCAGAGCGCCATGAACTTCAGGCTGCAGGAGTGGAGGCTGTCTGTGTGAGGTGGGGTAGAAAACCAACAGCATGGGACTGTGGAGATGAGCTCCTGATCCAGCCTAAGCCCTTGGTAATGCTAATGAAGATTCCCTTATTACATCAGTCATTGGTGCTGCTCCTCTCAATTAGCCCTTTAGAAAGGGACTTGATTAAGTTGCCTAATTGTCTCCTGCCGCCTGAGATCTCTGCCATCCACGTGAGGCTGGTAGCTGTGACACCAGCCCTGGGGAAGAGTTGTGCCTTTCTGGACCAGCTGCTGCAGGCCAGGCAGAGTGCTGTAGGGTAGCTCAAGTGGCAGCAGATGCCCGCATTTAGGCAACTGAATCGAGCCCTGTGCCCCTAAAGAAGGCCTGTTTTTTATGCTCAAGTGTTAACAGTTAAGTCAAGTCCCCCATAAGGGGCAGGGGAAGAATGGAGAATTTAACTAGAATGCTAAAGTTTATATCAGAAGAGGGTTTTTTCCATTCCAGTGTGATGCTACTGACGTCTCTGAAAGCAACTGGAGCCCAGTCTGTCTTCAATACAGGACATATCTCTTGGCTGTGCTTCTGCCCTCAGCCACCCCATCTCAGGGCGCTTTAGCAGCAAGGCCATAGAAGTTTTGGCTGTCCAGAAGCAAAGCGGCAACAAAGCTCCATGGACTGAGATCCCATTGGAAACCCTCTGGATCCCTGGGCTTGCTGGCCCAGAATAAAACTTTTAAAACTTTGCAACATTCAGAGGAAGAAAAAAAGAAACCCTGTGCGGCTACTGAAATTTATATTCCTTAGACTTCTTTGGAGAAGAGAATACATGGGGGAAAGATATAATCAAAGTTTTCTGGGCCCAGTTCTGTTTTCCACATTCTTTGCATTGATACAACCTCCTTGGCCTCTAGTGCCCTCCAGCCTCATGTTAGCAAGATGGGAACTGGGGCTTCTGGCGGCCTGGAATATTTTCTTTATATGCACTACAGTTTTCATTATGGGAACTGAAAAAATCTCACCACTACCAGAAGCCCCTGACTGGATTCTACTTATTTTCTCAATTTTGTTGTGCTCCAAATTCCCCATTCAGTGTTCTTCTCCCCCACCCTGCCCCTGCCAGGGGGACAGTCACAATGGAACTATGCATATATCAGGATACTCAGTTCTGTCTCAGTAGGGCTGCTTCACTTCAGCTCACTGGACCAATGCGTTTCTCATCTACGCATGTGAAGCAAGGCCTCCAACTTAATCTATGACACAGGTGAACAACCCCATGGGCTCACGGTGCCATCACCTCGTACGATTGTGTCTATGTGCAAACGCGCATACATTTCATACAACAATCTGAAACTATCAGGCAGAAAAGACACAGGAGCCTGGCTGAGACCCATACAACTGTTATATTGGCGTCAGTCTAAAGAAAGCAATGATACATTGCTTTGGAAATTATCAAGAAATGTAAAAAATGCATTTGCCCTTTTTTTGTTGTTGTTGATTTCATCATTGTCGTAGTCATCAGGGGCAGGGTTCTGAGTCAGAAAACAAAGCAGAAATAGATGCAGTTCTGTACATGGTGCCTCTCTGGCTGTCCCTCCGTGCTGGGGTGTGGTGGGCAGGGTAATAAAACAGGCAGGACCCCTGCAGTAGCAGCAGCATCTACACCATCATCGTTCACATGTCCAGCTGAAGAGGCAGATGATACAGAAAAGGTCTGTGGATAACAAAACTCCAGCTCTGGATCATGAGTTCCACTTTCTTCCCCATCATGTCAGCCACACAGAAATAAGGAAGAAAAAAAAAGAAATGCACCTGGTGTGGCTGGCCCAGTACTGCCTGGAGTAATGAGCAGGAGTGATACAGGGAGGAGGTTTGTTGTTTTATAAGAAACGTCTTTAGTCTGCAGTGTACTCTTGCAAGTTAGAGATGCTAGGTGGCAAACAGCAGATCATTTTTCCCATTCTTTCCTTTCCTTCCATGCCACTCCTCAGCCATCGGTTCCTTCAAAGCTTCCATCCACAGCACAGTGATTGTACCCACCATCCACTCCCATACACAGGGAAAGAAGGATGCTCCAGGAACTAAACCTGCCCCTGCCTTCCCACCGTCCCCCAGACTCTACCTCACCTGAAGGAGGCAGTAGCTCTTTGCTCAGGCCTGTCACAATGTGCACATTGGAAGTACCTCAAAGGAATTAAAAAAAGCCACCCTCCCCAGAAAGAGAAATTTGCACAGCTGGCACCAGCAATTACTAAATTTAACACCTGCCCCTCAAACCACAAAAGTTATCTGCATTCTCTGCTAGCCATGTGTTTTCCACTCTGCAAGACCTAAGGGGTCTTCCAGCAGAGAGTGGGGTTTCCCCTGGCCATTGTAGGCTCTGACCCTTGAAGCAGTTGCAGCTTTCACTGGGAATGCATGGGACATCCTTTCCACCATTTTCCTTCCCATCAAGAAAAATCCTAAAAGATGACATGGGCTGTCAAGCATCCAAAATATCCATTGCCACCACTAGTTTAGATCAGTACTTTGATTCTCAGGAGCAGAGAACACCTCTGTCTCCCACGGGGAGGGTCAGATGAACTTTCTAGTGGAAGAAAATGAGATAGGGAGCTCTTACACTGATTTCATTTTCAGAAACAGCCAGGCACAGCATTATTTCCTTTCAAGTAGCTTTGGAGCACATCAGCGCTAGCAGCAGCAAACTCTCAAAGGGAGACACGCTTGTGTGCCCATCTTGATACAGTCATGAGGGATGGAAAGGATGAGACTGACTGACATCAGCTGGTTACTTTCCCAAGGGAAGTCTTGAATTAGGACTTTGATGGCAGATGGTTGTATAAATGGACTCATATTTCTCTAGTTTAAAAGGATTTGGTTTTTTTTCAAAGTATCTTGAGCTGCTACTGGCAAGTTCAAAATGACACTGAAAAAAGTGCACTGTCAAAAATACCCTTTGCTATTTCTGCTTTATGCCCCAGAGAATCAAGAAGACAAACAAGGGCATTACAAAAATAATGTAATCAACATATGCAATAAATGATGTGCTCAGACATCTGCAGAAGCTCAAGATTTGAATGAAAGTTTAGCTCTGAGTCAGATTACACCTCCTAGCTCAGCACTGATCTGCAAGTTTGTGAACCATCTTGAGAAAGGAGAAAAAACAGCAGTAGTCTAGACAAAAATCAGTTGCATAAAATCTAACAATGCCTGCCTGTTTTTTCAGCCTTTCTCAGGGGTTAAGGCCAAGTATCAGTGTGAGGAAAGTCAAGAGAGGTTCACACTCACTAGTACGGAAATATGACTGAGACACGCTGTGCCATCAGATGTTTTGTGATTTAGAATCTAATCCAGCCTCTAAAGTTCTGGGAAGAGGGATGAGACCGTGCATAGGAATGCAAAAAAGTCACTTAACATCTGCATCTTGACCAGACTGCGGCAATTCTCCTAAGAAACAATCCAGAGCTCTCTCCCTCACTTACCCTCTGCTTTCAGTGGTCTGGACTGAAAGTTAGATAATTTTACTTTGCTAATGATTCAGCCTCTTGCATTTGCTTATCCCAGGATCCTGCTATAATCAGTCAGGGTTAGCTATCTAATAAAAGAAATCTGAAAGCAGATTTTTTTTCCCCGCTCCTTGAATTGCTAGTGCCAGCTGAATACATAGGATGGATCTGCCAAATGGGCTTGGGGGTCTTGTCACCCTCGAGTGGGTTGAGACCTTTAGAGAAACTGAGCAAAAAGAAAGAGAAGAAAGCCTGAATAAAATGTCCCAGTCTCGGGAAGAAAGATTCTTTACCAATAAAGTCATCGTGCATGTTTAAAGGGAGTGAGGAAGAAGGAAAATGAACACAAGATATGCAAAATCAGTAACGTTCAACCTGTCAGTGGATTGCAGAATAGTTACTTACACCAGGTACACTTTGTTCATTGTACAAATTAAAAAAGGAAAAAAAAAATAGTACCCCTTTACCCAACCACACGTAGAAAAGCACTTAAAAGTTCAAAGGTAAAGCTTGGCACATTCCAAATACGAAATGATTCACCTGACATGCAGCAAAATATACAAGAAGTGATTGTTTTTTTCTTTTTTTTTTTTAAACAAACTTAATTCAATTCAT
Organism: Strix uralensis; assembly: GCF_047716275.1. Classification (NCBI taxonomy): domain Eukaryota; kingdom Metazoa; phylum Chordata; class Aves; order Strigiformes; family Strigidae; genus Strix; species Strix uralensis. The sequence goes on along the minus strand of NC_133976.1, from coordinate 74,386,354 downwards.
TATCTTTGCTTGGCACAATTGCAATTCATTTTAAAAAAATATTTGAAAAATACTGAAACTGACCTGAATTCAAGTATAACGGTTTCTTCAACAGAAACATTATCAATGCAATAAAACATCACACGGAATATATCGAAGCGTAACGCCTTCTGTTTTTTTTTTTTTGTTTCCCCCCACCCCCGCAATTTTTCTCTATACAGTTTTAATGCCAACACAACTTACAATTGTATTTTAAAATTAATATTATTGCATTGTTTTTGCATATCTTGTGGAACAGAAAATGCAAAGAGTTACTGATTCCCCTTTCAGAAGCAGAGACAGTGGTTTGTTTTTGCATTCAAATGGCCCCAGATACAGATCTCCTGCAGCTCAAACCAGGATGTGGAGAACTGCATGCACTTACACACACACGCGCGCGCACGCACACTCGCTCGGTATTGCTCCCACACTCACAGATATACTTAGTACTAAAAAGAACCCAAATCAATCACTCAAATGTGCAAGACTATATCAAGTGCATTGCCTACTATCTTTAAATTATAAAACAACAAAAAAAGGAGGTTTCAATTACTAGCAAATAAAATTACAAATTGTCGGTGTACATAATGGTTGGTAAAACCCATCTATCATTATACTTCTACCAAATTTCAATGGAGAAAAAAACCCAGTTTAAATAATACAACATGATCAAACCAATGTAACATTTGCGAAGGTGAAAATAAACCAAAACAAAAAGGTAGGTGATTACAAAACGTTGTAAACACTCCCTTCTTCCTCCAAAAAAATAATAATAAAATAGTCAAAATAAAAACTGCAACATGCTTTCAAGAAAATATCAAACTGCAAAACAAGGAGAGATCTACACAAGCCCACCACCACCTCAGCAACTGCGGGCAGGTCGGCTCAGCCCCGCCGCAAAGCCTGCTCCCACTCTCCCACTGGCTGGCACGGCTGGCTGTCTGAGCTCTGATTGGTCGGCAGGAGACTGCCTGAGCTCGGATTGGCTGGCAAGTGACTGCTCGAGCTCTGATTGGTTGGCAGGATTGGCTGCCTGAGCTTGGATTGGTTGGCAGAGACCACTGCCTGGGAGTCTCGGCAGGGTTGGGCAGCGCTGCCACCTGCCCCTCGGGCGCCCTCGGGCTTCTTCTGCTTCCTCCTCCCCTTCACGGTATGGGAATCCACAGCAGAAGAAGTCCTCCTCTCCTTCCGAATCAAAGGGCCTTGGCTTTATGGAGACGGTGAGGCTCATACAGAATATGTGCAAAATGATTTTTACAAGCAAAGTTGAAAGACACCCGTTTGATGCAGGGTCCTTTTGGCTAGGGCCATCCACAGGAAGCTGAGGTTCCCCTTCGTGCTCCGGAGGCAGTCGTCGTTCCTTGTGCAGGGACTGAAAAAAAGAGGGAGCTGGCTCTCCTCCTCTTCCTCCTCCTCCTCCTCCTCACTCTTCCTTCATGGACACGTGCTGGGGTTATATCCGCTCCTGAAAAGCTTTCTTACACCACCCAACTCTGCGACTCGTCCCAACAGAAATGAATGAAGAACGCTGTTCCGGTTACTCCAGGTCACGAGAACAGTGAGGCACTTCTGAAACAAACCCATTAGGAACATTGAAACAAATAAAAAACCAGCATCGCTTCCAGCCCTGGCAACTACAGGCTGCTGATATAAATCCTGCTGTCCTTGAGCTCCTCCTGACTTTTTCTACAATCCGGGTTCTGCACCTCTTCCTCTTCCTCTCCTGCACTGTCCTGCCCTGGGTCCCTGCAGTTAACAAAAGGCAAGAGGTTGCCATTGGGGCTTTGCTTGCTGTTACCATTGAGAATGTTGTCTGCTGCATTTTCCATCTCTTCTATCGTCATGTCACAGGCATCTGCAAGCTCCTGGGTTGTGACCTCAATGAACTTTGGATCTTGAGCAAACTGCATCAGTCCTTCCGAAATCAAGACCTTCAAAAGCAGGTAGGGAACCAGAGACAAAGACATACGTTAGTACTCTGCATCATCAATGCTGTTGCACCCCTAACACAACCCTCTTTACCACTCTATTTTCCCCAGTGGTCCTCCTCCCATTTATGCTGCTAACTCCTGCTTAGAGATGGTCTTTCCTACTCCTGGCATTGTGGGCAGCAATATATCTGTTTCCCTGCTCTTCCGAGGGCTGCATTTCTAGTTGGCCTTGACACTGCCCATGTCCTTCGTGACTCTGCAGTCTTACCGCTTCGACCAGGCTGCCAGCGCTGCCGTGAAACTGCCTGCTGCTCCCTCCGGTCTGGCTGGGGATGGTGAGAGAGACCGGCCTGGCTCTCCTTGGGCTGCTGCAGCCGGTGTTGTCAGGGTACCGAGATCCGCAGTGTACTGATGGGAAGCTGCTGTTGAGCTTCTCACTGGACTCTGCCCTGTCGAGGCGCAGAGTCGGGATGGTCTGCTGCGGCCAGCCACGGCTGCAGGGCGTAGCGGGGGGCGTAGCACACAGCCGAGAGAACATGGTGGGGGAATGGCTTCGCTGGAGGAGGGGACTCAGGCCGGCTACCGCTAATGCCTGTGGACAGAGGAGGAACAAGACAAGTGAGAGCTTGCTCTTAGCAGCAGGACTGGCACATGACAGTTCTGGAGAAACTACCTGAGAAAGGCCTGGAGTGTCCTGAGGCTTGTGAAAACAGCCGCCAGCTCCTGGAATGGTTTAGCTGTTTCCTGTGAACTCATTTTGCAAGCTTTCCTTTAAATGGTGTATCTTGCACTAGTGCCAAGCACAAGACTGTGAACTTTCACGACTGCAGTTCTTCAGCCTTGGAGCCATTGCACCGACAGGAGGGATGCAGCTCTGCTCCCCACAGCCTTGCCAGAAACACCACCTCTTCTCCAGTGGGTGAGACAGCATTCATTTTCCCACCACTGCCACCACCCATACTGCTAGCTTTTACTGCCAATTGCTGTGTTTTCTCTAAGTGTCTGCTGTGGAACCTGTACAAATACCAGATGTGCATTTCAGATGTGTTTGCAGTTGGCAATAACTATAAATCCACCACTGGATTTTAAGGGATCTGCTGTTGGTGGGAGGATCAATATCTGATGATTATACTTCAAGTCATCCAGTCCTTCTGTAATCATATACACAACCTCTGAGTCATCCAGCCTCCTTTTATAACAAATTTGCTTTTGCCAAGAAAGGTTGGACCAGATGATCCTTGAGGTCCCTTCCAACCTGGTATTCTATGATTCTATGAAATTTCTTAAGCAGCTTCTTGTTGCACAGGGCTGATCTGATGCCTTATTCATGGTGACTGCTGCCTTGTTCCATAAGCAATTCTGTCAAAGTCATAAGCTCGTCTCACAGAGGTGACTGCTGCCTCGTAAGAGCAAAGAAATAAATGCATAGAAAATACAAAAGCATGTGGATTGTGTTGCAGAGAATCCTCTTGTTTGAGCTGGGGTTAGTTTCACACAGTTTCAGCTATCTGAAGGCTATAGGTTTAGACTAAGCTGTGTAGAGACACCTCTCTTTGGTACCTGCCTGAAAATGCTATCTGGAGGACAAGACTTAGACAAGACTTATACTTGCCCTTTGGAGATGCTCTTTACCTCTGTTGACCACAGTGGGACTGAACTGACTGTTTCAAACTAGAGAGCTAACTTTAAGATATCTAAAGTTCAGTGGAGCTTAGTCCATCTGCCACTGAAATCTTTGGGAACTGACAACCATGCTGTGCTGATGAGTTCAGTGACAGATGAACAAAATAATTATTAGTCACCTACAAGGTTCACCAAGATTTTCTCATGAATTAGATGTCAGACACCTATTAAATTTCAGTGAGGAAGAAAGCCCTTAAAAATTCATCTGTATAAGTCATGCCCTGCAGGCTATGATGGCCTTAGCACATCCCTTAAACTGCCAGGACTTCAAGGAGAGCCCTAGATCTGTCAGGCAGGACAACTGAGCCGTTTTTTCAGCTTGTTGGCAGAAACATATACAAGGTGTTTTATCCAAAATGTAAGGTTCTGAGGAAGTTGAAAGAAGCTCTTAGGGATTTCTTTGAGCTTCAGCTGCATATATTTACATATCATGATGTATGAGTATTTTGTGAGAATACCCCTTCAAGCATTCATGAGCAACCAACGCCATTGCACTTAGCAGAGGCAACCTTTCCACTTTATGTTCTTGTTTTAAGCACTGTTGAAGGCTAACATTTTTGTAAACATATGAACACTGCTGAGTGTTGCCAGCTGGAGGCCAGATGCCTATTTCAGGGTAACCCTTCAGTCTGGGTGAGTGACACTGGGGTGGGTAAGCCCCATCCCTCTAGCGTTGGAGCTGTATTCTGGGATGTGGAAGGATGAAGTAGCTCCATCCTCTTTGTACACGTTGGAGGGAGGTGATTCAGCTAGCTGGGTGGGCTGAGAGGGTGGGAGGCATATGTCTGGTCTGCTGTGGGAGGGCAGGAAGCCTCAGGAGGGCTGTTGATGTTGTGGGGAATGCGGGAGGCTGTTTTCTGCCCACTCCTCCCTGACCCAACACATTTGCAGGTTGTCCCTGACACAGCTGTAACTGCTTTCTAGAGATTGACCCTTAAAGGATAACTGGCTGGGAGCTGAGGTGAGAAAAGCCTCAAGCGTGCTCATCTCTTATTCTTCTGCTCTGTCTTCTTATTCCTCCCACCCCTGCCACGGGACATTTTCAGCCCCTGTGACAGCCTAAGGAGGTGGGAAGGCCATTCTGCCCTGCCCTAGGAGACTGCACAGATCAGGATGCCCCACTTGTAAGGCTAGTGCTACCATCTGCACTTGTTTCTTTTATGGTGACAAAAAGTGGCATCATCAAACTAAGAGACACAAATCTACTTTGGACTATGACAGCTGGCTAATCATCTAGGTACGTGCCTTAGCATACATTTGCTAGGCTGCTGAATACAGTTACAAATCAGCTTAAGAAGCTGATTAATTACATGTGATCAGTTTAGTTTTTAAAATGATTAATTACAGTTACTGGTTACCTTTAATTAACATGAAAGTAGACCCTGAACATTTTATTCCTATATATACTACCATCAAAGCCAGTGTAATTGCACTGCGGCATGCAATTTGGGCAGCTATTTTTATCTTTTAGCTAGCTTTTTATTTTACTCTTTCATGGACATCAAAAAATGATAACTCTGCTGACTCGAAAGGATGTGTTCCTGTAGCATTCTTCTGGGAATGATTAAAAATCCTGAAAGCAGGAATGAGCATGATGGCAAATACAATTTCTAAGAATTGAACCTTTGATATGGGTGAGAAACTATCCTAAATGGTCTTTAAAAAGTTGGTTGGGATACAATGTGGGGGCACTGCAGATGGTAGGTCTCAGTTATATTGCTGGGCCCTTTGTGGTTATTAGTGCTTACCTGATGATGTACCAGATGCAAAGGCAGAACTGTCTTCTGCGAAACATCTACGCCCTGGTTCTTCTGTCTTTTCAGACACTCTAAGTGAAAAGATGCTCTTCGACCTGAAACAGCAATCACACACAGCTGTGTCTATCAGTCATAATACACTACAGGTAATCTGTTTTCAATTTCTTTTAGTGCAGTCCCACTGGTGATACAACAAAGACACCCACATTTCAGGCTCTGTCCACTTTCCCTCAACACTTTGTCCTTTCCAAAGCATTTGTATTTAGAAAAAGCAGTCACTATCATGGACCAAGTAGCACTACCTTCTAAGCAAGCTGCAAGATAAAATTCTGGATGATGATTTTTACTTTTCCTCTTTTAAAACACTGTCCTAATAGATACCATGCAGCTGATTTCCCTCCTAAGCAGTGGAAGTGTTCTCAGACCTCTCTGGTTCAGGTAAAGCCTGCAGCAGGACTGATGATGGCAGCTGAGGCTCTGGTGCTGTGCTTGGCTGTACACAACATGCAGGAGGGGACATGAGGCTGCTCAGGTGACATCGGCCTCCCGCTTGCATGTGATCTGTGTCCCTTAGCTGCCAGACATACCACAGTTTATGAGGCTGTGTCTATAGCAATGTCAAGTGTAAGTGAATTAATCAATGGTTGAATTCACTGATGAATAGAACACATGAAGCATTTTCAAAATTTGGAAAGAAGAGAAAAAAGCTTTTTTCTTTTGAAAAAAAAAAAAAGATTTCAGGGGGAACTGTTGAAACAGTTGCATTGTTTACTTGCTATAAAATTAAACTTTACTACTGTAAATATGAGAAAGGTGCTCCCTATGCAGGAATTTAAAAGTACTGTGAAGCATGTTTATGAACAAGTGCCAGGCTTTACTTCTAAAGAATGGCAAATCCAGTATTAAAGATAGAGCTGCACAGCACACTAAAATATTTTGTGGACTTCTTGATCCTCTTGACATTTTTCTAAAGAAGGAAAGAAAATTAGAATTCTGAAAATAGTAAGTATCTATAATATTTATTTGTTGAGAAAAGGCCCTAACCCAGAGAATGAATGCCACAATGCAGATAAAATGTATTTCCTCTTTCTAGAGAAAAAAAACTAGTAAAGTGAGTATGACAGCACTGTATAAATATACACTAGAATGTAGTTAATGAAGCACTGTATCAAGGACTTACTGCTAATTCGGCCTTACAGATAGATATAGGAATTGTCATTGCCTAATATTTTAAGTTTTGAAACAAAATAAATGCTTTTAAAATACTCAATTGTACAAGCATCCTGAAGGATTTGAGTGAAGGCTCAGTAGCCTCACTTTAAACATTATACTACCTCATCTGTCATTTTTGTTTTGTAAGAATATATTTTATGTACAAGATTCGTTTTAGTTTCTCCCCCAGATGTCCTTTTTCTCCGCACCAGTACTCAGGAAAAAGGCTGAAAAATATTCTACATAAAAGAGCTCATTTTCTTTCAGACTCTCACATTTGTCCTGCTACTTTCATAAAATCTTGTGATTCATGGATTTCACCTGAGCATAGTCTGCACACTCGAGCAATTGAAAATCTCCAGGTACAATTAAAGCAGAAAGCAAATTTGTATTGTATTAACTTAATCTGAAATTCACTGTTTTCCTCATAGTGGACAGAAGACAACCTCTCCTTTCTCCCTGCTGAACACACACAGAACAGAACACCATATACTCAAGGCTCGCCCATTCGGTGGCTCCCTGGTGATTGTTTGGAGAGTCTACATCGCACTAATAAACTCCCCTAATTCACGGGAGGGCTTAATCAAACAGATCACAAGGACTATCCAAACAGCCACAGATTCATCTATTGACTGAGCATAAAGTCAGTAGAGTCATGTGCATGATCAGGATCATATGCATGCCGTGGGATTCCTGGTCTCATGAGCTAAATGCAGCAAACAGCAACACCCATGCCCACACATGCTGGGATTCCTCCAGCGAGATGTGAGAACTCAGTTGAGGCAGAGGAGAGCACAGCCTGCATGTCGTGCTGGGAGGTTACCTAGTGCTGAGGAGCACAGAAACCCTTTCTTCGGAGAATGCCGGGTGTCCTCTCCTTTGTTGTTTTCTGGTGGAGTAAGTTGTCTGTTTTCATCATCTTGGTATGCGAGCCTGTAAAGGAGAACAGAGGGATTCTACAAAAGCAGCCGATATTGGACAGAATAACCCCTCTTCCAGCAGGGAAGCCAGGAAGATCATGCTGTCAAATGGATGCAATAGCGAGCTAGCTTCAAGCTGTAACTGTTCCAGGAGCAGTAACAAGAGACCATGAGACAGAGAACGCTCTAAAGATGAGATCTGGGAACGTTAGATGATAGAAGTGAATGTGGGGGGAGGCCCTGCAGATCCAGATGTCTCATTCAGAGGAGAAGGAAAATCCTAGGTGAAAGATATCCTTTTCAATGTTACTTCTCAGTGCTGAACTTAATTTTTTAAAATTATTTTCTGATATCTGAGTTCTCTGACTAAAGACCTCTGGCCTTATCCCATAAATTGAAATATTTGTAGAAAAATCTCTTGTCACCTCTTCCCACCTCTCCCCCTTAATTAAAGAACCACCCGAACATCTTGACTAAAGCTGCAAAGCTCACATTTCGGTAGAGAGCAGACTTGGTTCACTACAGTACTCAATGTCTTCATTCAAATTTTCATCATAAGTCTCATCCTGAGACACTTCCTCTTGGCAAACAATTGCCAGCTGGCTGTCTCTGGAACTGGAGCTAATGAGCAAAAAAGACAAGTCAAGATATGGAGATGGTAAAGACAACCTGTTAAAAAGACAAGAATGACAGGCTCCATCTGTCTCAGTTATTATAATGCTGAAGAGCTATCATAGAAAAATCAATGACTGAACAGAGCTGCAGAGTTCACAAATACAAAGCAACAACCTTTGTCTGTGTCCTCTTTCAGAGGAAGAGTTTCTTAAATCAATGCTGAACAATACTGTAAACATATTATTGTCATTTGTGACTACATGTACTCTATAAATATGCACATCACACTGACCACATTTCCAAAGATATAACTCACTGAACTTGAAGTAAAATCTGAGATGGGCTCTTGGAAATACAGCTTTTTCCCTTGTTGCAAAAGCCTTGGTTACGAATTTCAGAGAAGCCTCCTAGACACTAACAGTAATCCTCTCAGCTCAGTGGTGTATGGTCTCTGCCTCCTAAATCCATTACTCTGCACCATCTCTCCCCTCTTCCTCCTGTTCACGCTCTTGTTCCTTTCTGTCTTTTCCATCTTCCATCCCCTTTTTCTCATCACTAACCGCAGAGTACTTCTACTGAATTCAGCAGGATCTGTTCAACCCCTTAAGTGTGACAGCCCTTAATTCCCCGCTTGCCTCATCTTTGTCCCTCTGTTTCACATCTCAGCCCTCATACTTCACTTAATTCTGAGTTTGTGTTTTCTGAGGAGTAAAGTAAAATCTGATGGTAGTGTGAATCTTTGAGATACTGACATGGAGGTATTGGAGCCAATGTCAGTCTGTTACTAGCATTTACAGAAAAGAGCAGTGTGGCAGGTTTTTTTTTTTTTTTCATCTTTCGGGGATTGGATAGGAAACATTATTTTATTATTTGGTTTAAGTAAAAAGCATTGGGAGAAATGTGCATATGCATGGTATAAAACAGCCTGTAGGACAGTGCTTAAGTGACCTTTCTCCTGAGATGGGAGGCAAGTAAATCTGCTAAGGTGCAGAAGGAAGAAAATCAGTACGTGGCAGCTCCCCTTATTCAACAGTCTGTGTTTAGCCAAAACCATACACAATTTTTTATTAACGCACCAGGGTGTACTTTACTGTGCTGTGACCAGAGAGTGTCTAGATGTGTGAGCCCATCTAGAAACTAAAAAACCCCTCCAAATATAGAAACCAGCTAGAAACAGTCCATGCATCACTACCTGACTGTGGGCAGAAAAGCCCTGAGTTGGGAGTATTTTCTGGAGATGTCGTGGTGATCATTACCTCTTTTTCAGCCCTACTGACACCAAAAAGAAGCTCTTATATTCGGCATTAATGGGGATTTGGACTTTCAATGGGACGAACAATGGGTCTTACACCCAGAGAGCATTAGAGAATGAGGGAGAACACGTACCGTCCCAGTGTTTCGTAGTAATGCGTCCTAATTCAAGGAAGGTGTCCGAGGAAGCAAGGAGAGAAAAGAACACCATGTTAGCAGTGTCACATCAGCACTAGTCAGCAAGGAGGAGGGTAGATGGTAACATATGTTGTGCAACTCCTGTGGCCTCCCTCAGGAAGGCACAAAATAGAAAAACCACTGGACTTTTTACTTGGGCAGTTCTGTACCCACTGAATTTCTCTTGTCTTATTGTTCTATTTGTCCTTTGCTGGGGCAGCATTTCTCCACCTTTTCACATTGTCCACACTCTGCACTGAAAAAAATTTTCCAGCTCCTTCCTCCTGTTACTGAAAGGGTTACCCCCCCTGCCCCACAATAAAAATGATACTCCTTTCATATTAGTCATCTGTGTGTAGACATCCTGAAAGGTGTCCAGAGAAGGGGATTTTCTTTGCTTTGCACAGTGTTGCATTTCTGAAAACCTTGCCTTCCTCCACCCAGAATGCCTTTGGTGACCTCTGTAGGGATGTGACCCACTGAATGAAAAACCACTGACTTCCACAAAACTCCCTATCGGGTGCTTAAGAGATAAATTGCAGTCTCTTTCAGTTACCAGTTGATAAAACCCCTCCCTGTGGTGAAGGAGGGATAAATAAGACTCCTTTTGGTTCTTACAAAGGTTTCTTCATGATAAAGCCCAAAGAAATCAAGTGTATTGGTCAGTAAGAGTGCTGCTTCTTTGCAGTGGTCAACTGATGCATATCTGTTGTACTGTGGGTTTTGGCACAAGTGGAGAACCAGAAGGCTCAATCCAGGCTGCAGGCTGGGCAATGTCTGGTGGGTGACTTCAGCTCGGCAGCAGTGCTCTGGTGTTTGCATGCATGTTCCTATACCTGGTCCATTGACTCGCTCTGCTGTGAAGCTTACCTTTTGGAAGGTAGTTTCCAAGGAGCCTCCTGCACACGTATGGTGGGTGACAAGGGGGTTCCATGGCCTTCCACTGTGCTGACAGTGCTTGGGTAGCTGGGTGGGCTGGGGAAACGGCACAGGGCAGTGTTGTTGGCATTGTTGATGTTGGCATTGGACCCTGAAGACGAGTAGCTGCTGGGAGTGAAGGTGGAGTCCACCAGCTTCTCATGAGATGGAGACTCGGTATCTCCCTGGTTGTTGCCAGATTTATTGATGTGCAAAGGTCGCTGGGTGGTGAATGTCTGGGGGAACGCACTCCTGCCATCACTTTGGTAATAGCTGACATGGTTTCCAAACAAGCCTCCGGCTCTCTGTCAGAAAAATAGGAATGATTTTCCCTTCATGAGTGAGAAGACCCAAGAGTGAGGACCAAAGTGTGCATGATGGCACTGGTGCTCTTCCAGAGGATAGTGCATGGACTTCTCTGTCAGACTAGGTACACGCTTTAGCTTCCTAAAATAGAGGACAGGCTTCCTAAAAGAGGACAGGCCAGGTGCATAGGTGAGGAAAAAGTGTCTCTACACCTCCTACCAGTCTTGGGAGTGCAGCACTGGGTAGGGATGCAAGAACCAGGTAACTGCTCTCTGGTTTTCACAGTGCAGTTGCAAAGAAACATTTAGACACGAGAGGGAATTTGAGAAGAGCACCAGAAACTATTAATCACCTGGAGGAACAAATGAAGAAAGATTTAATGAGCCAGTTATGATTTATATGGTTTATATGATGAGTGGTAAAAGGGACTGACAGCATCTTTCTATAAGGAAAGGAGGAAAATGCCAAAGGAGAGGAAATATTACCAGAGGAGACTATTGCAAGAAATAGGAATGAAATAAGAAAGAGAAGATTTAGGTAACTTGTTCAGAAAATTTCCTCCTTCCATAGGAGCTCTATTGGGTTTAGGTGTTCTTTTTGGAAGGATGCTACTTGTGCCACTGAAAGGAGGAGTAAACAAGACACTGAAGTGTGCCTGGCTGCTACTCTGCAGACTCTAAGGTGGCTGAACAAATCTGTTCTTCAGACTCTTTGGCCATTCTCATTCTGATTTTATTTAGGTTTTATGAGGGAAACTTCCTTTGAGAAGAAAATGGGATAAAAACTGTGCAAAGATCTTGGGACTTGGCACCCTGAATCCACCACTCTGTTTTTTAGTAGGGTCTAGAAAACAAGAAGGACAGACCAGCTGAAATATAGAATGCATAAAAGAGGAGGTAGCATTCTGAGCTCAGCCACTGGTCTAGTCTCAGCTTGCAAATCTGTTCAGCACCTACCCGGAAGATATCATCTTCAGAGGCAGCAGAAACAGCTTCTTTCATGGCCTTATCTAGCTCTTCTTCAGCTGTCAGGTCTCCAGAAATTGCTCGTCGGATCTCTGGCCCAATGTCGTGAAGTGTGCGCAGACCAGCCTGCAAAACAGCAAACTATAGAGCTTCATATCTCCGAGTGGGTACAGGAGAAATAAACGCAGTGCTATTTCTTCCTAAACACGGTGAAGCCCTTTTACATAATGTAGCATCCCCAGCTTCTAGAAAAACACCAACAAATTCTGTTCTTTCATCTCCAGCTTAGAGAGGGAGAAACTTCGCAATCCAACCCAGGAATGTTTATTGCTAGTCCCCTGGCTTCATCACAACACGACATAGACATAAACCCACAGGCTTGACTAAGCAAGTCTGCATGCTTTCAACTTTGGATTCTCAGATCCACAACCAGAAGCCCTAGAGCAGCCACAGTTCCAGCTGAACCATGTACTCCGTGCCTCTGAAAGTCTCGCCTTTTTAATCAGCAGCTTAAATATGGATTTAATAGCTAAACTTCTGGCATCTGGACCTGGACAGTCCTCAAACCCCTTGATGACTGGAATACGTTCCAGGGAGTCCATCCAGGGAAGTAAGCTGTGGGTATGCTGAGACCTCAGTCTGTGTCTGTGCCTGTGTCACAGCACTTTTTAGCCTGCTGGAACTCCAGAGTCACCCTTTGTCCTTACTGTACTCTTGAGGGACATAAATGGTGCTGCTTGTACAGTAAATGCAGCTTTCTCATTCTTTCACACAGCTTGGTAGTCCACCCAGTGAACATTTAGCACAGTGGTGAAGAGATCCCAGGTTTTAGAGCCTGATGCCCTGCCCGTTGGATGGCCTTGGCAACCAGGCATGCTTTTTGCTCTAACTGATTTTGCCTCTTGGCAACATGCTCTCCCTGACCCTGTTAGAGTTACTCCCCTCAGAAAGGATAAAATGAATCTGGTAATAAGCAAATCTCTGCTGGACACTTCATACTAGTTGTCTAAAAGGAACCCAGATTTCAAATATTACTAGCAGATTGATAAACTCTGGATATACCTCACTTGTGCCTTCTACCTCCAGAGCTAAGAGGTGTGGCCTGTGGTACATATGTGTATATCCAAAAGTATTGATGTGGTAATTCAAGGGGTCTACAAGCTCCTTTCCAGTGGGGATAGCCCATTACAGCCCCCAGAATGGTCGAGAGGAAAGTGGGGTCAAATGCCTCTACTTTACCACCCCTGTTCATCCTATTCCCGCTTGTCACCTGCAAGGAGAGGGCGTTGCGCTGGGAGGGCTTGCCCACCAGTCCCTGTTCTTTACGTTTCTTGAACTTCCGGAAATACTCCTGAATCAGGAAAGTGGCGTAGAACTTTCCGACGGTCACCTCGTCATCTGCAAAGGGTTATTAAAAATAAAATTGAATAAGCAACTGATTTTAAATAGTGTATTTGCTAACGTGAGCCTTGCGATTCGCAGCAGAAACCCTAGGCACCACAGTACATCTCTGCTTTTTATGGCATCAGGATGCAGGGCTGAAGGAAGGGATTGCTCCGCAGCCAGAGCTTGCTGCATGCAGTCAGGAGGAGAGGTGCACATGGCATTTGGATAGACAGGCTCTGCTGACAGAGAACCCCTATAGCTATGCATCTCTGGATGTACACTGTTTATGGTGAAGTGCCTCCCACCTTTGCAGTCTCTGGTGTTGTATTGGTTTACCACACAGGATCTTACTATAGCAGCAGCCTCCCAGTCTGGGTCAATGCATGCTGCTCTGTCTTATGATAGCCTGGGGTAAAATATAATCTCAGAGTCTGGGCTCACCAACAGCATCTGACTGACCACCCATCCCAGACCTGATGTGACCCTTCTCTGCACTTAAATTGTGTCTGGTTGTGCCTAGCATGGGTGTGAGTGAACCAAAATGATCACCTTTCCCCAGAAATGCATTCATTGCTGTATTCTCACTCAATACAAACTGTCAGTCAGCCAAAATGTGCACTAACTTTTTAGTTTCCAGGTAACTCTCCTCCCTTCTCCAAACCCACTGAAAATTTAATAAGACATGGTCCACTGACTTCAGAGCAGGCTGAGCAAGGTTCAGGATCTGGCTGCAACTGTTAACTAACTGCCAAGTGCTGTTTCGTGCTATAGCCCCTGGAAGGTCAGTGAAGGCCACACTGGATGCCCATTTACCTGGGGTCCCAAGAAGCCTAGTAATTACACTCTACCAGGGACGCTGCATAGACACCCACAGCAATCTGTTACACCAGTTCAGACTGGCTGAGGAATGTCCCTAGGTACATGAGTCTTTGACAGGTATCATAGCAGAAAGCAGTTACGTGAGTAAAAAAGGAGTTATATGCTGTAGTAAAGGTAGTTTTGCTAAATATGAAGGGGTTATGAGATGGGGCTGCAACCTTAACTTGAGTGTAAGGCCATATCTCTTATGCAGTCAGATAAAGCTCACATCATCCTCCATTGGAGCTACTTAGCTCTGCCCGCTTCCTTTGCCCCTAGCAAGCACCAGATAATGTCCAGGGGAGCAAATGCCTACAATCAAACTGGGACAAGATCTAGAAATAAAGGTTTCTAACTCCTATTTATGCACCTTTTCTTCCTTCCCTGATTTCTCAGCAGTAAGAACAGGGTATTCACGTTAGTACAGGCAGAAACAGATCTCAGCCTGATGAAATACAGGTAACAGCTTGTAGAAGAAAGCTTGTCCCCCATATTCCACCTAATGATCATGAGGTGCAGCAGGACATGTCAGGTGGGGAAGAAGACAGAGAGATTCAGACTCTGGGACAAGATCCTACACTCACCACCTGCGGGGGGCACCACCTGGTCCAGCAGCTTCATACTGGTGCGCTTCCAGATTTTCTTAATTATTGCTCTCAGCTCTTCGTTGGCTTGCTCCAGGTTACCTGCAGGGTGAAAATCATCAGAGACAGGAATTAAATGGACCCTGCAGAGGAGCAATTTCATGTCTGGCATGGCAATCTTGGGAGAAAAATACCAGAGCTTTTTCAGTAGTGGAAAGTTTGGGGCAGAGATGCTCTGACCATTGCTAAAGCCCCCTCAGAACAAGAGGTCTTCTTCCTAAAAATGCATAGTTATCTCAGGGTAGGAGATAACTATGTGTTACTGACTGATAGTCTGCAACAGCCAGAAACAACACAACCATGGTGCTACTTGATCCCAAAAAGCAACAATCTCATCTAACACTTCAGATTTTAATTGAGATCCAGTGAAGACTGAATATGATGAGAATAGAGGTCAGTTAATGGGAAACTAAAGCTTGTGGAACACAAATAATTGGTGGTAAAGATGCATCTAGAAATCTGAAGACCTGGGCCTGCTTGCTGCACTTCCCAAGAATTACCTGTTGCAATTCCTGCCTCCCAGCAGACATCAAGTTCTTCACACGGTGCCAAGAGTCTGCCCTGGAGAGCCTGCATAGTGCTGTGACAAGGCCCTAGAGGCATGTGTAAGGCTTTCACTATCCAACTCAGAGGCCTGTCCGAGGATACTTGTGTTTGTTGTCTGAAGAACAGCATAGGCAATAACAAGCCTTTTATGTAACTGTCTGAACTTAGATTTTATATGTTCCTCCAAAAGGCTCTGAGCTAAATGAGATGTTAATCAAGCCACACTACCCCTCTGAGAGCGAGTGGAGCAGATTTGGTTTATATCCTTTCCTTCTTGATACCCATTTCCTCCTAAACGACTCAGCTTCAATTTTATTTCTTGATTTATGTACATTCAAACCCTTTATAATTGAAGCTTTCTTCTCTCTCTAGGTGTACGAAACCACTCTCTTGTCCTCCTAAAGGTGCTGTTCCTGCAGATTTTCTTATTGCTCCCCAGCATTAAGGCTCCTCAGTGTGCTGCACAGGGCTCTGCATGGCAGTAGCTCTCTTAATAGGATGCAGTGAAGTTAGGGACACCGAGTAACTTGCTGAGGATGAAATAGGTGGACAGCATCAAAGGCAGAAATCTGACTCAGGAGGACTAATTCCAAAGTCCTGCCCTAACCACTTACAAGATGTGGTTAGTGTTGTAGCTAATGGTTAATGATGTAGCTAAGGCAAGAAAGCAAGCAAGCAGTTTGAGGCTTTAGGTGATTTCCTAGGAGTTCACTGGCAATGACTCTCAGAGTTTGAGGCTAAGATGGACAAGAACACTGAGTCCTTTTAGGGTCTCTATTTCATAAGACACAAGATGTCCTACAGGGGTTGTGGTTGGCTTTTTCCTCAGGAGAGCCTCTTTGGCTGCAGTCAAATTTTGTTTAGCACAACATTCAAGGCCTTAATATAATTTTTAAATTTTACCACTTTTTTTTTAGCTCAACTATCAGTGTAATCCTGGCACAGCAAGCTAGGGTTCTGCTTGTCTCTGCTTTCCTATGCCTGAAATGTAATGCAGCCACTCCTGAGGCAGAGATGTCTAGCTGTGAATCATAGACCTGCATGCTCTTTTAGACCATCTCATCAACACATGAAGCCAGGTTTTGACTCAGGACCAATATCTTTCATTACAGCAGGCAACAGAGTGCAACAAAGGGGACAAGCTGAGCCCAAAATCCTGCCTGCTTTCCCCAACTATACCTGCTGGCCTATGGAAAGCTATTAACAGCTCGTTTGCTTCTCATCGCCTTTAGGCCTACAACTTCACTGTCACTACAATGTGATGTTAACTCATGCTAATGGAAGCACAGGAGGAGTTTTAGAGAAGTGAGACCCTGAGTCCAAACTCTTTTGCCTCCCTTGGATTAGAAGATCAGTGGTAACAGTAGTCAAAGAGTGGCCCAGCTCTGCAGCCAGTTTGCACAAGGGGAGGCTTCTTTTCCTTCCCCTGATGGCTGTTTGAGCAGACACTGATCTAAAACTTTTAACTTTGAGACCATTGTAAAGAACATGATCAATAATCTGAGATGATACCATGGGAAGCACCAGCTTTCTAGGTAACTGGAAACACTGTTCTCTCCCTAGAAGATATTATTCCTCCAAACATCTTTACATTGCTTTTTGTACCATGTGCTGCATATGAGTAACTGGGATAATTTTACACAAGATGTCCTTACTGTTGTATTCCAGCTCAGCACACTTAGGTGTGAATACCACTCAGCTACCTTTGTAGCCTTGCAGTCAGCAAGCTTCTTACCTTCTGTCTTGATCCTCAGTGCTGTTCTGACCAATGCAAAGAGAGTGGCATTGAACATGACAGTCCCATCACTGTTCAGTGGCATATTCATGGAGACAAGGCGCTGTGGAGTAAGGAGAAGAAAGAAAACAATCATACTGCCAACACATGGACTTGAAGCATGCTCTTCCTTATGACCTCATGATGCCCTCCACACCTGCCACCCCTCTTATGTGAGTATCCATGGCCTGTGGATTTAGTTACACAATTATAAAAGTACTTATCATTTCCACTGATGGTCCCAACCATGGTTTGCTTGCCCTGGGGTCTCTCTCCCATTGCTAGATACTCTGTTTTCTTCAGTGTGGCTGCCACTTTCTAACCTTTGTTTTCCCCAGTGGCCAGTAGGCATTTGCCCACAGTGTATTATTGCCCACATGGACAGAGATGTGTTCCAGTCCCAAAACCATTTGGCTTTTAAATGACACCATTTTTCTTGTGAAGAGAAAACTGATTTCTTTATACCTTGTGAGGCACTTGCAAACTCACCTGCACTAAAGCTGTGCCTGGTGCAAATGTATATAAACAGAGAGCCAGAATCTTTCAAGTGACAGGCTTAAAGATAGGGGATTAATGAACCTGAAAGCCAGTCTTCTTTATCCAACTATTCCCCCTCTCCCTTTTAAAACAGAATCACAGAATCATCTAGGTTGGAAAAGACCTTGAAGACCATCTAGTCCAACCATTAACCTAACACTGACCATTCTCAACTACACCATATCTCTAAGCGCTATGTCAACCCAACTCTTAAACACCTTCAGGGATGGGGACTCCACCACTGCCCTGGGCAGCCCATTCCAATGCCTAACAACCCGTTCTGTAAAGAAATACTTCCTAATATCCAGTCTAAACCTTCCCTGGCGCAACTTGAGGCCATTCCCTCTTGTCCTATCACTTATTACTTGGTTAAAGAGACTCATCCCCAGCTCTCTGCAACCTCCTTTAATGTAGTTGTAGAGGGCGATGAGGTCTCCCCTCAGCCTCCTCTTCTCCAGACTAAACAACCCCAGTTCCCTCAGCCGCTCCTCGTACGACATGTGCTCCAGACCCTGCACCAGCTTCATTGCCCTTCTCTGGACACGCTTGAGTAATTCAATGTCCTTTTTGTAGTGAGGGGCCCAAAACTGAACACAGTAACCGAGGTGTGGCCTCACCAGGGCCGAGTACAGGGGTAAGATCCCTTCCCTGTCCCTGCTGGCCATGCTGTTGCTGATACAAGCCAGGATGCCATTGGTCTTCTTGGCCACCTGGGCACACTGCTGGCTCATGTTCAGCCGGCTGTCAATCAACACCCCCAGGTCCCTCTCTGACTGGCAGCTCTCCAGCCACTCCTCCCCAAGCCTGTAGCGCTGCTGGGGGTTGTTGTGGCCAAAGCGCAGCACCCGGCATTTGGCCTTATTGAAGCTCTTACAGTTGGCCTTAGCCCATCGCTCCAGCCTGTCCAGATCTCTCTGCAGAGCCTCCCTACCCTCGAGCAGATCAACACTCCCACCCAACTTGGTGTCATCTGCAAACTTACTGAGGGTGCACTCGATCCCCTCGTCTAGATCACCAATAAAGATGTTAAACAGGACTGGCCCCAAAACCGAGCCCTGGGGGACACCACTCGTGACCGGCCACCAACCGGATTTAACTCCGTTCACCACAACTCTTTGGGCCCGGCCATCCAGCCAGTTTTTTACCCAGCGAAGCGTGTGCCCATCCAAGCCACAAGCAGCCAGTTTCACCAGGAGAATGCTGTGGGAAATGGTGTCAAAGGCCTTACTAAAGTCAAGATAGACAACATCCACAGCTTTCCCTCATCCAATAAGCAGGTTGCCCTGTCGTAGAAGGAGATGAGGTTTGTCAAGCAGGACCTGCCTTTCATAAACCCATGCTGACTGGGCCTGATCATCTGGTTGTCCCGCATGTGTTGTATGATGGTACTCAGGATGAGCTGCTCCATCAGCTTCCCGGGCACCGAAGTCAAGCTGACAGGCCTGTAATTTCCCGGATCATCCTTCCGAACCTTCTTATATAAGGGTGTCACATTGGCCGATTTCCAATCTGTCGGGACCTCCCTGGTCGGCCAGGACTGCTGGTAAATGATGGAAAGCGGCTTGGCGAGCACCCCAGCCAGCTCCTTCAGCACCCTCGGGTATCCCATCCGGTCCCATAGACTTGTGTGTGTCTGTGTGATGCAGTAGGTCACTGACTCCCCTGTCTCCGCCTGGATTGTCCCCAATCTCCTCCTGGATCGTGGGGAGGTCGTTCTCCCAGTCTCTGTCTTCTGGCTGAGGAGCCTGGATTCCCTCACTACAACTAGTCTTGTTATTAAAGACTGAGGCAAAGAAGGCATTAAGCACCTTAGCCTTTTCCTCATCACTTGTTACCATGTTTCCTCCTGCGTCTAGCAGGGGATGGAGGCTCTCCCTGGTCTTTCTTTTGCTGTTGATGTACTTATAGAAACATTTCTTGTTATCCTTGACTGCTGAAACCAGATTAATTTCTAGCTGGGCTTTAGACCTCCTGATTTCCGCCCTGCATAGCCTCACAGCATCTTTGTAATCACTGTGAGTGGCTAGCCCCTTCTTCCAAAGGCTGTAAACTTTCCTTTTCTCCCTGAGTTCCAGCCAAAGCTCCCTGCTTAGCCAGGGTGGTCTTCTCTGGCGCTGGCTTCTCTTACAGCACGTGGGGACAGCCTCCTCCTGTGTCATTAAGACTTTCTTCTTAAAGACTGTCCAGCCTTCCTGGACCCCTATACCCTTCAGGACTGTCTCCCAAGGGATTCTGTCAAGCAGGTGGCTAAACAAGTCAAAGTCAGCCCTTTGGAAGTCCAGGATGTCAGTTCTGCTGCCCCCTCTCCTGGCCTCTCTAAGAATAGAGAACTCTCTTATTTCATGATTGCTGTGCCCTAGTTGGCCTCTGACAGCCACATCATCCACCAGTCCTTCTCTGTTCACAAAGAGGAGATCCAGCAGGGCACCTTCTCTGGTCGGTTCACTCACCAGCTCTGTCAGGAAGTTATCTTCCATACATTCCAGGAATCTCTGGGACTGGTCCCGCTCTGCCGTGTTGTATTTCCAGCAGATGTCTGGGAAGTTAAAGTCTCCCACAAGAACAAGGCTGTGTCTGCCTTGCAGTAATACTGTAAAGCCACGTAGGACAGAGAGTGAGTGCTGAATACTGTTGCAGCTGCAGGGTGAACTTCAGTGAGACCAACGACTGAATGTCTGATGTAGCAGAGTCACCAGATTGTATGTCCTCACTTCTGTCTCAGGAGGTAAGAGACACCAGGGACTTGGTTTGAACTATGCTTTCAGGGGCTGATTTTGTTCGAGTTCTGTCTTCTGCCACTTTCATGCAACAGGCCCAGTTCAGTACCAGATTGGAGGAAAGCATGTCATCCCCCATCACTACTACTGCAATCATAGACTGGGGGATTTGAACCAGGTCGAGACAACAAACAATTGCTAGACAGCAGACTGAAAGGGATCGGCAGTAGGCGACAGAAGTCTTAGATTTCTGTGTACAGGCCCCAGGCTTTGTATTTTGCTCTGAGACTGATATAAATACAAGTGTCATGTACAAACTCTGGGACTTGCAAGGAGATGAACAAAGAACTTCAAGTGAAGGAAGCATAAAGGTCATAAACATGTCATTATTCACTAGAGAGAGTCCTTTTTCATAGCTGGAGTCTCACCACCAAAGAAATGAGTGAGACATTTTCACAGAAAATCTGTCCTTGCCCTTTGTGTATTTTAATACCACGCTCACTTTGCTGTTTAGTATCTGTCAGTTATTTAAGGAAGAATGAGAGGTAATACTAGGTTTCTGGTGCACTGCTTAGTCCAAAGAAAGTCTCAGAGATACTTGCCCTGTTATTTCTGTCTGTCCTAATCTCTCTTGGGATATGTGTTTGATACTACAGACATATGTGTGGTTGATTCAGCACTCGGTATTTGAGGGCTGTAGTTAACATGGATGTTCTCTCCCAGCTCGAGAGAGGGCTGGCAGTGTGCTGATGCTTCTGACTAGAGGACACCCCACCTGGGGGTGACCCCCAGCCCTCAGCTAGGTTGTCGCTGCCCAGAGGAGCCAGGGAGGGGTGGCAAGGCAGTCAGGGAGGGGCAGTTCAAACCCATGCTGTTGCCACAGTGGGGCCGCACAGGCCGCCTCTCCTGCCCCGGCCTTTCCCCCAGCCGCAGCGTGCCTTACTTTGCAAGCCACCCGGTGAGGGCAGAGCTTCCCGAAGCCCAGGGGGGGCTGGATCCGTCGGAGCAGTGTCACCACATCCAAGTGTTTGATCCGTCCCCTAAAGAAGAAAGCACAGTGAGGGTCGCATCCTCAGTGTGGGGCAACCTGCTGATTCGCCTGCAGAGTGCGGATGCAGCTAGAAGTATCACTGAGATCTCTATGGCCCCACACTGCACTCCCTGTAGCCTGGACGTAGCTTCAGGTATTATTTCAGGCGTCTTGCATTCCATGCATTCCTCAGGATTTGCCCAACACTCGTACAACTCCTACTAAAAAGCCAGCTGTCCGTCATACACGAGTCAATACTTGCAAGAACTGACTTCAGTCAAATAGTGCATGAATGGACAATTTGGGTTGTCCTCCCACCACTGACTTGCTCAAAATCTATGGCTGCTTCCTTACTTGTTAGTCTTAGGGCTATAGCAGGCACAGAGGTTCAACAGCTCTCATTTTTCCTGGCACTTTACCTCCCATATAAATAGCCCCAAGCCACTGTCTTTTGATAGTTGTTTATGCTTCGGGCTGTCACTGGAGCCTGTGCAGAACAAAGTGCTGAACTTCCTCCATAGCAGCAGGTGGGTTTCTTTTAAGTTCTGTAAATGGCATCTCAAAAGACAAATTCTCTCATGGAGGGAGGAGACCTATCAGAGCCAGAGGTGGGGCTTCAAGCATGGGACATGGATAGGGAAGACAAAAAAAAGAGCTTCTCTTTTATAGATGGGAAGGAACAGGATGTCATCTGGACTGAGAGGCTATCTATTATATGGCTTCAGTCACTGCAGTCCTACCTTCAAACAAGCACAAATAGTAGCATCTGTTTTGTTAGCAAACAGTGTATTTATTAGAATTCTGTGCTTATGCCCTATCCATATTAAAAGTCTCTCTGGGAAGTCACCACAGATGGGAAGAAGGGTTTCAATTTATGTATCACTCTGATAATGTGACATGGCTTCACGTATTGCAGAACAGGAGCCCAAATTAATCTTGACACTATGTCTCCTAAAGTGATCTGCTTTTAGTTTACGCCAAGATTTCTTTCCACAGTTTTTGCATTATGAAGGGGGCTTTGCAATTACAATTGTCAACTGTACTGTAATGCCAAAGGGATCTAAATGCACTTTAAGCCTAAGCATGTGTCAAACAGAGCATATAATACTGAATGTCAGTTAAGCCCTTGTGTGAGTTGTTCTTGTGTAACTTTAAATCCCTGCAAGTCTGCTGATGTGAATAACCTTGCAGACAATGTAACGCAGCCATGTGAAGGTACAGGTTGTGATGGGCCTATATGACTTATGACAAAATGGAGATTTGAGCACAGCAGCTCTGCTGTGAGTAGAAAGTCAAATAGAAGAGCCACAGCTCAATATCCCTAACACATGCAACAATAAACCAACCTTATAACCTCCTTTGATTAACCTCCTGCTTCCCCTCCCTAAACAGTCTACATCTCCAATGTCCTGCCAGGTTGTTCAGCTTAAATGATGAGACTTTTTTGTGTATCCTTGCACTGCTGGCTTATGGATTCACCACCAGATACTTTGTGAAGGTATCTATTTTAGGATTTTTGCAGAAAAAAAAGTGTTCCTGAAGGGGGAACAGGGCACTTACTGCACTGGGTCTAGCGAACAGAAAATAACGGGCCTGTTCTCCCTGGGAGCTCTGATATCCAGGCTGGGTTACTTACTTGGCTTCAGGGTCATACTCTGCCCAGATCCTTTTAAACTCATCCAGGTGGTGTGGTCCTAAAATGGACCAGTCCCGTGTCAGGTAATCAAAGTTATCCATTATAACAGCTACAAAAAGATTGATGATCTGCAAACAAGGAAAGAGATGACTTGACGGATGAGGCAGGTAACAGTAGACTTCACTGGGTTCTCCATTTAAGGTCTGGATTTGGATTTACAAAATTAGGAAGTAAATGGGAGTGATTTCTCTGTTCCCCCATGCCAGCCCCCCAGTTTAAATGGGAAGATCCCAGAGGCTGGATATTCTCAGCTGGTCACATTTTTCTCTTCCCTACTAAATGGATGAGGCCCAAGTTTGCAGAACGCTTAGAAGTTCTGTGATGGCTTTTTATTTACCTGTGTCGTTGCCTGGCAGAATGGGATAGTGGTGGGAGAACCTGGGATTTGTCCTCTACAGGCAGTGGGGCTGAGATAAAAGTCCTTTCTTCTGGCCCAAGACCAAAACTTTTAAAATGTTGCTGCTCTTCACTGGGAGAGTTTTGCGCACTGATGCCAGCTGCAGAGCATGTGCTGTCGCTCTGAGCAATGCTGCATTGCCAACACAGAGCAGATGCAAGTGGGATATGTGTATTCTCACAGTCATTGCTGCTGGCAGGGGAGGAAAAACCTGCTCAGCAGCCAGAAGGAAGGTAGGAGGGAAGGTGGGAAGTGTGGCTGAGGCGTTGCTAGCCTCAGCACAGCCCACAACACGCTAATTTGGTTTTCTCATCGAGGGGGAGGGGGAAAGAGCGCTCCTTTGCTGTGCACAAAGGATTGGGATTGGAAGCAGAGCATCCCCCAGAGCTGGAGGGAGGAAGAAATGGCAGTGATCAAGGGGGTGTTGTCACTGAAAGGGTGCTGCTGGGAAAAACCCCATGGGGAGATTTTCTCTCTTTGAGATCATTCTTCTGCTGTGCAGTGCTGATGTCTGGGGAGGCAGGGGCCCAGTCTGAGGGCAGGTTTTGATTGCTGGGGTGGACTCACCAGGAAGGCACAGAGCATGTAGAAGCTGATGAAATAGAAGACGGCAAAGCTGCTGCCACAAGAGTGATCGGCTTCGGTGGAGTTGGCTGGCTCCGACTCTGGGTCACACTTCTTGTCTGGGAGACATGCCAGCATGATTTCCTGCCAGGCCTCACCAGTGGCACACCTAGGCATGGCAAAGGGCAAAGGAAGACAGCAGTGACCTTTGATGTGACAAGGACTGACACATTAGCAACCTGTTCCTGCTCCCATGAACATTAATGGGAGTTTTGCCACTGAGGTCAGTTAAGAGCAAGTTAGGCTGATGACTGAGCTTTGACATACACTGTCTTTGGCTAGTCTGGGTATGGGGCTGTTATGTTCCAACCAGCCAGAGTCATCAAGATGTGTATGACATGGCTATAGATTGCATGAAAAAACTCCTTGAAAATGAGGAGAGAGAGTTGAATTCGTGCCAACTCCCCACCTTGTCAGCACCCCTCCCTGGTGCCAGCACATCTGGCCACAGCTGGAGCAGGATGATGTGCTGAGCTCAGCTGGGCAGGGCCGTGCCAAAGCATGAGTGGGAGTTCATGTCCCTTTCCCTGCTAAAATAAGCTGGAAGTCATACTGGCTAGGTTTGAACGGAGGGAGGAGTTTGTGATGCATATCAACATTTGAGAGCACTGAAAACTGGCTACCTTCTTTCTGAGTAGGAGGACTTGCCTCCCTCCCCAGCACTGAGTGTTGGCCAGTGTCAGCTGGCAGGGTACAAAGCTTAAGGGACCAGTTGTTTCATCTGACGTAACTTCTAGGCTCCCCCGCTAAGGGACAACATGTTTCTACTCACCTCGTGAGCATGACACAGTAGAAGGAGGTAAACTGTGCCCAAGAGCAGAGGAATCGTGCTCCCAGACTGACACAATCCAGAGCTGTCAGACACCCACCTGAAAAGCAGCAGCACTGCCTGGGGGAAGGTCTGGAAGTTGTTGTTGCGGTTGATTTCTGTGGTATCGTTCAGCGCAATTTTACCAAACACCTGGCAGAAAGCAAAGGTCTTTTCAGGTTAGCCCTGCAAAATACCCAAATCTCTTGTCACCTGTAGCTCTTCTTGGCCTCACCCTGACTCTGATATTTAACATAATCTGTTCCTCTCTTAAAAAACCTGTTTCCACAGGTCTTTCATATTTGCTGTTGCCTCCCTTGCTTGTACTTTATCACCAGAAAAGCACTCATTTTGTAACAAGAGGCATTTTCTGTTAAAACAAGACAGCCTTCTTTATTTCATAGGCTGTGAATACATGATATGGGGCCTTATTTTAACAGGTACTCATATGGGGAGGGGGTCCAGCTCAAAGAAGTCAATAATACAGAAGAAAAGGCTCCTTCCTTCATTGCTTATCTGTCTTCACCAGGAGGAAATTATAGCAAAAGACCAGCAGCTGCAAAGCTGTGAGCTTCCAACTCTGTGGGGTGCCTTGGATCTTCCCAAAACAATGTAAAGTACGTTGCCTTGGATCTGGAGATTGTCCAAATGCCTGCCCTTCTAGTAGTCATGCTTGTCACCAGCAGGTGTTCCAGGCCCCCTCCTCCCGCTCCCCCAGAGTGCAGCAGTGTGAAGATAATGACTAGATTTGCCCAGACAAGGATGGCTTACAGCTTCCTTCCATGCCCAGCCAATCACTGCTGCACCAACTAGTTCATCCAGTCATAGCACAGAGCCTGCAATGATCACCAAACCCTTGTAGGGGTCTGTCCTTGGATGTGAAGTCCTCAGTGCAGCAGAATTTCAGGCTTCTTTGAAAAAGTCTGATATAGCTTTGGTACTTTCGGGCACTGGGACGGAGAGCTTAACAAACCTTGCCTGGCAAAAAGGTCTCTGCACAGCATAGTCAGTCAGGACTATTTATTCCCCATCGATAGCAACGTGACAGAGATCTCAAGGACCAAGAGCTGTAATCTTGTAGCCAAAACAAGCAGCAGGAACAGAGCAGCTCTGAGAGAACATGGAGCTTCTTTTCAAGCAAATGTCACCAATAATTAACACCCCAAGAGAAACAACGATGTGAAATGAAGCACAGGGACAATGGTGGGGAGGCCATGGCAGGTGGGAGGGAGGGTCTGTACATGGTGGCTTTCTGCAGGGTGCCTCATGGACATGTGGGCCTTCCCAGCCCCAACCGCCCCCACGCCACGGGTAGCAGTGACAGCCCCAGCTGCACTCAGGAGGAGCAGGAGGACAGTTTAAATGCTCAGAGGCAGTTTGAGCTGAGGCAGCCCATATTTTTCATTTCAGCCAAGCGTAGGCAAGGGAACTTCCCATGCTGGAAGTCTGATTTTCCTTTCAACCTTGCAGTTCCTCTCACACACGAGGCACTGGTGGCAGCTACTATGGGTACCTTGCATCAGGCACCTATGAGGACCTGTAGGTAGAGGTTCCTCTCTTACGGCCTCTCCAGTCTGTGCCTCCTGGGCCATGATGTGAGTGGCTTCATCTATCAGCATCAGTTTGGATTTTTCCACTTGAGCACATTAGGTAGCGAGGCTTGAATGTTGTTACGCTCCAAGTCAGGGCAGTAGCTGAGATAAAGTGGTAGGTCTCCTTTATATGGGAAATTCTTATATTTTCATCAGCTCTGGTACATCTAATCTTTCAAGGTAGCTGCTTAATGGAGTGAGGAAAGATTTTCCTTCCTACGTGTTCCCATAGAGAGGGAACTCTATGTGTCAGCAGGTTCAAGAGAGCAGCACACAAAATGTCTGAGATGCCATTTGGACAAAAAGTGATGATAATAGGTCTGTGGGCTCTAAGCAAAGAGGTTAGATGAGAAAAGTTGGTTTTCTCATTGGAAGACAGGAGGGCAGAAAGCGATCTAGTAATCTAGATCAATGTGAAAGACAGATGTATGATCTTCAGGCTGCTGAGATGATTTAAACAGAGGCTTGAATGTAAGCCAAGGCTTAAATAGCCAACTTAGAACTAGCTGACAGAAAAGGGAATAGAATTACAGAATAAAACATCTAGCCCTGGCAGTGCCCTGATCATTGTAGACCACATCTGCATGGGTGCTTAGAAGCCATTTTTAATGCTTTGTGTAGCTACATAACACTAGTGTAATAGTCTCAAGTGATTTTCCTGTATCGCACAGGTAATCCTGTAAGATCTTGGCCATTTGAGCTCATTAGGTATCAAAGGCAAAACTGTCAAGTTTACAGTATTAGCCTAGTAGAATAAATGACAGCTGTAATTACTGGGGGCAATTGAGATAACCTGTGATAATTCAAAAAAAGATGAGTTTTATTTTTCAAACTGGGGCAGGGCAGATGGAGTCTATGAAAAGATATGATTATAATAACAGGAAATAAATTAAAACAAGGTCACAGAGGTCAGATGAATTTTGTTACAAATTCTGTCGGCATTGTGAAACCAAGAAGATCGTCACGTTTGAAGACCTCTGGAAGCAATTACGCCATGCCTTTCTATACTTTGGTCTCTGGTCCCAGGTGGCTGACTTGTCTGAGATCTTTAATTAACACTGAAGTGGAAAGTGAAGCTTAGTTTGAAAAGCAGCACAGCAAATGAGGCTGAGACTGTCCCAGGCTGGGCCTATATCACATCCTTTCTTCACTGGTCTGTATGCAACAACAGTTCCTTGCATAGGTGAATGCTCAGGCTGGTTCCAAGTTCATTTTGCAAACTGAATAGAAAATTGTATTGATGCAGCTTCCTGAAGAACTAGCACAAGCATAGAGTGTCAGTACGATGGGTTTGATCCCATATTTACCTTCACAGGTGGAAATCAAAAGCTGCTCTTTACAACTCAGCGGAAGTTACGCCAGTGTGAAAGTGATGGGAAAGAAAAATTGGGTTTGTTCAGTGCAGCATGGCCATAAGCCCACTGAAACAACTGCTTTGAACCAATGAGTCCTTTTACTGTTTGCATATTGCATTCTGCCATTAAATGAGTTGTGGCTTTTCTTTTTTTTTCCTGGAGTGTGTTGTGCTCCTGTTGGAAGTGGATAGGCAGACAATGTTTTCCAACCAAAGTTAGCTGCTGTCTTACCTTAATGGGTGAAAACATTCTTGTAAGCCCCTACAACCACACATTGATCTAGTTACTTTGTAAGTCAGTTCCAAAAACTCTAACAGGAGAAGGTAGACACAGATGAGCTCTTTAGCATCACTTACCTGCATCCCGATCACGGCGTAGATGAAGAACAACATCACTATTAAAAGAGCCACATAGGGGAGAGCCTAGAAATGAAAGGAAAAAAAGAGAGCACTGTGTCTCCACAGAGCCCGACACACTGGAGCCTACTTCATGCTCCTGGCTTTGGGAAACTGGGCGGAGGCTGTCTCCAAGCGTGGAGCCTGTAATTTGCCTAGGTAGCCACTAGATGCCTCTACAGGCCCACATTTGCTTGTCCTCCCAGCCACCACGTGCTGCCACCCAGCTCAGGCAGGCTCTCACCCTGCTCCCACTCGTGACCACGTAGCTCTGCTGCCTTCAAGTCAGTCCTGCCCTTCACGGAGTGAGGAAAGTGAGGGCAAAACCAGTGTCTACATCTGCTTACCAAGAGGAGAAAACTCTGATAACCAGTATTATTCTGGCACTAAAAGCAATGTGATTTTTTCTGGATCCAGTCTGATGAAATAAAAACTGCAACAGCTGTCAAGATCCAAATTCAAGGCTTCTGCTAACAATGGCTGGTACCATCCTAAGTACCTAAAGCATCATCTCAGCTTTGTTCCCTGTTCAGTGTTAGGTGTCTCTGATGGTGTCTGCAATGCACTAAGTGTCTGTGATCAGCTGCTGAAGAGGAAATGTGGAGCCCTGATATGCAGAGCTGCCTCATAAGGAAGAGGCCTGTACAATCATCACTGAGTGCTATCAGTTTCCTCTGCCACTAGCAGGAATCAAGGGTACAGCTCGGGACCTCCCATGCTCAGGCTTTTGAGGAGGAATTTTCTACTCTGTTGCTTTTGAAATATCTAGTGCTCAGACCAGAGATTTCCAGAGCTCACTTCTGAGGTAATGGGCGGACACTTCCTGAAAATGAGAGTACAGCCCCTGATCTGGATTCTGAACACCCCATTTCACAGAGTATAAAAAGCCTACAACATTTTTTTTTTAATATAAGATTATTTACACATTTTAAGTTTATGCCTAAATTCAACAGGGCTAAATCCTATAGGAAGAATTGAGGAAAAAAATTCACTGATTACTATGGAGATTTGACTAAGATCTACAGAAATCATCTCAAAGAGATCTGAATATTAAAATGGCAAAAATTCAAACCTTTAAACAATGTCTGTAATCATGATCCTGAGGCTTAGGGGCAGATTCCTGTGTGTTTTATAGGGTCAGACAAATCTATATGGTTATCCCACAATGTCTGTGGAGATACACCATGCTCCAAACATTTTGTGATGATCTATTTGAGACTTGATACACACAAGACCTAAGAAATGCTCCTGGGATAGTGTCCGGACAGGACCTGAAGTGCATAACCTTACCAGTTCTTCTATCTTTCAAATGGGGATGGGAAAAGTGTTTTCTCTCCTGGCCATCTAGCCCTCCACTTTCTTCTCATCCCACTCCTCTCCACTGATGCATCTTCCTACCCATCTCTGCCCCTTATTCTCCTTCAGCTCCCCACCTCCCGTATTCCACTCCTCTGGCTTTGTCCTCCTCCGTCTCCATCTTTCCCTGGCTTTACCACTTTGTCCTTGTGATTCCCACGGCCTTGCCTTGCCCTCAGCACCCCTCTCACTTCCTACTCCTCCCACTCACCAGCCTGGGCTGTGTCGCTATCTCTGCAGGCGGAAACCCTGCTGAGCATTTTCCCACCACACACTCCTCTGACCAGTGCCCCATGTATGTGAGCACTGTGCGCCATGCCCAGGGCACACGGTAGTTACGATGGGATCTGAACTCTAGCAAAAGTTCGTTGCTTATTAGGCTGCCCTGTGTGAGCAGATGCTTCCTGGAAGCATGTGGGGACACAGAGGAGAGCCATGCCAGACAAAGTCTGGAGGGATCTCAGATTTTGACAGTGGGAGTGGCCGTATTAAGAGCTCTGCACAGTGGCTATTCTTAGTTACCAAAGGAGCCTCCCAGTAGTTGCAAGGGGAGGAGCTCTAAGCAATGAATACCATGTTATAAATGGCTAAAGGCTTTCAAGGGAAAAGGCACTTGTTTGCAGTGCTTTTTTTTTTTTTCCCCCTGCTGTGGAAGATACCTCCCTTGATACTTTCTCCCATCACCCTACAACCCTGCCTAAAAGTGACTCTCCAATCAAAGAGGTCTCAAGGTCACTGGAGGGAAGTACCAGACCCTCCCTTTCCCATCCATCTCATCCTCTCCAGCCAAGAGTCATGGCAAGTTGAGCTCAGGATAAGAGCGAACTATTGCTAAAGAGGCTGGAAGGGCACAGGGGCAAGGGGAGGAGAAGCAGGAACTGGAAAGTGTGACTCTGTCCCCTGCATCAGGGATGGCTGAGCTATGCCAAGGGAATCTCATTCCTATGCAGGCGGACAAAATGGTTCCCACTGGAGCTGCTCAAATAGCAACCTGGAAGTTAGCAACCATGTAAGCAATGGAAAAAGTCCATTGTGGTACAGATGTGTCGGAATACTGCTGTGCAGTATTAGATCCTCTGGCAGTCAAGGAGTGTGCAAAATGAGAGTCCTTTGCATGAGCCTGGTGGTCTGGCTACCAAGACCACCTGAGAGCTGCATCGGAAAAGATCCAGACTGATCCCTAGTGTACACATGTGCTACTTCTGCTGACAGAGACAGAAGTTGTGGGGATTCACAGCACTGCAGGCTTTCATCCCAGCTTGTGTTGTAGCTGGTGAGGTTTAAGTTTTAAAGCGTAGATCAGCTCCTTTCCCATCTGAGTTAATACAAATGCTACTGACCATTTAAAGCCTCAATCTGAGGGATATATGGTTGTTGGTTCAAGACTTGTGTTGCACAAGTTACTCTTTCATGCTTTTGTCCAGTGGTGTGTCCTGCATCTTTTCTCATGCTTAGACCACAATTTGTATTCCTGTGCTGTCTCTCCCTGACCCTTCCTCCAGACCTGCCCCAGTAACATCCAGGTTGTGCTGGCCCAGTAAATCCAGGTCAAGTACTTGTAAAATGCAGGAATATGCTATGCTTCATCTCTAACTACCATTTTTCTATAAATGGCTAGGTTAGGGTCTGGTTTGGAAGCAGTTTTTCTAGCAAATAGCTATCTGTTGGTGTTTGTTTTTCCCCAGAGGTGATGATTCTTATCTAGTCTGGTCTCCTTTGCCTTCCCCTATCCTACTCTGATATTTTACCTATCATGAAAATGTAACCTGCCTCTGGGGCAAAAGCAGCAGCAATTTAATAACTTGGTATCATTACCAGGGCCAAAAGTGTGAGGCCAAAAAGGTGAAATTCTTCCTGGATGAAAGCATGGGGGTCACACATCTCTAATACTCACTGGAAATCCTCAAAACAAGGCTTAAAGGAAACTTAATTGAGACCCAGGCCTTCCCCATAGCTGTGTATTTCGCTTAAAGCAACAGATATGAAATACAGCTAAAATAGAAAAAAAAAGCAAATTGAAGGGTTACAGACAGGTGGTAATTGAGTTGAACTGAACTATCAAGGCTGTTCAGGAAGGTCTCAAGCAATGACTCATGCTTTAAAGACGAAACTCATACCCAGGCAGTCATCCCCTGCAAGCCCCATTTACTTGACTCTCATTCGTGCCCCCTGTCACTGGTGCACACAGTTCTGACCAGCAGCTTTTGAGCTCAGGCACTTGGGTGAAACCCATCCCCGAGAGGCCACCAAGGGGAAATAAAAAGGAGTCAGGTCTTATTTAAAGATAAGAGAAGGAATACCTGGAAGGACTTGATGAAGGTCCAAAGCAGTGTCCGGATGCCCTCCCCTCGGCTCAGGAGCTTCACAAGACGCATCACGCGGAAGAGTCGGAAGAAGGTGATTGAGATACGAGAGTTTTCCTCTGCATTCTGGAAGCCATTGGCACAGAGGCAGGAGTTACAACAGCACGGGAGGAACAGGGGCCCTGGGCCACAGAGGATGCTATGCTGAGAGCTCACTGCACTGTTCCTTGTCCTTGTACTGCTCCCTGGGCTTGCACTGCCCCGGCACCCCAGGGATGGGCCGAGGCTGGTCAAGCCTGCCCTCTCTCCCATGGCAGTGAGGCTACTCTATGGGGGCTCTCGAGGCCATCAGCCTCTCCCTTCATGTTGCCTGGACTTTTGGGGATTAGGGATATGTTATGGTATGAACCCCTCCATTACATCTCCTCCTCACATTGGAAAGATGCAATTCTCCTTTGACATTGTACTGGAGGAGAAAGACACTTTCACTTTTGACCTGTCTCGGATGATTTACTCCAGCGGGCACCTCAGCCAGCAGTTCTGGTGAATCTGGTATCGGGCATCAGCCACGTGCCACTTGCTCTGCTGGGAAACAGTAGCAGGTCCCAGGTCTGCTCCAGGGTGCGATACCCCATGGGGGCATGGCATGCACTGGCCCCTGCCCAGCTGCGGCCGTCCCTGGCACCTCGCTGTCCCTGTGCTGCTGTGGCCATGCTTCTGGGGGCCGGGCCATGGTCGCTCACTCCTGCTGCTCTGTGTTCGAGCCTTTCGCATTTCTCATGACCCCTTTGTACTTCCCACAGTCTGTGCACTGACTTCTGTTTTTTAAAAAATATTTTATTTTGGGTTCACTGCTACTGTTCAAGCGTGCAGTATTTTAAAATAGTCTTCTAGCCTGTTTTTTTCTCACAGCATCTGCTTTATCCCTAAGCATTTTCCCCTGGGCTTGTAACCAGCTCTGACGTTCCTCAGCCTTCACACATGTGAAGGCAACACCCATCTGAGCGCTGCTGTGGCAGGAGGCTCACCTGGGCCTTGGCGGAGGACCCGCTGCCTAGCTCAAGGGGATGCAAGGCACAGAAAATGCTGTGTTTCCCAGTTCATTAACCCTCTAAAATACTGTGCAAAGCCTGGGGAGCTGGTGGTTTCTACTAGCAGTACTGTGGGAATGTGACCTTCTGTCACAGGGGGAGATAACACTGTCACCCTGCCACTTGACCTGCAAAGAAGTGCACAGAAACCCTCTCTTTCTCCCCACCCAGCCTGCAAAGACTGCAGTTTGCATCTAAACACCACCGGAAGAGCAACATTTAGGAGGAAGAAACAGTGCAGATCACCCCCGCTGTTAACTAC
This sequence comes from Strix uralensis, assembly GCF_047716275.1. NCBI lineage: Eukaryota > Metazoa > Chordata > Aves > Strigiformes > Strigidae > Strix > Strix uralensis. The sequence continues at coordinate 74,353,230 of NC_133976.1, read as the reverse complement.
TCACCACTGTGTAAACCAAGAGAGAACAGACCCTTTGGATTTCCTGTCACTGGGCAGTGAAAACAGCAGCTGTTTGCCTGTCTGCTCCTGATAAAACCCCAGGCACAGGAACCACCCGCATGTATGTTTCTGGGATTAAATGTCCAGATGAGGACGTGTACCTGTGTGCTGCATGTGCTTCTGTTTCCAACCCAGGATGAGCAGAGTGATGCTCTGCTCCTGCTTGTGCAGCCGTGGGGGCACGCAGGGGCCATAGCTGCTTGCTAGTGTGTGCAAACCCCGCTTGCACAGAAAGCACAGCACTGTATGTACAATAGTTCAGGATTACACCCCAGCTGCAGTTTGTCTGTCTGCCTGTCTGTGGTGAATCACCAGTAGTTATTTTGGGTAGCTTCTGCCAGTCTGCAGCAAAGGCTGATGCTTGCTGCCCGTGCAGTAACTGGGTGAAAAAGACTAGGGGAGCAGGCTGTGTCAAGGAAAAGCCTGGGTGTTCCCTACAACTCTCATCATTCCTGTTTTCTGACTTGGACAACAGGCTGAGGGTTTCAGCGAATCAGAGGGAATTGCTCTGAGGTGAGGAGGGAATGTGACCTCCAAGAAATCAAAAATCATAGCATTCAATACTCTCAGCACTACAGTCCTAGAGGGCTAACTATAAGGTCACCCACCTCTCCCAATCCTGCAGAAGTCCTATGGCCTCCCTTCCACTTTCTCTAAGAATCTAAATTTGAATAACACCTAAAAGAGAGCTGAGGTCCAAATTTAAAAGTTGTGTGAACAGCAGTACTGCTGTGGTTGTGACAAAAAAAAAGAAAAAAGAAGTTTCTTATTCTACCTGCTGCTGCTCTTGTTAGCTTAGCTTTGGATGGCAGCAAGCTCGGACATGGGTCTGGACAAAGGTTTTAGCATTCCTTCATCTTTTCTTGCTGAGAGGAGTCAGCTGCTGTAGGCAGAAAACTATCCCTGTCCTCCTAGGGTCCTGGAGTAGGCAAAGTCTAAGCAGCAGATAAAACAGAACAAATTCCTCCCTGATGCAAATCTACCATTTACTGGCATCAAACCACTTAGCCAAAACCACTCAGTGATGCCTCGGGAGATTATGGTCATTTTAAGACTAGGTGGCTACAGATTAGCCGGTGCTTGAGTAGCCTTGCTTGCTTTCTCCTGGCTTTCATCCAGCTTTTCAAGGCATATCCTTGCCAGAGGAGGGAAGCTCTGCAAAGTGGCAATCAAGAGAGTGGAGTTACTACAACTCTGTTGGGGTGGTGTGCAAACTGCCTTGTACAGCAAGGCAGCAGAATTTGTGTGCACCATTGTACAACATACTCTTTTTTTTGTGCAAAGTACGAACTCAAATGTTACAGTGAACCACCTCATTGAAGAGGAACTTCAGAGTCCCAATCCTTTCTAGTTTGGCAGCTTGGACGTGAAGTCACATTGCAAACTTATTCAGCATCACATTGATAGCGTCATAGTTTGTTGCTAACAAGAAATCTTACCAGGTCTAGTTCTCTCTTGATGATTCATTAGAAGGCAGAACGACAGTTAACTTGACCAAAGGAAAGCTCAGGATGCACAAGAAATACACATGTGCAGCATATTCACAGCTCATGTGAACACCAGACTCACACCAATACACGACATGGCAGCTTCATGCACAAATAACTAGGCTGGGCTTGGAGAGAAAAGTCGTGATCACGGGGAAGAGAATAAAGGAGTGTGTTAGAAAGAGTGTCACAGAAGCTGGGAGGGTGGTCTGTATTTTTGGTCTTACCATAGAGGAAGAGCATTGGGTATGTTCAGCTGGCTTTAAAGAAAGGCAGACAGAAATAAGCTGTAATAAGTCTCCAATCAAGAGCCCTAGTAAACTAGGTCTTGGCTAACACAGGAGCAACAAAATGGCAGAAGAGGGCAAAAGGGAGTTTGAAAGAAATGCACAAGAGGCTGGGCTTATTCCCTAGGACACCCAGGATCAAAGCTGGCCATGGCAGAAGTAGGTACAACTCCCACTGAATTTGAGGTGAGCTGTATCTGCTACCACCACATGTGAATTGCACCCAGTATCTCCAGTGGAGGTACTGATATTATTAAAATGTTTCTTGTATCACTAGTATCATGTTCAATACAGGGACTAATTTAGCTCCCCAACTCAAATCCAGGCCATGTCTGCACAGGGACCAGCCAGCTTCTAGTGCATCAGTCTGATTTGTAAACCCATAATATCCCAGTGTTGAAGCAACACTTTCTATTTATATATCCCTATTCTCTTACAGATAGTTCTGGGTCATAACATCGTGTTACTAAGACAATGGGTTGGGACAGTCTAACCAGCTCTTGGCAACCCTACAACACCCACCACCAGCTGTGGAAAGTGAGCTGGTAAAGCTGGTTAGCTTGCTGTACCTTCACCTACCTCACAGCAAAGCTCCAGGGACCCAGTGGATGTGTCCCTGAAGGCCAGGCTGAGCTGAGCTGAGCCCTGGTCATGCCTGGAAGAGTCTAGTTGCTGCAAACACTCTGCCTGACATTCCTTAATTAACTTCTGTGGCCATTTCCAATACTGAGAGCAATTCTAAAAAACACCCAAGTCTGCAAGTACCCTTAGGCGTAAGAAGCAGAATTGAAAATTAAATAAAACCAGCTTTATCGGGAGTTGTTCAGTTCAATAGTAACATAATCCTTCAGGCCTAAGCTCTACCATATGCCCCATATGCCAAACCTGTCTGTCATTACTTCCTGTGACTACATTAGCAAAGCTGTAACTGATATATTTCTTCTTCTGCCAATGGCAGAAATCACCTCTGGTGCCATGGAAGACTCCTGCAGTATGCTTCTGCTCTCCAAGAGCACTGCAGTAACCAAACTGGCATTGTATTACCTAAATAAAAACTGTAGTTTGGATGCACAGCCTATTTGGTTATATAGGAAAATGAGAAAAATTAGAAACCCAAGGTACACCTAACCATATAATAGTCTTTTGCGTTAACTCAGTGGTTTGGTAGTGTCGGCTTTCATTGCTTTTATCCTCCTCTTTCACATGTTTGCTCTTGTGTTTTCTTTTAAGATCACATGCAGGCAAAAGTTGACTTGAATACAAAAAAAAAAGGAGTGGTGCCCATGGAGACATTTCTTACAGATCAGGCATAGATTTTGATTTCGTGTTGCTGGGCAAACATCTCCTTTCCAGCAAAGAGTTTCCCTATCCCATCCCCCTTCCTCTTTCTAGTTTTGCAAATCATCTTTTCTAACAATAGGAAGACCCTTATTCTGCTAGTTGCTGCATTCCTGGTAGAAAGCCCCTTCAAACTAACTGAAGGAAGCCCAAAAATTTTCAGCACCTTTCAGGATTCTCCATCCTTCCTGGCTGACAGTGCTGTGACTGACTGGCTGAAGAAGCCTTGTAAGTTACTGTTGAATATTATACCTCAATTGTCATCTTGATATTGTTAATATTTCATCAGAAATTGCAGATAATAGTAACATAACAGAATAAAAAAATCTGTATAAAAGGATATGACTATATTAGGCAGTGTTGATATGGGATGCTGAACTCGGAGGAGTTGGCATCACGTTGAAAAACTAGAAACCAAAGGTTCTGAGTGCCTTTGGCACTGTTAAGAAAGTGAAGTAGAGGTTGGCTTACTCTTCTCTTATTGCCTGAGCTAACTAGCCTTTGTTTTAAGATGGGGTCAAATATGTAGCAAATTATGTCACTAACTACAGTAAAGGCTCAAAAGCAGCACAGGAAAGGTTTTGTTAATGCTGGCAGGTGGCATTTGTATAAACTGTAGCACTGTGGGCTGAAGTTCCTGATATGCTTGTGCATACAGTATTTTGTGCGTGAACATATGAGGGGGAAATCAACCCCCAGCTGTGGGTTGCTGAATAAATTTTCTGATATCCACAAAGTTTTCAGAGAGGAGTCAAATCCTACCATTTTCCACCTGTGCCAAAAAGTCACCATATGGACCTGAGCACAGATATCTGAGAACCTGTTACTGGGACTTCCAAGTGCGGCCAGTCCTAACTATAAAGCAGAGAGAGCTATTGCTAGACTTTCTGATAACCTTCAACCTTGCAAGTGATGTGGGTATGCCAATTTTAGGACAAAGACAGGCACCTGGCACCTGAGAACATAGTAGTCACATCAGTTCGCAGGGATGGAGGCATTATGATAGATATTTGGAATTAAAGCCAGTGTCTAATGCCCATTTGAAGTGGATAGGAATTCATTTCTACAAATCTCAGAACCATGTACAAAATCAAATCCTCATCTGTTTAATGTCTTTGAAAGAGCTTTTGGAGAAGCTACACCACTTAACAGAAGGTGGCCTTGGCTGTACTCTGTTTTACTTGCAGCCATCTCTCCTCCTGCACGTGGTCTAACCTGCAAAGGAACTTCAAGTATTCTACCCTGCTCTTACCATTTGGGGGCTAAGTAGCATCCACATAACTGAATGAGAAAGGGCAACAACAATAACAGTGCGCTCAGTCAAGAGATGATGCTCTGCACAATTTCCATCATAGAGAAAAGGGACCTGAAGTGTAAATCACAAACAAGTCCAGGGGCATATTAAGAGTAATGTAGAAGGGAACTTGCAGGCTAAGAGTGGGAAGAGAAATATCTGAGGCAGGATGCATCCATGTAAAGACACTCAATGGGGATGAGTGCAATGAAACTGCTTCGGTCATTTCTTTTTTTCTTTTTTCCCCTCTTGATGTCACCATATTTAAAAACGTAATAGAGATGCTAAGGAGCAGAAGAGGTGAAGAAACAGAAAATCAGGTTCTGGAAGCCAAAGTAAAAATTCAGTATGATAAACACTGAGGGAACCCTGAAGCATGTCTGAAAAGCTCCTCAGAATATTGTTGCCTGTATATATCTCATTTTAACTATGCTCAATGTGTACCAGAGCAGCAATATTTTAAACAGATGCATTGCTTGAGCTGCTGCTAACCTGTGTGCATCCTTAAAGTCCCTGCAGGCACAAAAGTGAAAGGCACAACTTATGCCCATCATGAATTCAGGATCCTGGGTAGGGAAGTCTCTGGCAAAGAAGACAGGTTTATTTAATGGAGAAAGACTTAAAATCTCGGAGACCACAGCACCAAATAAGGTAACTGATAGTACTGTGTTCCTGCTAATTGTGCTCCACCTGGGTAGGTGAGGCTTACTGGCGGCTACTTGCAAAGAACATACCACCTCCAGATGGGTACATCAGAGCCTCCTCAGCCTCCATACTGACTCACATATCAAACTTGGTGTTTGATCTTGCCATCAAGTCAAGGAAATCGTTTTCAACAGGTTGTGTTTATGAGTTTCCAAATCCTGATTATAGCACAAATGCTTTGGAAGCTAGGAGAGGATAAAACTTGCACTCCAGGAGAACCAGTTTCAATGTTTCAAGAGCAATACGTAACAGTCAATATTGTATGATGCTTATGCTGTAATGTAATCCATCCTGAAATTCTGAGAAGGGATGACTTGGTTCTTCAGAGCTGTAAAGACAGGAGAAAAAAAATGACCAAAAAGACTAAAGAGTTTGTGCCATCATGGTAGTATGAAAGCCCCCTGAAATATCGATGGCTTAGAATATCTTCTGGATAGATAAAGATTTGGAAATAAAAAAAATAAGGTGTGTTAATAAATAGATTCAAATGAAAGTTTCAGTGGAAAAATCCTGAGAAGATATATCAATCCCACCTCATCCCTGTGGAACAATGGAGGTGGAGGACCGTGTTGAGAGGTTTGAGTTCCCTGGGGTTTTTGGCTGGTTTGCTGACAACTATAATGGCTATCCAGAGAAGCAGCACCTTGAAATGCCTGAAGAGGAGCTCCATTAGGTTTGTACAGCATATATTTAATATATCCAAGGAGGCTCCTTGACTGCTGGGTAAGTATGTTTCAGTAGTTGTAGAAGCCTGACTGCCACTGAGATGATGGTACAGGCAGGTGTCATTCCCATTACCAGCACTATTGATGGTAGTAATTTTTTTACACCAGAGGGCACACTGAAGATGAATTCAGCTCCTTCAGAGGATCCAGTCTTTGCTAGGAAGGCTAAACTATTTTTTTCCTGATGTTTAAGGAGTAAAACTTCCTTGCTGATAGTTGTTTTACTTTCTAACCAGACTTCTTCCATTTGTAGGGAAGAATCTCTTTTTGCAAGACAGAATTCAACCCTTAGGTTGTGGAGAACTTTGGCCTGGCTAGATCTGGGGAACATTTAAGCAGCCAAATGCACAGTGTTATTGTTGCTTTGTTAGTCAGAGTTGTCTCAGTCAATGAGGTGGTACAATGGCAGCTTCTAATTTTGCGTGGTAGCCCTAGGTTTGAAGAGATGAGACGAAATCTGTGTTTGAGACTTTGGCACCATGATATGACAGAGTATCTTCTTATTTCTCAAGAAAACAAATGGTCAGGTGCTTATGTTGCCTTTTGTGACAAACAATTTATAATGATATTTCTCCACTGAGGAAAATATGGCTTGTGGATGAAGTTCTTAGAGACCACCTGCAGTACTTTGTTGTTGGTGATGGATGTCTGCTAAGATGTTCCCTTGATTGCTGTTGCAAATGCCCCTTGTTGACATCTGGAGAATGAAAAGATACCCATGAAGATGCCATATCTGTTGGAAACTTGTCCATTGGTCTATTAGCCTTCTGCCATGAGGAAGGGGGTGATAGATGTTCACTTCTTGCTTTTTTCTACTTATTGCAGGGAGGATGCCTCTGAGAATCCACACTGCAGAGTTTGCCTGAGCAGCGTGAAGTGCTGTGTAGCTCCTTTGCAGTTCTAGGATATCGGTCTTTTCTAGCTCAAGTTGTTTGTATCTAGATGTCCTCTAAGAGTCCTGCCTACTTTAGCCATACTGCATCTGTGACCTTCTTGGAAACAAAATGAAGGGCAGAAAGAGACATTCTAGGGAAATTAACTCATCATACAAACATAGGTAAGATTTTAAGGGAAAAAACAGTTTCATTAAGGGATAGCTGATGAGCAACAGGGATTTGATTTTGTTGCTACAGGGAGCGAGAAGTAACTGAAGGGCTGTTTCAGCTGCTTGGCCACTTCATCTTGACTGGATGTAGAGGGCACAAATAGGGCAATGGCAAGCCAACAGCACTACTGTTCTGGAGATTTTTCTTTCACACATGTGGGTCACACTGAGACGGGATCTGCAAGGACATGAGCTTTAAGAAGAACATGATTTTAGCAGAGTATAGGAGAAAAAGAGGTTTAGAAATTATCAGTGCCATGAAGACATCATAAAAGAGAAGACACCAAACTTTCTCTTCTGTTTGTAGTGTCAAAAGTCTGAAGTGACCTCAGGAGGCTGGCTGAGTAACACAAGTCTTTGTGGAGAGCTGGAAAAAGTCAGGGTTTCAAATCAACCTGGCTGCTGGCAGGTAATAGCCTGCCATTACACTGGGGAGTTACCAGTGTCCAGGAGTTACCAGGAGTTACCTTCCAGAGCCATCTGTCTGCCACTTCTGTGTGTGGTTTTAATCACAGGAACTCTAGAGATAATCCACCTGCCACCAAAGTCTGTGAAGTTATTATAAGACCAGACAGAAATGTATCTGGTATTTCTCTGACGGGGAATACTACTGGATTGCAGATGGCATAATTCTCAATTCCCACAAACTTACAGTGAAATCAAATAATTAGCAGGAAAAAAACCCCAAATGTGCCAGACAGGCTACTCAAACTCTGGATTCTTCCATTAAGTGTGCAGTACTTTGAGAATTTCTGGGAAAATCTTGAATAAAACTAGCCAGAATTTTGATTTTTTTTTCCTACAAAAATATATTCTGTTAGAAATATGCTGATGCTGAAAGTGAAATGTTCTGAAGAACCATGTCAATTTTGAAAAAAAGCATTTCAGGAATGTAAGATTGAAATCTTACATTTTGTCCTTGGACATTTCAATTTGAGTTTTCATTTCCATTAGAAATGTTACATAACTACAAAAAAAAATTAAACTGGATTAAACTGGTTTTACTTTACTTAAGCAAATGTTTTGATTTTCCTTAATTATTTCTGTTGGAATGTCCTTTTAAAGAAAATTTTGCAATTTAAAATTTTTATTCTATTTTAAAACAGAAAAAAATGTTACAAGGTGCTTTTGTGAAACAAAAAATCAAATCCTATAGCTCTAATCTGGGTGAGGCACCAGAGGCTTTTTGGATCATTTTCGTAAATTGAGGTTTAGTTTTAATGCCTATTAGAAAAGGGCACTATCTTACAGGAGAACAGGAATCAAGGTGTATGATGCTACCTTTTCTGGGGCAAATAGCCACACCTTGCTGATTTTCCTGGAAAAATCCCTGAGCTGTTCCAGTGCAATGTAACATACTAATACTCAGACAGCTCTGTGGGAGAGATTAAAATCTCTTGCACTGGGAAATTAAAATTTTATTTGGTGCAATAAGGAGAATTAGGAAAAATGTGACACTTGCAATGAAGTTTGCCATTATATTTCTGCCTGCACTAACTCATATGGGTCAACAGACATCAAGTGCTAGTTCATATATGCATTTATACTTCACATAGATTCCACATGATCTCAGATCTCAGGGGAAATATTTGCATATCTGCATGCAACAAAAGCCTATTTTGAATACAGTTAATAAGGTCAAGGTAACTTTTAAAGCAAATGAGTCCTGCAGCTATCAGGTTTTTTCTGTTAATTTCCTATGTATTCTACAATTTTGAAATTCTAGAGCTCACTTTTCTAATTAGCTTCAAATATGCAAATCATACCAATTTGAATAGCTTATTAATTAATTTAATATATATATCCGTGAAATTGTCAGACAGTAATCTTATGATTCCAAGTGCTTAAGGTAAATATAAGGAAAGTCAATTGCTTTAATTTGGTTATGCAGATTACCCTAGACTGACAATTACTGGACAGTTAATGAAAGAGTCACTTTTTACACAGCTGAAAACTCTATTTTTTTCCATGACTTTCAGAAAAGTAGAACAATTGGTAAAGTATATCTATGCAAATTATTCTTAATTTTCAGGATGTTTTAATAATCCTTCTCATTAGCTCTGGGTAAATGATGAGTTCAAGTCTTATGGTAATCAAGCCTGTGGGACTCCTGAGAAACAAGTAGATATTAAACACTATCAGAGATGTAGTGCTCATCTTCAGGTACAAGTAGCGGTCTGACTCAGAGAAGCAGGTGCAGCTTGCCTGTTTTATAATTTGTGTTTTGTGGGACAGGTAGCCAGAAAAAGCTCTAGAACATCTGGATAGGAAGGCTTTGAAGATAAAGCCATCCATGAAAATAAATGTTGAAAACCTACTTGTGTGCAGGACCTTTTACTTTTTTTTTTACAGGTGGAGTGACTTTAAGGATTTCCTGGTTTGAGTATCAGCTGAGGAGAGGTTTTACTGATTTCAACACCTCTGCCAGAAGCCATGTGTGACACAGCAGACTTTTTTCATTCACCTTGCCTTTTCTCTTGACAAATTCTTGATCCACAGGGCAAGGGCTTCCCAAGGAGGTAATCAGGCTCTCCCAGACCAGAGGAGACTGAGGGGCATGACCCTGGGAATAGACAGAACTGAGCAAGATGGAGAAAGAGAAAGTGTGAAAATTTAGAGTTCCCAGGTCTCCAGCTTTCCTCAGCTCTATTACCATCCATGCCAATGGTTTCCTCATTGCTGTTCCTAAGCAGTCCAATGTTCCTTACTGCCTTTGCTATGGCTTTTAAACACTGAACCCAGCAGTATATTTATCACTGTGCTGGAAAAGGCAGTCTTCTTTTCCTCCACCTCTTTAGGAAGATTTATGTTCTCTATAACATTGATAATTTTTCTTTTTTCTTTTTTTTTTTTTTTCATTGTCTGGGAGGGACAGAGGGAGGGAAATATGTGGGACTGGTTTTCCCAAAGGGGCACAGCCTGTATCTGATTTTGACTCATTCTGCATGACAGTTCTTTTCATATCCATGTTCTCCCATCCCAAATACCCAAATAAATCATATCATAGAATCATAGAATTCTGTGATCATCATCTTGACTTCTTATCTATAGCAGTGTTGTGAAAGCACAGCTGCTCTAGAAGACTGCAAGTAGAGAGATGGTCTCTGACATGGTTTAGCCTGCTAAGGTTCTTGTGTACTAAGACCGTGCCGCTGATTTTGATCTTGCAATGAAATAGAAGAAAGAGACTGTTTAAAGCATTCATATCAGTCTTAGTTACTCTAAAGACACACTGTTGTGCACTGTATAAGGTATTGATTTTTCCATTTCTTGTAACGTCCCACAGCCTGTTTTGGAAAGGATAATGGCATCAGAGTTATTCTCTAAGATGAATTTTCTGAGCCATAGGTAAGCAGGAGCTTTCCCTGTCTCCAACACCTTGCAATACTTTGTTAGTACTGAGAGGGTGAGTAACATCTACTGGCTTCAACTTCCCCGGGGGCTGATGATTTGAGAAATTAAACAAACTCCCAGAAGTATGTCTTCCTTCTGTCATGGCTGTGCTTGTCTTCAGTGCACTGAGCATTTGAGCGCTTCTACAGCTATTTGTTAATTACTTATTAATTAGCTGATAGGATTCTATGGTGTGGGAAAAAGGTAAGGTAGAAGGAAAAATGAAGAACAGATTGAAACTTGGTGCCCTCTGTGTATTGGTGTTACTGGGGTTTCTCTGGGAAGCCTCACCTGCCTAGGGCAGAAGGGAGGCTGGAGACCTTTGGACTTTGTGGGGCTTCATCTGTGAAGAGGTTTGCTGGGAGCTCAGTATGAAGGGTTTACCGTCATGTGGTTGACAGGAGCACATGAATGTGGAAGGAAGATTCAGCAGCATCTCTGCAACTCTCGTATAACTGATGGGGAATTACACTGGTAGTGCTAAGGTCAGAAGCAGGCCTGCAGTCTGCAGCAAAATACCCACTCGGTATGATAACTCTTCTGGGGACTAATGGAGCCAGATGGAGACTAGATCACGAGCAGGTTTTTCCAGGGCGGAAGGCGGACAGTCTATCAGCTCAAAGACTCTGCATGCAGTGTTGCCAGAATCCTTCGTTTGACAAGCCCAAAGGCTCTGGGACAAGGTGAAGATGAATGAGCCATCTTGTGCTTTGATGAAGGTGCTGAAAGAAACTGCACATGCCATTGAAAACAGGAAAAAACCCAATCTGCCTTCGTTCAAATGCAGCAGGACTGTGGATTGCAAGAGACAGTAGATACAGGTGAACCAGCAGCCCCCGTTACTTTTGGGTGATGAATCTCTGCTCAAGGGAGGATAGCCAGAGATACCAGCAGCCCAAAGCGAGAGTTTGTTATGGACCATTTTCATTTGAGATTTGTAGCAGTTAGTATTTAATTCTCAGGCTGTGTCTTTTTATTGCCTTTTAAATTAGAAAGTTATTTAATGTTGATGCAGAATGTTTCCTAGAAGAGAACAGCCTATAGAGTCGTACTGGATTTCTGTACATTAATATGGGCTACAATAAAGCCTACAAGCCATTCTGGGATTGGAAATGCCAACCACAGGCATTATCAGTGCACGTTACAGGTAGTCATATGGAGACTGCAGCTAGCTGTTACAAAGCTACTGAGCAACATTTTTTTGCAAGAATAAATGATTATTGATTTGATGAATTATTTGTTTAAAAAAATAGTAGGGATAGTTTGGATGATACGTAATGCTCACTGTGTATGATTTACTGTGTTCAAGTCTGGGCAAACAGTTGAGACTCAAAATCCCTAGCTCTAAATATCAATTTGGTTTAGTGCCTTTCTATTAACAAGTGTTTCTTTACTGCCGAGGCATCTTTGCCTTGATGTCTGTTCATCTTATAAAAAGATGTCATTTGATCTGAATTTGGTTGAAGCAGATTTTCTCCCAGTCACTCAGAGAAGGCTCAGCAGACAGCACTGCTGACTGGTATCTCTGAGTTTAAAAGTGGATTTTGAGAGAGCGACTGGGATGTGACCAGCTGGGATGTCCCATTACTCTGCAACAGTTTTACTAGCAAATAGAGCCAGAGCCACATTTTTTGCTATCAATCAGCTGACCATAAGCAGCAATCCAGTCTCTACAGCTAGGTCATCTGGATGCAGCAGGGAATGGGGCCCATTTAGCAGATGTCTAGGAAGATATATGAAGCAGAAGTCATTTTGCTGGCATGTTGTGGCAAACAGTCTTCACAAAGAACAGACCAGTGAGGGAAGGTAAGAACACAGCCATTTTAAAAACAGTTGTCTAGTGAGAAATTAAAAAACCCCTATGTTTGCCTGACTGGTACATATGCGGGTAGAGGGAGTGGGGCAGGAGTAAATAAGGGTGCTATACTGACTATAATAGAAAGGGTAAAATTAGTTTATGTGTGTTTACCTTTGATTAGAAATGTAGCTGGGGAGCCACATTCTCTTGCCTACCAGCAAAAACCCCACAATCAGGTCTTTATTTAATGGGAACCTCAAAAATTCCTGTTAGTCTGTGCATTTGAGTTTGCAGAATGGTACCCATCACCACGCTGAACTGCTGCTGAATGCCTGCCACAAAAACCTTCACAAAGGGGAACAGCCTTTCCCCTGGACTGATGGTATCTTGGCTGAAGACAGACAGTAGGTAGAGAGGAACTAATTACTGTCTTGCTGAAAACTACTCCTAGTGCTCCTGGGAATGGGAAACATGATCTCTGCTACCCAAGATTTCAGCAAAATTTGGAGAAAGTCACTGGGGATAAGAAGATGGGGGGGGAAGAGAAAGTTAAAGAGGAAAACAAGTAGAATACTTCTGTTTTCCCTTCTTCCATCACCTTCATTGCTTTCATTGCAACTGACAGTGCAATCTGGAGCCAGTTAGCAGATCTCTAAATATGCATAATAGTACGAGATGGTGCACGCAATGAGGTCTTGGAGGACCGATGTTAAAAGCTCTTGTAATTTGGATGAAGAACAGAAGCTTTTACATCAAAACTGAATGAGTGAAATACAGGGGATTGTGCACCCTTTATTACTGCAATCTGCATGTGTAGAACAGTGACGCTGGAAAATTCCTTGGGCATTATCAACAAAGTAGGTCTTAGCAAAAGGAGAATTAAATGCCAGAAAACATCTTTCACTGCTTCAAGGAATTGCCTTAGACGACAGAACTAGCTGGATTTGAACTCACCTGAGCACCTTTTTGACCATCGAACTTATGGTGCTTAGGAAGCTATCATTAATTAACATATTCAGAGACAATCTAAGGAATCGGAGTCAGGGATTTTTCTATGGATTCATATAAAGATACAATCTCTATTAGAGTTCAGGGAAAGTTAAAAGAAACTTTTGCTAAGCAAAAGGAATGATTTATCCTGGCTAGCAAGCCAATGGAAAATATAAGCAGCTTGGGGTAGTTCTAATGTTTTTTATTATCTTTTGGGCGTTTTAACTAGCTTTGTGGAAAAACATATTGGAATTAAAAGGAAAATGAAATATAACTGTATTATATCACAAATGTTGATGCCAGAATATTGTACTGGTTGGGTTTTTTTTTTTTTAAACTGATGTGATAGAAAAATGAAAAGAAAAATTAAATACTGGTCAGAAAATCTGGATGTAGGCTTTTTAAAGAGCTCTTTGTACTGAAATCTACATCACACTTATTTTACCACTGAACCAACACAGGACAAGGTGTGTGGTGCTTTGTGTTCCTACTATTAGCTATCATTGTTACTGTAACAATAATTTACACTCAAATAAGAAAACAGGACTCCTTCACTAAAAGCCTTAAAACCCTCCAAAGTTTTGGGTATGTGAAAGCCTTCAGTAACTAAAAGCACAACCCACTTCTCAGTGCAGCCAGTGAGATGCTGTGTACCACCATTTTAAAGACAGCTCTAAACATTTTCATTCAGAAGGACTACAGACAGGTTTGTGCATTAATTCTTACAGCTATAGGGCTATCTAACTTTATTTTTGCTGCTTTTACAATCAGCTTTTAAGAATTTGTTCTCCTGGATTTTTTATCTTCTGTTTCTCATATTTTAATTAACTATCATGTGTGTGGATGAATTTATCCAGTAAGGCAAATTTCTTTTTATGCTAGTCTTAAATCTTCCCTGCATTAAAATATGTTCTGATTATTCCATGCACCTGGAATAATGTCAGAAGTCAAGTATAACAAGTAATTTTGTGGAAATCACAATATTGAGCTATTTCCTCAAAACTGGGTAGTATGGAGAGTCTTTCAAAGTGGGAACTACATGCTTTCTTCTTATGGTGATAATATCACTAGTCATCAGTAACAGCTCAAATACTCAGGAAAACTGAGGAAGGAGTCATTTGCATTTACAATCTCCTTTTCTGCAAAAAATACATACTTTTTTTTCTGTTTGCCCATATATCATATAGATTTTCTTACAGAAAAAGTTGTGTGGTTACCAAAATCACCTCTTTGAATGGGCAAATCACATTATGAACCCTGGAAATGCACTCAGAGTACCAACATTTTTAAGCCAAAGAGAAAAAAAAAGAGGCCCCATCTTCATGACAAAAATATACATGAATAAAAACAAAATAAGTCTGTTCAAACATGGTTGTGGTCAGATAGTCTTATCATACTTCTTTCTTACCAACACAGGGTGAAAAACATGCACTAGAATTGTTGATTAGCATGGGAGTGATCAAATTCAAATCAATCTAAACCTAATTTGGCGAAGAGTTCAGGGCAGCTCTCCTGATGTTCACTAAAGGCAAAATAAAGTGCTAGCATTTGCCACTGCTACAGCTCACAACCATGCTTCAACGTGGCTTCCTACACACGGAAGCTGGGGCCACTGTGGTGTGTTACCTGGACTATTTTAGCGATAAACCCACCACCAGATATTTAAAAAAGCAAACTACATCTACCCCCCTCCCCCCGCCATCAATTTCAGCAGTAGTTTTTCAAAAAAAACCCAAGTCATATATACATACATATACACGCACACAGGGATAGCTCAGGACTACGTACAACTTCTAGGATGGCAGCGGTAAGGGTATGACAACACAAGATGTCAAAAGAAGCCACTGTGCTTCTCCTGCCCTTTGCTACATAATTTGGAGGCCTCTGCTACCCAGACGGCACTTGAGAAATAGGGAGAGAGAAGGAGAGAGGGAGAGAGATGTTTTCTACCTCTTCCAGAAGGTTTGGGTAAAAGAACTTGCAAGTTCTAGGAACTGCAAAGATTTATGTCCAGTGGCAGCTGATGGCCAAAATCTGAGCAGCAAAGGGCATGGAAGCAGACAAAACCAGACAGGCAGAGACAGAAAGACGGACAGACAGACGCAGCAACAGAGATGAACGCCAGTCCCAACTGAGGTGCAGGCTAGATGTATGTCGTCCTTCCACTGATCCTTGCTCCCATTGTGGGGGGGTGTGTGTATAGGACTGTGTCGCAGGGGCTGACTGCTCCAGTCCTTGCGCATGCAAAATGCCCTGGGGCAGTTCTGCCTGAATAAGGACTGCAGGATTTAAGCCACTGGTTCTCTGCCTTCAGACACATTCATTGAGGGTGAAAATGAACTTGTGAGGTTTAGTGTGGCTGGAGACAAGGGAGAGGAAAGCAAAGGAGAAAAGGAAGAAAGGCAGTGGGTGGGTTAAAAGGGAGAAGTGTAGGAGAAGGTGAGAGGGAGACTTGAGTATAGGCTGTCAGATATTCCAAAGAATGGGAGCAGGAGCCCATGACAAATCATATGAAGCCTCTTGACACCAAAAGCAAGATGACTGTAAGGAAAGGCCCCATGCGGCTGGTTTAAGCCTGAGCAACTTTACTTCAGAAATAAAAAAGACTAAAGGAGAAATCACTGTACAGGTCTCCAAGTATTCTTGGGAGCTGAATGCTTTGGTATCTCTTTGGCCTTACTGCATCAGTACTCAGGAATCAACCAAGCTGCAACCCTCTGCTGACTTCCTACCAGAATTTTAAAACCTTTTCAGAAATGCAAGCTGTAAAGTACTCAGCTCTCCTGAATATCTGAATATCTGATAGACAAACACCAAACCACTACCCAGCAGGCCTGGGCACAACAGACCTGACCAACATTTTCTAGGGGAAGTAATACAGCAAGATGGGTTTTGGGTTTCTCTAACCTTCTTCATAGGGGTGCTACTTCCTGAAGCACCCAGGTCCTTTGTCTCCCAGATGCCACCATGGATCAGATCACATACAACATTGTACTTTCCTTTTCTTCTCCTCCTGTCACCTCTCCCATTAAAAACCCCACCATTTCTCTCAACCCTCAAACCAGTTGCAATACTCGTTCTTCGGAAAACATGTACTGCTACAACAGGAGGGCAACTTACGCAGGGAAATATTCCATTATTTCACAAAATCCCGCAAGTCACCAGTTCCCTATCCCTGATAGTTCTCACCTCATGTCCATGCACACTCCCCTGGCTTATCACATCTGTGGTATCACATTGCGTACCTGTCATGGGTACCTCTCCTCCTCTGTACCTCCTGTGGTGGTCACAGACACACTCAGACACGCAAGTTTGGTCACTCAGTGGAACAGGCAGGATGGATACCAGTCCGGATGGTTTTGTTCAGTCATCCTCATGCACTCCCAGACACAGCTGACAAACACAGGGGTACCCACACATGCAGACACACTCAGAGGCACAGGCAGAAGCCCCAGGCGACAGGCTCAGAGGTGGGTGCAAACTCTCCCTCCCCGATGTCCTTTCAAGACAGACAATCAAAAACACAACATCCTACTGTCACTAGTCCCTACGCTGGTGCTCTGGAGACACACATGCTCTCACCTGAACACGCCTCTGTAACTCTCACACATCTGCATGCCGTGAACTGCCCACTGCAGCTGGATGGGCCAACCTCTTGGCTGGCCACAGGGACTCATCCATCTCAGTGAGCACTGCTATGAGCATTGCTTTGCTGGCAAACAAAGACTCGGCCACAGTGAATCTTTGGTCTGACACCAGCAGGGAAAGGGTGAAGGAAAAAGGACTCTATGGACCAGAGAGGTGTCAGCTTTTCTCTCTGACTGAGAGAAAGGAAGGTTACATTAGCAGCTTTCCCAGTGACTCAGGGTCTGACTGTTTTTCTTTCATCACTTTGGGCACCGTAGCACAGAGCACATATCAAACTTGATTTCCCCCTTTGATACAGCACAACAAATAGTAATGAGCCACTTTCTTTGCCTGGAGGAGGGGACAGCAGGCTGTCAGTCAGCTTCACAGCGCTCAACTCCAGGCTGTGTCTGCTGATGTGGAAAGGAAGGAAATGCAAGTCTGCACCTGGGGCTGCTTCTAGGATAATATATTCCAAATTTGCTGGTTTTTATTCAACTCCTATAACATTTTCTTTCTTATTATTATTGTAATAGATAGTAATAATTTTTACCACCTTAATGTTTCTTCTAAGGAACTTAAAGTGTTTTGTAAACACTAATGACAATGCTTTCTTAATGTAGGGAATAATAACAATCTCCAATTTCCTGATGGGGAGACTGAGGTTTAGGGATCTAGTCAAAGTCTAAGGAATACAACCCACAGGCCCTACCTCCCAGGCCCCATATATTACATCATCTTTCATCTTATTCCCCAAAAGACATTCTTGGTCTTAGCACTTAAAGAGAGTTGACACATGGTAGATGTGGTCTCTGCCTCAGAAATTCTTTTTTTAATAGCAGATTAAAAAGTCCTCCCCTCCCTCTTTAGTTACTTAACTAAAGTGGCTTAAGGGCCCAAAGTGGAATAATGGAATATTTCCAGAAAATTTTGAAAAAAATCTTCATTTTGTGGCTAGGAACTTAGTTGTGTGACACTGAGAAGCAAAGCTCTGAAAATGCACCTTGAAAGTAAGGCAATTTAAAAGTGAATTCGGCAGAAACTGTGCCACTCACTGAAGTTTTCAAACCCACCAGATTTTAATCTGCTTTGTGCCTTTTGCACTCACTCAGCTGTGTGAGATACATCTCAGTCTGTGGAGATGGTTGAGGGGACCTGGGAGATGTTCCCAAGCTGCAGTAAGCAAGTGGGCCTAACGTGATGCAATTGGATTTATCACTTGACAGATCTCCACACCATGGAGGTGCTTTAGCTGGAGGCTTCCTAAAGGACTCAGAAATGTTGAAGGCAACCTGAGGGCATGCCTCATGAGTACATGCCTTCTCACTATTTTTGAACGCACAGCCATGCTAACAAAAATATGCTGAGCTTGACATGCAAGTGTACACTCACTCACAGGCATGCAGATGAACATGCCTGCATACAGGAAACTCTCAGATATAAACACCCACCCGTAAGCAGATCAAACTTGCACAGTAAGATAGCCACACTGGCTCAGAAAACACGTTCATAGACTCAGTTACATACACAACAACCCATGTGTCTCCATAAACAACCATTCACAACACAAGTAAGTATGAAATACATATGCTAGCATACACACTCTCTTTCCCCCACACGTGGATTTGTGCCTGTACACTCTCCCATGGATTTGTAGCCCATACACAGGCATCCGAACACATTCAGGAACGTACACTACAACCAACAAAATGCACACACAGAGACCCACCCATGCACACTCACATATATCTTAACGAAGGTTTTGGTCTGGGAAATTCCTTTTCAAGAGACAAAAATAATTGGCAAAAGGAAAAAACAGAGCATGGTGAACTGCATAAATAGATGCAAGCACATACACACATGCACACTGTGGAGCCTGTCAGTCAGGGTTCCCACCGCAACTACAGCTATTGCATCTCAGCACCTGCTGGGTATTCTTCCCCTGAATGCAAACGTCTGGTGAACTTCACAGAGATTTCAGGCTTACGTGTCTATGGCCACATGTCAAACTAACCTGTGACAGGTGTCTCCATCTTCCCTAACTGACCACAATGAAAACTGTCCCTTAGCTCCAAGAGCAGCACCTTTCAAGACCCTACCACAAATGTTCTTCAGCTTCTAAGGGCTTGGGCAGAAACATCTTACCTGCACCTGACCAGGCTAAACATCTCCAGTTAGTGGAGTTTATTGGCATTTTAGGGTTTATTTTTTCTTTCTTTTTCAGACTCCAAGTCTCTTGGAACAAGACAAGACAGTGTACAGAAACACAAGGCAGGGTTTGCTCAAACCCACAAACAGCAAGAAAGCAACAAGCTCCTGAGAAGGGGAAAAGTGTGTCTGAAAAACTGTCTGACACTGCTTGGGAAGATGACAACTGTCCGTCCAAGATGGGCTGCCACTTCCAAAGCCCATTTGCTACAGATGTAACATATCAAGTGCTGCTAGCAGGAAGGGAATCTGACAGGACAAACCAACATACAAAACATTCTCTTATTCAATACAGGTTATAAGTGCAAAGGGATTTCAGAACATTTCAGAACAAACTCCATCCATAGCTGCTGCTCATTTATCAGTGCATCAAAAGATTGTGCAAGTTTTTAGTAACAAACATTAGAAACTAGTAGCAAAGGACTTGCCTAGATAAAAAGAGAAGATTTAAACATGCCAGGTAACAAAAAGACATGTGCAGAAATCTTTAAAAACTGTATAGAAGGAAAGGATTCTTTAGAGGAAACAGAGGGACCATCACGTGATGCTCTTCATAACCCTTACTAAAAGAGTCAGGACCGCTCCTGCTGCCTCCTCAACTGAGACAGGTGATGGTTGTTTAGACAGAGGCACACCCTCATTTCTCACAGACTTCTATAAGCCTATGGATTCTGGGCCTTGTCTGATATGAACTTGAATTTAGACAGGGAATGGAAAAGAGAGGGAGCCTTGTCAGTGGTAATTAAGCACACCAGTATGGATAGCCCTGGAGACTGAAGATCAGAATGTAGCATAATTAGCAGCAGCGTGACCTTCTCAACAACATGCTGAGAATGAATGCGATTTATCCTCCTTAAATCTAGTGTCTGAGAGCCGGGCGTCTAGACAAACCTAACAAACCTAGACACTCACCAGTCACTGGATGGAGCCCTCCAAAGAGCAATTCATTTCCCCTGTCATAGACATGTACAGGGAGGCACCAGCTGGCCTGGGGAGGCATTCATTTCTCTCCACTAACAGTAAGAGGAGACCTGGGTGACTGTCTTCCTTTCAGATGACTAAAGTTTAATGAGATGTATATCAAAGTGTCTTTAAACCCATGATGGAAAAAGTTCTTTAATTTATAGGAAATCACTGTGAATTTCTTCCAAAGGATGAATTAGATTTTCCCTCCAGTACAGGTTTCTGACTATGATAGACCTCCACTTATTTATCAAAACACAAGGATTCCCCTCCTTTCTGCTTGGAATACTTTTATATGGATTCAAATACATCAGTCAGGGAAGACTTGTTGATAATAATTCATCTCCAGTTAACTGTACTTATTTCCTTAATTACCGTGTACAGTTCTGCCTCTACAGATGAGAATTGAACGTTTTGACAATCTGAAGGCTATTGCCAGGTTCCCCATTTAGTTTTCCTGTGACAAGTGTGGCGTAAAAAAGGCTTTCATTTAAGTCTTTAAAATTAACAACTTCATCCTGCTGGTCATTGTAACTTCCCTCTACAAAGTCAGCCCAATCCCAACATGACTCTAGTAAAAGGGTAACCAAAATTGTTTACAACATTCTGGGGGAAATGTTGTAAACAATTTTTTTGGTGTCCAGAAAGTAGGACATTTAAGAGATGTAAAATAAAAGTTCATTTTCAGTTAGAAACTGTTTTCCATTCTCTCAAAGGACAACGAAAATAGACTAGTGTCAAATAAAATATTTAATTTATTTTAAATCAAAATATTACAACTTGGATAAATGTGCCTGTTTCAGAATTAAAAAAAAAAAAAAAAAAAGAACAGAAATTAAACTAGAACCAAGATATGAAAACATTTTTTTTTGGAAAGTTCCAAATAAGGCATTTTGATTTTTTCAAAATGTTGCCTACATTTTTCCCTGCACACAGCACTGAATGAATACTATGCTGTTGCTTTTCTGCTTGCACTGGATTGCCTCTACAGTACACAACAATTCCAAGCTGGAATGTTTATTCAACAGCCACATCATTTACAAATTCATGATTAATTTACTCTTCATTAACATATTTACAGCAATTTTCTTTCAATCTTTGTATTTTCCTGGCCTTGATAAGCTGGATTTTGCAGTGCAAATTTTGTCCATGCTCATAAACCCAGTGGGTCCTTCGTAGTCTTTGTTTTGGTAATCTGTGTGTTTCTTGCCTGTCTTTTGTCTGTTTATCCTGTAATTCTATATCCATCCACCTCCAAAAAAAGACAGAGGAAAAAGTTTGCCTGATGTGATTTATTCCTTGAACACCAGCTGCTCATTTCAGTCTCCGTGGCTCATTCAATCCTTCACCTGTCTGCTGAGATGGGCACCAGTGGGGCCAATCAGTGTCAATTGTGCTGGTGGAATTTGAGAGATGGAGCAAACCGGGTTGCAAACCCAAAAGAATGCATTGAAACTCTGGTGCTTTGTTTTCCCTTTGGGCTTTCTGTTTTGTTTTTATTTTATCTACCTTTTTTTTCAAATTAGAAACTGAACATTAGGAGCAGGTTCCTCTAAACAGAGATGATTTGGTCTTTATTTCTTTTGGAGGAATCCTGGGTGAGGAGGCACGGGGAGGATTCCTGGTTTGGTTCCCACAGTTCCACCTCGAAAGAACTGACCTTTAGATCTCTGTGGGGTGGAGAGTATTGAACTGCCATGAGAAGCAAAGCATAACACTGGGTAGACCAAAGTGCTGGCCTGGGACTATTCTAGCAGCTTCCCATGGCACAAATAGTTTTTGCGCTTACACTCCACATTTCCCATCACTTTTCCTGCTATACAGTTTAATTCATGCCAGGCGGATTATGAAGGGAAGAAAATGATGCAACAGTCAAAAAGTCCTTT
The DNA here is from genome assembly GCF_047716275.1 of Strix uralensis. Classification (NCBI taxonomy): domain Eukaryota; kingdom Metazoa; phylum Chordata; class Aves; order Strigiformes; family Strigidae; genus Strix; species Strix uralensis. The sequence goes on along the minus strand of NC_133976.1, from coordinate 74,331,364 downwards.
AAGTCGTTCCAAAAATTAAAACAGAATAAAAAGAAAACAAAACAAACAAAAAATAAAAAAGAGAGAGCTTCAAAACTAAAAAAAAAAAGCTCTGAAAACAAACTCAAAAGAAAGGAGGAAGGGGAGGAATAAAAACAAAGAACCCGGGAAAGACAAATGAATGTTAGAGCAGGCACGATCATGGACAGACGCCAGCTACTTACGTTCACCTCGGTGATTGCTATATCAACAATGCTACCCACAACAATCAAGGCGTCAAATGTATTCCATGCATCACAGAAATAGTGCTGCATGTGGCAGAGAAGCCAAGGAAAGAGAGAGAGAGAGAAAGGAAGAGAAAGAAAGAAAGAATGAGAGAGAGAGAGGAGGGAGAGAGAGAGGGAAAGGGAGAAAAGAGGGAAAAAAAGTAAAAAGTAAAATAAAATAAAATAAAAAACCAAAACAAAAGCATGAAAGAGGGAGAGAAGAGGAAAAAAATAAGAAAAGAAAGAGGTTACGTGGGCATATTAAATAGTCTCTTACCACTCTACAGTATTGGTTGCTCAAACCTCTGTAACGTTTCACATGATGGAGGGTATCAACAAAAGCCTGGTTAGTCAAAAAGTTACACTCAAGCATGTCTACCTTTTGGAGGGAAAAAAAGCACACACACCCCAAACTGTGCGCTTTCACCAGTCACAGCCTTGGGGCGAGCTATGACAAGTGAAAAAGAAGGAGGCATTTCCCCCCTCCTTTTTTTTTCCCTGGGAGAAGGAGAAGGACGACGGCAAGTTCAATAAAAGCATGACTAGAGGGAAAAAAACCAGAAAAAAAAAAGAGAGAAAGAAAGAGAGAAAGAGAGAAGGAACAGCAGAGGAGGAGGAGGTGGTGGTATCCTGGGGAGGGTAGAGTAATACTCACATTAGTTTCACTGAGAATGACGTCTATAATGCTGCCAATTACGATGAGGAAGTCAAAAACATTCCAAGGATCACTAAAGTAACCCTACATAAGGAAGGGGCAGGCAGGATGGGGATTAAAAAGGAATGTTAGACAGACAAAAACAGTTCAAAATTACCATTAGAATTACTGCCCTGATACCTCAACGGGCTTTCCTGTTAAAGTCTACTTATTGCATCTCAAGCTGTAGCCCAGTCATGGGATCCCTGACTTGTGCGAGCAGCCCCTATCCAGCTAATGCGGTCCCAGGGCACCCACCCCTCCCCTCTGACTCTGAGCCAGGGAGGGCAAAGGGAAGCCACATAGGTCGCTTTGAGCATGGCTGCTCACAGGAGTAGGGCTTGCAGGGCCAGGTCCTCCAGACATCTCCAATTCCTAGCAACACAACGCCCTTCCCCATTTGGCTTAGATTTGTCTGGGGGAAGAGTACAGGAATGGTGTCATATGGTTCTCTCAAAAAATGGCTCCCCTTCTGCCAGCGAGAATATCAATTCACCAGTCCATGTTCCAGATGTAACGCTCTGTGCTGGCACTGGGAACGGCTGGCTGCTGCATCACAAGGGAGCAGAGGGCACAGCTGAGCTGGGGATGTGCTATTTAAACCTCACTGGTTGTCACCTTTATCTTTACCCAGCCATAGTGAGTATTATGACAGTCATTAGCCTAACAGTTTCTGTTACTAATGGTTTAGATCCTGTCTTAAAACTACAGAGCAGGACTGGTATTTCTGTTACTCTGAAAGCACGTCTGCACCACAAAATGAAGGTGTGAATGTAGCATGTGCTAGCACACCCCACCAGGAAGCGGTAAGAATGAGAGCAAAGTTGGCTTTAGCATGTGCTCAGAGTGAGACCTGTTGCTCACTCATGCTAAAAATAGTACCACAGCATCACTGTCACATTAGCTGTCTAGGACAAGCTATAGCAAATCCACTAGCATGTGCTACACTCATAGCTTCACTTTGCTGTGCAGAATCACTTTGGGGGCTATCTCAAACATCTCATTGTTCTAAGCAGAGCTCAGGAGATGCTAATCAGCACTGCTTACTGTCCCCATCCTGCATGACTTCTGCCTGGATAGGCTGTAAGGATACAGGACCCTTTTGGCAAAGGTTCTGTTCAGCCCAGAAGATGAGCTTCTGTATCTAAACTTCCTCTACTAGTCAATGTCATGATCAAAGAAAACTTATCTTGGCTCACTGAACATCTGTGCCAACTTCTTCCCCTTGTTCTGCAGTCTTCAAAGGAGGTGAACATACAAAATCCCCCATACTCCTTTTATGTGTTTGGTTTTGTGAGCATGGGCTACTCTGACCTCCCTGTTTCCCAGCTGCAGCATGTCTCCAGTGAGACTGAACTCAAGTTGCACTGTGACTGCTATTCTTAGCCAGAGAGTCAGGTCATGGGTAAAGTGTGAGTCTGTGTTCCCAGGCAGTGTTGCAAAAAGCAAAAAGAAAGAAAAAAAAATAAAAATCCCAGCACTGGCACTGCACAAGCCAGGCTTGGGAACCTGAAATTACTGTGGGTGTAACCATCACATGGAGCAAGCACTGGCAAGAAGTGTCTTTCTAAACGCTGAAACACTGCCTTGAGGATGCTTTGAGACTCACTGTTATAAACTGCATTATGCTTGGAGAAGGGGAAAAAAAAATATAAATGAAGCAGAGAAAGCCACTGCCCAGCTGGTTCCATACCAGTGAAGGGAGCTGGTAGAGTGGATTTTAAAATCTTCTCCTCAAAACCACAAAAAAACCCCCCTTTATTCTGCAGCCTAAAATAGGCAACTCTTAGCAGATCTGCACTGGAAGGAGTAATCATCCCATGGCTACACATTACTACACAATTAACTACAACAGGGAGGAAGGAAACAGGAGCAAAAGCAAATTCAGAGAATATTATTATTCAGCGTCCAGCCTAGAAAATACACAACAAATATTAGAATGAATTCAGCGGTGATGTCCAGCATCGTTAGCAACCAGATGGACCTGGAATAAAACTGTAATTAGACTTTACCAAGAGAAAGGGGAGGAAGAGAACAGCAGATTAAATTGTAGAGGCAAACGCATTTTGAATAAATAAAGGACAGACACAGATCATACAGAGTTGCAAAAAGTGCCTTTGCAGCCTGATGCGACCTTGGCAGACAGTACACTTGCAGAATCAAAGAGAATGAAGTAGAAGACAACAGACCCAATCCTCCTGCCCCTGTTCATGTGCACAGTCCTGCTGAAGGCAATGGCACTGCTCACATGCCAAATGAATACGTGCATTCAATAGCATGGCTATCTTCCATTTCCTTCTCAATTGCATAGTTTAGGAACTATTAAGGATTTCAGCAGGAACCCAAACAACTCCAAAAAAACAGAGTTTGTTTTTGGGCAGCTGCAAGGGTGAAGATACAAAGCATGTTGTTCAGGTTTTGCCCATGAAAATGATGAATATCTATTTTTAAATCTGTGGTGATAGTTAGGTTATTTTTACTATGATTGGCATCATACTGCAAAGAATGGTTTTGGTGTACCCAAATTCACAATTTCTTTTTACTGAGCAACTTTTTATATAGAGCCCAATAGCCATTGCTGCTGGCAAAACAACATTTGCTGTTGGTATAAAACCCAGGGGACACACAGCATCAAATCCTGTCCTCAGATGACCACTGAAGCCAGTGAATTAAATTTTGCGTCCAGTTGCAATAATGCAACCTCACTGGAAGCAATGACACTGCGCTGACACAGTTGGCACATCTCAGGAGAGATTCAGGCCTGGAAAGAAAAGGTCCCTTTTTTATTGCCATCACAAATAGCTGCTTTGGACCTTTGGACACCACAGCATATCTGGAGTCACTCTCCTAATTTTGGTGGTGTTGCTCCAGATTTACACTGTGAGTTCTTTCTCCCAGGATGCTCTCCTGAGTCTCATCAGCCAGCTCCTTGCTTGAAAGCCATGGGCTGGTCTGCTCTGGGATCACAGAAAGAGCATTACCATAGTCTGCTATTGTGTAGCTGTAAGGTGGACTCAGAGAGCTCTTCTTTTCCTCCTGTACCTCTTAGATGAGCGATAGAGAGGAACCAAGGATATGAATGCAGTTTTACTCAACCCCACATCCAATATGCCAGTGTTGATTTAAGAAAAAACATGAATTTTAAAACCTTCCTTTCCTCCTCACCTGCTCCCTCTGTGTTTCAGACAGAAGGGTGAAAATAGGAAGATATTATTCACAGTAAGAGAGCTCAAAGAAAACAGAGAACATAGATGCTTCATTTGTGTGCAAGGTAATGGAAACCTTCCTTAAAAAGCCACCCTCTTTAGAGACATTTACCTACGAATGGCCATGTGGTTACTTAGCTTCGGATCAGATCTCATAATCTTGTCAGGAGTTATGGGTACATATCGAGAGTGAAATACACCCCTTTGGGACTTGCCTCTTGCAATCTCTAAGTACCTCTTCAAGCCACGTTCCTCACTGGAGTGTACCAGGGTGGCTAATGAAAGACAAGCTGAATGAAGGAAGAACTTTCACTCTAACAAAGAGGTTGTATTTCCAAATTATTTTTCCCACCAGAAAGTTCTGTATACTTTTCCCAAGGGGGTGAAGGTCTGACTGGAAATGAATTGATGGCACTGTTTGTTTTTGCAATACAGGAATTTAGAGTATAATACCATATTTTACCCTTAAAGGGAGACTCTTGACCCTGATTTAGCTGTATAATTGCATGCCACATAATGGCAGCCTCAGGGGCCTACTGGGGAACGGTAATCACCCTCTCTTGTGGGATGTCTTTGGAGATCCATGAAGCTTTTGGGGAGAAAGAGGACAGAAAGAGACCAGGAGGATTGGACTGAATATTCAGGAAGCATGAAATAGCCCCACCATTAGAGCGAATTTTTTCCCCATTTTTTCATTTCCCCAAAGGTAGCAAAGGATAGTGTATCATCACATGATCAATAAGTTAATGAAAGGCTGAGCATAAATATGGAGTAGCTGACTGGAATGGAATCTCATTTGTGTGGGGGGAGCAGACATCATAGCATTCAGAATGAGTATGCCAATCATTTTTAGGTTTCCTAGTTGCTAGCTATCAAAGAAGGTAGGGTTTGTTTTGGTACTCATGGAGCCATTGAAATCTCTAGAGACAATTTCTTTTACTTTTTGTGAATATGAGATCCTAAATGCAGTATCTAAGACGCTTAACTAACAGCAGGGAAAATTTCCCACTGGAGTCTATCTAAAGGTCTGAGTTCAGAGTCACCTGGGGCCCATAATAAGAACATGTGGTGGCCAGAGAGCTATGTATCTACACTGAAGCACAGAAATCCTCAGGGGAAGGGTGCTGTTGAGTCATGGTACCAGCTGGGTTTTGAGCATCCAGCCCTGTGGGAGCTGCAGGGTCATTTGTGTGTTAACTGACGTGCAGTTATTTATCTGCTTAGTTCCAGGTTTTCATTTCCGTCTCTTACGAGGTGGCTTGCAAAAGTTAACAAACCCCTCTGAGAGCAAAGTCTCTAAAGATGAAGAGCACAGCAAAGGTCAAGGCTATTCACTGGGTGGGATCTGAATGTAGGTCAGATGGTCCCCAGTGGAAGAAGATGGTGCAATGTCAGGAAAAAAGGAAAAGACACGCATGCATGCATGTATGTATGAATACAGAAATGAAGCATCAAGGAGAAACTAAGACATACAGATAACTACACAGCCTAAAAGAAAAACAAACTACAGAAGAACCTTGCTACCATTTTTCTGAAATAAACCTGCATGTTAAAACAATGAAAAGAAGCATAAGTCTTAATCAGCTCGAAAGAGTATATAGGAAGGAGAGCTGATACCCTGATACTCAGTGTGATTTCTTATCCAAAATATCCTGCTGATTGTAAAGGGCACCAAAGCAAACTTTGCTGGGGATTTGCAAAATGAGATGAACTGCTTGTTTGGCTGATGGTTGCTTAGTATGTGAATTCATTTCTGAAAATGCTGCAGGCTATTTGGAACTGTGAGAGTCAGTTCTCAGACTTCAGTAAAAGAGGCTTCCCCTAAAAGTATTTTTGCAAAAGCGATAATTTAATTAGAAAACAGTATCGAATCAAATGACATTTACACAGTACTGTGACTCTTGGCATACCTTCTCACAGCAGATTTGAGTGATTTGCATGTTTCCTGAACAATCTTACAATGCTACAATAGCTCCCAACACCAAATGGAGATTTGTGTCAGATGCAAACTCTGTTATGCTAAGATACCATTTAGCCATAACAGCAATCAGCGAAATTAGCAAAATCTAATAGAGAAGGAATAAAGTGGAGGATGCAGCTGCTTGGAACTCCTGACAGGCTGTAGGAAAACAGCATCTATTTGCATACTATCTATCAGCTCTCATCCATTGATGGATTAATTCTGAGACACAGACTCCCTGCAGTTCACCTACCAGTCGCTGTAATGAGTCACTGCTGCAGGGAATTGCACAAGGCCCTCCTGTACTCCATCAAATCTTTCCGCAGACAGGGAGTGAGGAGAGGAGCTTTTCAGCTCCCCAGACTATTCCAAAGGTCTGGTCAGTTCTGAAGAAGCCTGCTGTCTCTCTCTACTTAGTCCATAAGAAAATAAGACCAACTTGTAGACCAAGATAGGTGCTCAATAACTTTGATGTTTTCCTTTATCCTCTCTCACTCTTTCATGCTCTCTCTCACAATGAGGACATCAGTGAAAGCATCAGGTGTCCCTTGGGGTCTGAGGGCCTGCCTGGACATACTGAACACTCTGCTTGACAGAAACAAAGGAGTTGGAGGACTTGAATGGCTCTGTGATCTGGAAAAAGACCCCAAATGCTTATTTCTAGGTCACTGGTATAAAACTGGGGTACCTTGTTACTGGTTGAAAGTGGCCACCTTCTGATTATTTTTTGAGAGCCTGTAGGTCCTAACTACAGGTCTCACCCGTGCTTCTAGGACAAAGGTCTCCATCACAGGAAAAAAACAAAAAAACCCACTGCCTGAATCAAGGCCCCCAAACCACCATTTGACAAACTTAAACATTTATGGAGACTGGAACTACATAATCTCTTGCATCACAGCAGACCCTTTTTATGGTCTCCACACCTACTGATAATTGACAACGTCAATTCAATAGGAAAGTCTTTATCATGTCTTTTCTTTGAACTGAGAATTCCCATTTCCAGATCTTGCAACCCAGTTCATTCCACCAGAATTACATTTTCTAGATGGTCCCATGAGCCCCTTCATGCCCACCTACATGGTGGTACATTTGTCTTACATCTCCCCATATTTCATTTACTGTAAAGTGTCTAGTAGTACACAAGCACTCAGCCACGTGGAAGGCTTAAAGTGCAATGTTATGGACTCAGGTCCTCCAAAGACTGGGAAAGAAGCATGGCAAAGGCATAAGAAAACATTTATTATGGAAGCATCTTTTAGAGGTGACAAAGACTGTATTTTCAAGGCAACATGCTGAGAAGGCCTCAGGAAATGATAACAGTAAAACATGCTGAAACTGGATGATTCAACTAGCTGACCCTGATGTCATTTTTGGCCTGGAATACTGTCTTTGAAGGGAGGGTGAGTAATGCCTCAGAACAGTAATGCCTAAGGCCTGCTTGATATAAATGCATGAAAATGGAGGCAGAGTAACAGAAAGCTCTCTTATAAATTCTGCTGTCCACCTAGAAAAATAAGATAAACATTCCTGACTTTCCTACAGGTATGTTGTCACAATGATACCCTGTGAGGAGTTGGGTCCTTTAGTAATTACATAGTGATGATTTAACAATTACTGCCCTGCAGTCAGAAGCCAGACTTGTTCTGAGCAAAGAGAAACAAAACCAACACCAGTCTTACTGGAAAGATGGAAAAGTGAATGTGATGCCTTGCTATGTCTGAACAGATCATTTATCACAAAATGCATTCCGTGAGAGTTTTGCTGTCGAATTCCATTAGAAAGAAGCTGTAAATGCTCAAAGACTGCAAGGTCTAGAAAAAGCAGGTCTTGATGAAAGCCAACAAATAATTCTTGAAAGCAATAAACAAAACCAGCAATATGAAACAGTCCTACGAAAAAAGCAAAAGGATGGGCTTTGCTGTTTAAGATAGTCTGTCTTCTAAAGTTGGACTGACATCCAAGCCCAGGGAAGAATGATTCAAAAGTAGTAAAACTCAACCTATAAGAACAGAAGTGGCACATCTTTCAGAGAGAAGAGCCACTTACTGTTGTGGGAAGATAAGACAGTGGTAAGTAATGGGTGAAGAAGCATTCTGAATATGGGCTTTCCTGTCTCCGTATGCACCATGGGTAAAGGCTATGGACTGCTCTGACCTGGTTGCTGCGTGGATAGTGGATACTCACTGGAAGAAAGGCACAATCTTCTAGAAACAAGTGAGTAGGTATGAGCAATAGCTTTTTGAATAGTTTCTTTTTTTTGGTCAGTTATCTCAACTTTTCAGAAAAGGCTTGATTTTATATGGGTTAGAGTAGTTAATAAAATAATGCTTACTTTCATGTAATCCATCAATCATAACTTTCCAAGAGATGATGGTTACTCTCCTTTTACGGTTAGGGAAGCAGAAATGTAGAAAACTAAAGTTTCCAAGGTCCTACAAAAGCTAGATGCATGCTAGAGAATAGAAATCAACTCTCTTAGACCTCAGCCAGGTGACCATTTGGCAGCAGAAATTAATTTCCTAACATGATGAACAGTTCTTAACAGGGGCTGTATCACAGTCTATTACCTGGTATCATTGTTATGTGAAGAGAAGATTCACATCTGTGAGAACTTTTAACTCTTTAAAACAACTTCATGTGACTTGATAGAGTGTTAGGATTTTTCTTCTGAGAGTGACAGCAAGTCACTTTTCCCTGGAACTGTTCCCTTTACATGCTGCTGCTGGTGCTGTCGATGCTGTTGTGAATGAGACCCCAGTTCCCCATCCCACTGGGCTTTTAACACTGTGTGAATAATTTTCTGTATTAAATAATTAAGTGTAATAGCTAATACAGTACTTCCCACACTGTTGCATTGTGCAGTCATATCATTATTTTTGATCATTTATAATGACATTAAAACCCGCAAGTGCCAGACTGAAAATAAATCTGTCACAATGTTGCAGCAATATGCAAATTCTCTGGGTATGTTTGCTGTGAAGGAAAAGGTCCTCTCTCGTTGAAGCTCTTATACAGCTTCTTTAACAGTTTTTTCTGCCTACTGAATTCTCCACTGATCCTTCAGAAGGGTGGAGGATTGCATAGCTCTGGCTGATCACTGTTAGAAATTTCACACGTTCTATATAGCAATTAGAGGATCTATTTGTGTGCAGAAAACTGGCCTCGTCCTTCAGGAAGGAGAACATCCTGCATTTAAACAACAAATGTAACATGGGAAGCAGCAGATCAAACAGCCTTTTTGTCCCTCACTAATTGCTTCCATCACAACATGAAAGGACAAGTTTTTTGCATGAAGAGGGAAGTTTGTTCTGTTCATTTCATTTTTGGCCTCTTTTTTGGGGAACCAACAAAGAAACCAATTGAGATCCACTCACCTCATGCCTTTCTTCAACATATATTTTCCACAGGGAAATGGGAAAGAGACCAGTATACTTCATACAGAATGTTAACCAGCATTCAGAAGGAAGACACCGGTGTTTCCTGACCCAGATTCAACTAGAGGTATGAGCTAGGATTTACTGAGAAATTCCATTTCACATCATCCATCTAGTTTCTTCTGTTACATTCACCTACCAAATGTTTTTCACACTGCATGACTTGTTTAGGTGAAGTCACGCCTGTGCCGTCTCAGAATATAAGCATATGCACAATAGAAAAACTTTAGTCTGGCACTACTTTCTTCTCCTTCAAAGTGCTGGGAATGGCCAGACTTCCCCTCCCACACACGCTCAGGAACTGGTGAGGAACTCGGTGAAATCTAGAAGCATCAAAGAGGATTCCCTGTACTTCCACATGACAGAGGAGGCAGTTATTTGCTTGCTAACTCCTCATTTGCAGAAACTGTTGCTAAATCAACCTCATCCTTGAGAGTTTTGTTGCAAATTTTCTTCTTCTGTGCTAACTGGAAGATTTGTTGTCTGAAGCTCTACGTTTACGTCAGGTATACTGTTTAACTTGATGGGCCAGCACTGTAAAACACCAGGATGTGGTTCCTCTTTCTTTTAATGTCACTGCCCTATAACATGTTGGCAGCACAGACTCCTGAGTAGTTTTGTTGAAGACCTGGAACAACAAAAGCAGCTGCTTTGGCCCTTGGCTAGTGGGATGCCTATCCATGTTCTGTGATAAAGTCTCAATGCTGAGCTGCTGTGGGAGTGCTGTGGCACAGAATGTGCTACAAGAGGCTCAGTTACTTTCTTAGCCTCTCTTTTCTTTCTCCTGGACATATTGGCAGATAGAAATTCTGTCAGGCAAGCAGCATCCAGGAGCAAGTCTACCTGATGACTCTCTGTTCCAACCCACTGATGGGTATAAAGGACTGGGATGACCTGATCATCCATATCCAGAATAATTATCCCAAGTATTTCTTCATATCAAAGTCACCTGAACATGCTGCTCTGACATACACTACTCTTAGTATTTACTTTTTCAGAAAGGGTTTAGAAAAGAGACTCATTCTTCCTCCTAGATCTGTGGACATGGAAGACCATATGGTCAAATCTCCACATGATATGTATGCTATGTAAAATGCATGAAACTCCTGGCAGACAGGTAATTATGGTAAACAGAAAGCAGAGGAGTGAGTAATGGGGGGTTTTCTAGGGTGTTTCCAAAACCCTTGAGCCTCATTCAGAAATCCCTCGAGAGCTTCAGACTGACTGCACACATACACCGCAGTGTCTGGTCATGCACTACAGAGATGTCAGGGATTTCTGGTCATATGGCTGCTGGGCTTGTTGGAGCAGCTGAGTTAATTGCAGCTGGGCTACCGGCTGTACAGAAGATCCAGAGGAATATATAATACGTTCAGACTTCAGCCAGGAAAAAATTTGTGGTGAAAAAGGAAAGCATTTCTGGGGTAACATGCTGATGCATTTTTCAACAGGGCTGAGATTAATCCACAGAAGTAGGGAAATATATTTCACCCAACCGTTATTGCAAATTATTCTGATGAGAAGGTACACAGGGAAGCTCTGTGGCTGAGATACTGATGTGTTTGAACATGGAGACCTGGGATGTCTGCCAGGGAGCTTCAATAAAATGAGGAAGCAAAAAAGTAGCTTAAAAGCTACGGGTTTTAATTCAGTTTTTAATTTTCTAAAAATCCCTTTCCATATTTACTTTTCCTTTCAGCCCTGCTTCTGTTTTTATTTTCCTTGCATCATTTTTTCTCCAATCATTTCTTTCTCCATTCTATTAATACTTTCCTCTTTCAGGGTCTTTGGTTTATTTTTTTTCTTTCTGCCTTGAAGGATATTCTGTCTGTTCCCACTCTCCATGATCTGTGTATGGCTTTTCCTCCCCTCCAGGTTTGGTTTCTCTCTCTTTTCCTCCCAGATATGGTTCTTTCTGTTTGTTTAGTTCTGTCACTTTCTTCAGTTCACACACTCTCTTACCTGACTATTCCTAGTTCTTTCCATGCTCATATTTCTTACCTAATGTGCTGGATTTGTGTGGCAGGGTTTTTGGTAATGGGGGGAGGGGGCTACAGTGGTGGCCCCTGCGAGAAGCTTCTCCAAAGCTCCCCTGGATCGAAGTTGGACCTGCCTCTGGCCAAGGCCAAGCCAACTAGAGGTGGTGGCTGCACTTCTGTGATAATGTATTTAAGAAGGGGAACATGACAGGGGGTTGGGACTTGTGAGGAGGAGCTAGGAGAAGAACACCTATGTGAATACCAAGGTCAGTGGAAGGAGGAGGAATGGGGGAAATGCACCGGCACAGAGAGCCCCCCTGTATCCTGTGGTGAGATGGCAGGGCCACCCCCCTGACACCACGGAGGTCACCGGTGGAGCAGAGATTCACCTGCAGCCTGTGGAGGACCCCACACCAGAGCAGGTGGCCTCACCTGAAGAAGGCTGGGTCTCTATGGGAAGAAGCAGCCCCGTTGTTGTAGTTCGGCACTGGGAGGACTGCAATATGTGGGAGTGACCCATGCTGGAGCAGCCCAGGAATGGCTGCAGCTCATGGGAAGAACTCATGACAGAGAAAGTTTGTGGAGGAATGTCTGCCATGAGAGGGGAATCACATGGAGCAGGAGAATAATTCAGAGGAGTGCTTCCCCCCTCCCCAGGAAGGAAGGAGCAGCAGACTGACTGAAACCCCCCCATTCCCTGCCCCTGCACTGCTGGAGGAAGGAGGTAGAGATACCGGGAAAAAAACTGAGCCCAGGAAGAAGGGAGGGGTGGGGGGACATGTTTTTAAGATGTGGTAACACTTCTCACTGTCCTACTCTGTCTGTTAAGTGTTGGTTTTGTTAGTGTTTGAATTAAAGTGATGTTCTTTTTTTCTTCCCTTAATGAGTCTGTCTTATGCCCGTGACCATAATTGGTAGGCCACCCCTCTTTGTCCTTATCTCAATACCTGAGACTTTTTCTTCATTTTCTCCTTCTCAGCGCTGGGGGGATGGGGTGAGTGAACAGCTGCATGGTGCTTATTTGCCCTTTGGGCTCAAACCACGACACTCAACATCACACAGAGCACACTCTTCTTTTTTGTTGAATAAGGTATATTTTTTGCCCACTCACAGATCCTGAAACATATTAGCTTTCTCACCCCTTCTTTTGCCTTTTAAAATACTTGTTCCAACCAAAGGCAGGGTGGTGGTTGGAGACTGCTCTTTCTATTGCACTGGGTAGATGACTCAGTCAGCAAATACTCCATGTCTAGATGCTGCCCCTCCAAAACAGCAAAGGAAAGCTGAGGGGAGGAAACAGTTAGATGACTACTTAGGTTAAGAACCTGCCAAAACCAGCAGAGAAAATATGCAAACTAAGAGCCATTTGACAAGCAGAATTCTGTGGCCAAACTCCATGAGAGGGAGGCAGCTGCCTGCACCATGGGCTCATGTATACTTTTACACAACCTAAACTACTAATTTATACCACCATATTTCATCCCAGACCATGTGATTTTTAACTGAATATGATTCCTATGTCTGTTGGATGGATCTGAAGTGTTTTTCCGCACTGAGCGAAAGACCACTCAATTGTAACCAGTTTTCCTGATGTTTTTGTATCAGTGCAGAATGTCTTTACTTTGCTTTCTCTGTATAAGCTGGACAAATAATACACTCCGATGAATGATGCCGGGGCAGCATCCTAAGAGATACGGGTATCTAGAGGTGTTAGAGTGAAGAAGTACAAAAAGCACTAGATTTCCAAAATTAACCAACCTTGTTTCTGCGGTGCAAGGGGATAGACTGGACATAAATTTCAGTTGTGAAAATGCTGAAGCCTCCATCCTGACCAAGGAATGGCAGGTTATGGTGAGAAAGAAGAATGCAAGCTGTATGAAACAGCCAGTGTGACTTTAGAGAGACTGCTCAAAGATCTGTTTATAGGCATAAATGTACAAGAAATGGAATAGTAAAAAAAGAACAAAACCAGATGAGTCATTTTGCAGGTTTGAGAAGAGATATCAGTGCATCAAATTAATGATAAATGCTGACTGAGAGGAGCCTAAAGAGGAATAAGGAAGGACAAATGCATCAGGGGAGAAAGAAACACTGAGGACGCATAGATGCATCAGTAAATGGAGACCAAGAAATAACCATGGGCAACACTCATGACTTCCACTACTCAGAGGGTCATGGCTCTTCCTGGGATCATATGGGATTATATGCCTTGTGCTGAATGTGAAACTTGTTTGAAACAGTGCACAGAAGTCTGAACTTTGCTACATGAAAATGACATTAAAGAATGGCAAGAATTCAGAGTAAAGGAGCAGTGATAAATGAGGCAATGAACTAACTATCTGAGGCAGGACAGATGGCGTTGTTACAGGCTGCTTTAGAAGTAACATCCATAAACAACCAGACAAAAAAGGTGCTGACAGTGTCTGGTAAATGGAATAGACTTGTGATCTGTAGTGTCTCTCATAGTCGTAATTCCACAGAGGAAATCCCCAAGATTCCCTTTCCACACGCAGACCTGGATTTGACAAAATACATGAACATGTGCTCTATTTTGTGCATGGGAGCAGTTCCACTGATATGTCTTCCCTAGTTTGAGATGACAAGGACAGCAGTAGAAAATTCATAGCTCTTGGATTACCAGTCCTGCCCTAGCTAATAAGGGGATAGATGAAATGTCTCCTCAAAGAAAAAGTAGATGTGGTTCATGAGTAAAACAGCCCATTTCAGGGAACAGGAAGATCTGAAATTCCTGGAAGAATATCCATCCCCATATTAGCACTTACGTTGACAGATGGCGCAGCTTCATATGAATAGGAATTTCAGTCACTGTCTTTGAGTTGAAAAGAAAAACCCCAGGCAGGTTTTGTAGAGCAGCTGATCCTTCATGGATTGCTGCTTGTGGGGATTTCTTCTTTAAGAAGCTAGGACAGTGGTAGCTGTGAGCACCTCTCATTCCCTTTAGTAGTTTTCTCTGGAAAAAGCACGAAGCAGCAGCAGCAGCTTTCTCCATGCAGGAACTGGAAAATACCTCACCAGACTGGCTGGAGAATTTATAAAATTAGAAAAACAAAGCAGCAAAAGGCCTTGGCTCAGCAGCGTTACTTTTAGACTGTCTGTCTCTTTGAACTAACTAGTCTTGAATCAGTTTATGAGCATCAGCCAAGACAAACACTCAGCTCCACTTGGGAGTTTTGCTCAGAGCAGCACATTAATACTCTGTAAGGAGATGCAGGACATGTAGTGGATGTTTTCCTTATCAGCAGCCCTAATCATCCCAAATCTCTCTTGCTCATTGTTTGCACACCCTCCTGTCAAGACTGTATCAGACATAGATGAGCTGTCTTACACAGTGCTTAGACTTACCCTGAAAAAAACCTAGGATAACTGATCCTCTCCTCCAGAAGATGTGCCACACAGAAACATGGGGTCTCTCAGAGGCTGGCCTTGTCCCTGCCTGGCATGTGCTATCTATACCAGCAGCAGCTGCTCCAGCTAATGCCCCCCTCTTCTCTATAGCCTCCCTGGAGACTAAGCAAACCAAAACACTGTTTGCAGAAGATGGCCAATATAAAGGACAGGTATCAAAGGAACTTGCTGACTAGAGCAACCAATCTCAACAGTAACAGTATGTTTAGTTGGGAAAGCCCTTGTCTTTCTATCCCCTTCACATACTTTCTGTAAGTGTTAGGAGATGAGCCCTGACTCAGACTTGGCTCCTTATTCCTACAGCTGGCCTTTCAATGAGTAAATCCTTGCTCCTGCCACAAGACTAGTTGCAGGGCTGGATTATCCATGCTGATTCTTTGCAGTCAGGCACATATGTGATCCTACTTAATGTCTGTGCAACTGACCATGTTTACTTTTTTTCACCTTTACTATTAAGAGTAGTGAATAAGAAGGACATGTCTCCTCACAGAATGGGAGTGAAGAAAAAAAAAGCTGGATACAGAGAAAAGCCTATTCAGTCAGACTGCCACCTTTTCAATTGTTATGCATGCACAGGTAGCACTGTAGTGCATTATATTACTTCACATAATAGCGATTGCCACATCACTGCCTGCAGCAGGAGCTCTGCATATTACGCTTCCCCCGAAGCTGTTCTGAATGGACACATCCCTATGGTGACTTCTGTAAGAAGCCAGGGCAACAGCAGCTCTGAGTACCTCAGAGATCTGTCCCAGTTCCGTTAGTAATTCTCTCTGGTCAAGGTATGAATAAACAGTAGCTTGTTCTACCTTGCACAGATGGAGAAAACCATAATCCTCTGTTGCTGATGCAGACTGTTGACTCCAAGGTGCCTTTAGGAAGTGGCTGTGCAAGCTCTGTGGTGGCTGCTTCAGACTTACAAGTCAGTTACTATGTTACTTGCTGTAGTTGAAGATTAGCTGCAGCACCCACTGCTGGGTTAAGCACTGCAAAGTTTGAGAAAACAGACTGAATTTTGCCAGTTTCAGTTCTGTGCTCAGTTCTGTTCTGCCACGTTCTCCTGGTGCTTGTTGCTAAGACGAGGACAAAACACCTTCAGCTAACTAAGTTTCGTGTTTTCTTGTTAGTCATAAATCTTACAGCTCCCTCATTTTAGGGTAGTCTTCAGATAGAAAAGACTGATGTTTGGGCACAAATTCAAAATGAGACAAAGCAGCTTAAAGGCTGGTTTGTGTTTTATTGTTCAGGAAATGGCAAACAAATCTGTTTTCAGCAGAGACCTCATGAGCATTTAATCTTGCCATTTCACATCTGGGAAACACTAATATCACTTAGTATCTCATTTCTTTGTCTGGGGGACTTGGTTGGTTAGAGAGTAGAGGATGATGGCTGTGCTGTAGTAATGTTCACCCAGGTAACAATGAAATCCTTTTGGACTTTTTCAGCTGGTGTTCCTGGAGACAACTTCCATTTGCAAATGTAGTTTGTTTTTATACCTTGAGTGATAGGAGGACACAAGATCTGGCCAAGCAATGGGCTGAGATAACAACTTTCTCCATGCTGGGAGACTCCCACATCAGAACAAATTCTCAGCAAGTTCAGCTTCAATCCCAATGTGCAACCTGAAGAGAAGCAGATTGTGCCCTCCAATGTTGGTCCATGTCAGTCCAAGTGGTCATCTGGGAGAGGGGGTTTCCTTCTTTGGAGAGCAGATTGAGTCAATATGGAGCAGGGAATGAAGGCTGCAGGCCAAATACTTGTACTGAACAGACAATTTCAAGTTACACAAGGAATTTTGATGTTTCCAAACTTGAGTCACTGAACTGGTACTCAACATAATCCAGTGTGAATATATTACTGGAGGCAAGTCTTTTTGCTGTATTAATTGTTTTCACAAGTTCATTCCTGTTTTTCTTCCCTGTAAGTCCTGTGGTTCCATTTTTAAAAATTTTGTTTATTTTCCTGAAGGTATTTAATTAAAATAGCAGTTTAAGACTTAGTACTATCTTTGGCATACAGGCAAGACTAAGATTTGAAACAGATTTATTCTTTTTGCTGGCTATTCTTTCAGGATGGGCAGGCTCCAACTTGAGGTTGTTATCTGATTGTTAGTTGAGAAGACTTTACTAAGACTCTATATTCTGGTCACAAGGAAAACTTCTTTTATATTCTCACTTTTACTATAGCGTAGTAGCTGGAGATGTAGTTTGGAAATAACAGAATCATGGAAAATGGGGCTGAGAGGGGCCTTGTGAGATGGTCTAGTCTATTCCCCTGCCTCAAGGCAGATCATACATTCCTAAACTGCTTCTAATGAAAGGTCCCCTTAACTTAATCTTGAAACCTCAAATTATGGAGATTCCACAATCTCTTTAGGCAATCTGTTCCAGTGCTTTGCTATCTGGAGGATACATGTTTACCTTAGTTGATTTTTTTAAATACTTTGTTGTGCAGCAAAACTTGAAAAGGAGATTGAACACAGGAAAGTAAGACACAGAAAATAGAAAGGATCTCCAGTATCGTCAATGCCAATTCCTTGCTGTTAAAGGCAACCATGTCAGGTAAAGCCTCCCTTGTATATGTACAGAGCTCAATATTTGAATGGGTTGAACTTTTGTCCTAAATGCTCAAAACATATCCTGCTGAGAACCTTATCTTTCTCAAAGTTAAGAATCTCCTGTAAAGTAGAACCATGAAATCAGAAGAACATCAGAAAGCCTGTGAGATACATTTGTGCGTATATAGCATGCAGATAATATTCTTACAAAGTGCCAGAAGATTTGCTTGCTAATAGACATGGCAAAATCTCAAAGTGAAAGGTAGATCCCTCCTGAAAATTACAATCCTTTCTGAAACAAGTGATGATACTTCTAAATTTCCCAAGACAGTGCTGGAGATCTCACAAAAAAAAATAAAATAATCAGTCCTTCACCAAGACTGCACAAGATGCTCCTAACTTTCAAGAGAACTACATCTGAGATAGGATAGTGACATTGGGCTCAGGAAAAAAATAGAATTGTGACTCTTCTAAGAAGAAGCCCTAGAAAGTGTGGAAGAAGGAGAGAGAGACTAGGTGGGAGTAAAGACAACACAGAGTTAACAAGTAAGACCGAATTCAGTAGAATAGGAGAGCAGAGTTTCTGAGCTGAGGATGAGGAAGATGTTAGGTTAGAGCTGGGAGGAGCTCTTAACCTCAGTGATCCCTTAAATGTTTAACATGAAGGACAAACAGGACTGTCAGACATGACTGTTCTCATCTTTACCAACGTCATATCTAATGCTTCAAACAGTATTTGCCAACCCCAATGTGTCAAGGTATCCTTAAAAATACAACCTCATGTGTCAAGGTATCATTGAAGATATGAAATGGCATGAGGTACCTGCGTTTAGGTATCTGGATTTCACCCCTTATGACCCACCACTGAATTTAAACCCCAAAGAAGAAAGCCTTGTGTAATCTTAAAGTATGTGAAGTTAGAATCTTTGTCCTTGTCCTGCAGCAGCTGTGCCAACTTACTTGGAAGAGCTTGTAGGTTATAATCATACCCCAGCTATACTAGCAGAGAATGCCATGGCCCAATGGACAGGACAATAGTTTCAGACAGGACCTGCTGGAGTACTGAATATTATCAATGAAGTCTTAAATTCAAAACTAAAGGAATCCAAACCATCATTGAGATGTAACCAACCCAGAAGAAACACTTTTTTCCCAAAGCTCATAACTCAAGTGAGTCATGCTTGATTAACTTCACTTAGGCCAGGAGACTAATCATGGGATATTTAAGGAAAGTCAGAGGGAGTATTAGAATAACATTCAGAATGGAAAACATGTTATATTCTTAACACAGTGTCATTATTATAACTTCATGAAAACAGAGAACTAGGAACCTTCTCTATTAACAAGTGTTGCCTTTTTTTTTTTTTTTTGGTGCGTGTGTGTCTACTCTCCAGTGAAAAAGTTATTAAATATATGTGAGACTCCAATCCAGAGAGCAACTGTCCAGCTCAGTTATTGGTGGGGTAATAGATCAGAAAGTTTCACCTCCTCCTTCTCCTCACAGCTGCCCCGCACACATGCACACACACACAGAGGCCAGGAAACTCTATGCCTATAGCACCTACCTTGGGTTTGAAGGCGATTAATTTCAGGACCATCTCAACAGTGAAGAGGCCAGTGAAGAGCATGTTGAGGATATTCATGGCTTCCTTGAACATGCAGCTCTGACCGTAGTGCTGAAAAATAGCATCCCAGCAGCAGCGTGAGGAACAGACATATCAGCTAGTTAGGAATCCACAGGGCCCCTCTTGATCTCCCTTTATGTTGAGGTTCTCTAAAAACCCCCAGCACGCTCCATTTTTTCAATTTAGAATTCCCATCTCCCTTCACACATAAGCATTTCCATACCTCTAGCCATTTTTGCCATCTGGCTCTGGTTCTCCTACCTTTTTAAAAAAATCTTTTTGAGTGTGGGCTACCAAAATCACACCTATCGTTCCAGTTGAGGGCTCATTATAAATTTGCATAATGATACAAGATAGTGTCCAGTTGTGTTTGTTATCTCACCCTTTCCTAACACTTGGATTACTTTTTTGTTTGATTGATATCACAGAGTGAACAGGGGTTTCACTGAGCTGTTCATGATACTAAACCATTCCCAAGTCATTACACTTAATTCAGAATTCTGCAAAGTACATGAGCAGCTCAGATCATATTTTTCCAATATACATTATCTTGCATTT
This sequence comes from Strix uralensis, assembly GCF_047716275.1. Classification (NCBI taxonomy): domain Eukaryota; kingdom Metazoa; phylum Chordata; class Aves; order Strigiformes; family Strigidae; genus Strix; species Strix uralensis. The sequence continues at coordinate 74,311,680 of NC_133976.1, read as the reverse complement.
GTCAACTCTGAACTAAATTTGCAATCATGCTGCCCATTCACTTAACTTTATGAAGATCTTATGAAGTTACTCTCTGTCTTCTATTGATTAATTCAAGTAGTGTCTTCTGCAAATGTTGCCACCTCACTCTTCATATCCTTATTTCCAGATCATTATATTTGAGACTGATTGCACTGCCTTAGGTCTAAGGTCATCTTCCAGTTCATGCTATAAGACCCATTTGTAGTTGCTTAACTTTGATAAACTTTAACCAGCTCGATGAATTTTCATATTCTGTATCGGGTCAGGGTGATTTATTTAAAGGAGTTTCAGTTAAAACAGTTCAGCTGCAGCTGAAAGCCAGGCCAGGGAAAAATATATTGTTGAGGCATTTTCAAAATATTTTGTAACATTTTCCTTGAGAGACTTTAGTACCTGCAGGAATCTTTTTAAAAACCTGGAATTTTACTGGAATATGGCTTTTGTGTTTGCTGTCCATGATGACGTTTGACCCAAATCTGGCCACAGTATAAGCTTTTGAAAAACTGTATGTTTCTCAAGATGGATATAGACTTCCTAGAATCTCCAGAGATGCTGTCCTGCCTGTGGGCTCACAAACATCTCATGGCTTCTAGCTCTACCTGCTCTCGGCGTGTGCCATTGTCACAGCAACTGATCATGCTTCAAAGTTTCAGAGTGATCGTAATAGCCGCCCTCTATTGCTTCATGACAGCAGGGCAGTAGATAGTTCAGCTGAGAGCAGAGCACTTTCTTGTGCTCATGCTGCCTCAATCCTTTCTTTGTACCTTAGGCAAGTCAGCAGGGGAAGCCTTTTCAATGGGGATGGGAAAGAGCTAGACAAGATGAAGAAAAAGTAGGGAGGTCAAGAAATCTGGTGAGTTTGGACTGGAGACAGTGAGAGAAAATAAGGTGAAAATTGACTGTGAATATAGACTTAGACTGTTAGTGAGTGATAGGAAACTGAGGCTAGTTTTGAGGGGACGCTGGGACTAGGGCAGTAGATTGATCCAGTTGAAAATGTAGTGGTGGGATACTATGGTCAAAAAGGAAGTTGGTGTAGGAGTTCATGGAGAGTTGGACTCGAAGGGAACAAAGCGTAGCAGATGATCAAATGGAAAGGTCAGAGAGAGACTAGAAAGGAAGTCCATGGAGGGGTAACTGCAACTGGGAGTCTGTGTAGTGAGGAGAAGGACTGCGTGAGGAGTGGGGATCCAGACTGTCTGGGCCACAGACCAGAGAAGAGAGTTCTGAGACTGACTGGGTGAGGAGGAAGGATGGGTTTTAGGGAGAAGAGTGACAGGTAGACTAGCTCTTAAGCAAACAGAGTGTAGAAGACAATGGGGCTTGAGTGGCCAAGGAAACTGAGAGTGCAGAGATAGGCTTAGCAGGTGGAGTCTGGGACTGACTGAAAATGAAAGGAAGGTGAGGGAGGCCTTGGGCAGAGACAGACTGGAAGGAACAAGCCAGGAAATACAGACTTGGGGAAATGTACAGAACAGTTTGCGTCTATGAGATCCCATTTCCTGACTGAAATGAATGTAAGACTTCTTTTTTGTAAGCTGGTTACTTAGTAAAGGTTTTGACTCCTTCCCCTTTACTGCTGTTCCACCTGCACATGGTAATCTACTACATCTCTTTGCTATTCTCGTAGATGCAGCTGCAAATGTTTTTTTGGTGGGTTCACATTAGGTATTTGGAAAACCTTCTCACAGTAAGGAAAATGAATGCACAGCATAGTGGGTAGTAAGGCAATCAGTAGCATCAGTAGTGAAGCAAGTTAGGCAAACACCTATCAAGAAATGCATTAGGTGGAGCTGATCCTGCCTTTAGGTGATGGGATAGACAATATGGCCTCTAGAGGTTCTTCCTAGACAGTTTCTATGGTTCTTATCACAGAATGAAGGAGAAACTAGGACCTTCCTACCCCCTATCCCCAGTTTCCTTGATTGCCTTGTTTACCAAAATATTTGCTCTCTACTTTTTAACACAGAAAAGCCCCAGATTTAAAATTCAGATCTCAGGTGAGTGGCAGTTCTGGGCTTATTGCTGCATTTCAGAGAACAAGCCAGAACTGAGAAGTTGCTTGTTATTATAGTGGACACTGAAATGGTCTGTGATGTAACTGTTGGGTTTTTTTCATTTCTTTGTTTTTAAGGAGTTAAAACAGAATTGCTGAAAACATCAGATATTATCAGGAAGGGGACAAGAGGCAGATTCCTCATTTTAACTAAATGTCATCAGGAGCGAACATGGTACAATTGTTTTTATCATGCTCCTGTCCCTCTCCCTCAATACATGGTGAAAGTAGGTCTCAACCTTGGTCATTTCTACATTTTCCCCAACAAAATCTAATAATTCATCACCTGTAAGGTTTTCTGCTTGCTTACTTACTTGCATGGCCAGGCAGATGGTGTTCAGCAGGATCAGAACGAACATCAGGTATTCAAAATAGGTGGAGTTGACCACATACCAAACTTTGTACTGGTACTGATTTTTAGGGATGTATCTCCGCAGGGGCCGGGCTTTCAGGGCATATTCTACACACTGGCGCTGTGAAAGAGGCAGGGTATATTTAAAAATCAAAACCAAAATGCAGGGTTGGTCAGCTACCTCCAAATATAATAAAAATACAATGTGTTTCAAGTTTTTTACTGAAATGAAAATTCTTGGTAGAAGAATTTCTTTTAGGTCATAATCTGAATGTGCATATTGTACCTGTTGAAGAGTTCCATATGCATTTACTTTGGCCAGACAGTGCTGTCATGCTCATCTAATCTCAGTGAACCAAATGGTACAGCACACATTTTTAAGTAAATGTTGTCTCTTGAGCAAATCTTACAGCAAGATTTTTTTTACCTGACTCCTGAAAATAGCAATAAAGCCAGCTTAGTGTTTCATCTTGTTGGCAATCTTCACATGTTCCTCTCTGTATGTATCTCTCTCTTAAATGCTTATTCTCAATGTATTTTCTACCTTTAGTGGCAACAAGGTGTTGTAAATTACCTGGTTTTTGTCCAGCTCACAGTTCTTGTACTCTTGTTCTCCTTGTTCCTGAAATGTGACGATGACGAAACCAACGAAGATGTTCATCATGAAGAAAGCAATGATGATGATGTAGATAATAAAGAAGATGGAGATCTCAACCCTGTGATTATAGATGGGTCCCACATCCTCCATGTGGGAATCAATGGACCTATACAGCAACCTGAAAGCAAACAGGAGCCAAATGCAGAGAAAATCTGCAACTGTCTTGAGGCCTTATAGGTGATGTTATAAAGTTTAACTTTGTGATTTTCTTCTACCTGTATCAAAATTAATTCACTCAGATGTGCAGACTTGTACTGATCTGAACGTAAACTCTTGCAAAAGAGAAGACATGGCTCTTACTAACTTTACACATTTGAACCTGTTCAGGGGTGAAACGCTTTCATAGTTGAACAATTAAAATTTAAAGAAAAAGCATGCCCTTCAGCTAACAGAAGACAGGCGAGTGTGTTGTTGGGAACTGAGTTTTGTGACAAAAGGGGATCTCAGCACTTTTAATATTTGTTAACACTGCTGTTGGCATCACCCAGTGACACAGGCCCCTGATACCTTGCATGCCCATGTCACACTGACAGAGTGGAGCTGTGGGAGTCCTCGGCCCCTGTGGCACAGACAGCACAGCTGGTAAGACATCCCAGGTCTGCCCACTGCAGAGACAGAACTGCTGTGTTTCATATTGCCCTGCTGGCTCCATCGGGAAAATTGTAACACCTAGCAATGTTGGCAAGTGCCTGACAAGCATTTTATATCCACTTATATACATAATATTTGTGACAAATATTGCTATCACTGCTACTACTGGCAATCATTTTTTAAGAGCTAGAGACGGTGTTGTGCACTGTTTACAAGTACAGGAACAGTAATTCCTGCAGGCCCTGAGGAATTTACAAAGTACGTAATAACTGCAATGACTGCTGCTACTATTGCTTTATTTGATGTTTTAGACTTATTTAAATACTTAGAATGGGAAAGACTATGCTCTGCATTTGAATTTTCTCTTTTGAAATGAATGAGGACATTGCTAGTGTTGCACCAGCCCACAAAGCACTTACTCTGGCCAGCCTTCAAAGGTTGAGACAGTGAAGAGGGCCATCATGGCAGTCAAGACATTGTCAAAGTCAAACTTGCTGTTCTCCCAGCTCCGGGGCTGTATCATTGGCTGGTTGACCTCACCATCCTTGTACGTAATGTAGTACCCTCTGTAGATGGAGAGCAGAGAGAGACCATGGCAGAACTGCACTTCCAATACGAGGCCCTGAGTTCAGTGGCCAGTTAAAGGGGCTATCTAGGAAAGGTCAGACCCACCTGCATTCTGCTGCTGTCTGCTTGGAGCTGTCAGTGCAGCTATACAGCTTGCCCTTGAAAAGGAAGAAAGAGTAATGAAGCTTCCTTTCCTGACAGTGCAAGGGTTAGGGCAGATCATGCACCAAGGAGACTGCATTTACTACTTGCTTAACCAAGTATGAGTATGTGTACATGCTCTTTTGCAGGTAGATGTGAGCAAACTGGATCGAGAGTTACCTGCATCTGGGTAGTTCAGAGCACAGGCTTTCATCTGCATGCACAGTACTTTTATGTGTATGTCCTGAGGTGCATGACCACTGAGTGTTTCAGAACACTAGTTGTCAGAAGGGTGGTGAAAGGCAAAGAAATAAAAGCAGACATAAAGAAGTGAATGAATAACCTCCTGTGATTATCTGGCATGCCCCTTCCTCTACAAGATGGGGGGTAGACAGCCTGCAAGGTCCAATCATTTAGAACATCCCCCTTCACCTCCCTGGCACTAAGTCATGCCACAAACTGTTTAGGGAAGAAGAAGGTTACTGAGGTTACTGATGATTTCTTATGATTACAGATGAAGGGCAGGAGTTCTGAATATGCCTGGTCCAGTTCTGGGGAACTGCCGGTAGCAGGAACACAGGCAACACTGACGGTGTCCCAAATGTTTTGCCTTCCACACAGAAGACTCCATCTCCCCTTCCTCAGGCTTCTTCATGATATTTTTCTTCCCACCCCATAATACAGCCCAGTGTAATGGATGAATGAATGGGCCCAATGGTTTTACCTTAAACAACTGAACTCCAATGCAGGCAAACATGAACTGCAGCAAAGTAGTGACAATCACAATGTTTCCGATGGTTCGGATGGCGACAAACACACACTGGACCACATGCTGCAAATGGAAGATAGAAACAAAAGTAACTTGCAGGCTTTGTTCTGAGCTGCTCTGGCTAAGGAAGAAGCCCAAGACTGAAAATACAAATAAAAGAATTTCATTTAACTATTGCCCATTAAGTAATGTTTCAGGAAAGGAGAGAGAAGACCAACTCGTTACGTTCTTCACCATATTCTTAGAAGCAGGCAGAAAGGCATAGGAAGATACCAGAGCTCAGCTCTCTGAAACTTCCAGCAGCACTGATTTACATAGCTGGGCACCCACCAGTCCACAGGAAAGAATTTATCTAATACAGCAAGGCTATGTTAAAATAGGCTTGTGAACCCATCTGTAACCTGAGCAAACATTTAACCTCAGTGGTGATGCTGGGCCACCCAGCTGGAAAGCAGCTTGGCAGAAAAGGAGCTGGGGGTGCTGATGGACACCAAGTTGAACATGAGCCCTCACTGCAAAGACAACGAATGGTACCCTGGGCTGCATTAGGCAAAGTACTTTTAGCAGGTTGAAGGAGGTGACCCTTCCCCTCCACTCAGCTCTGGTGAGGCCACACCTGGAGTACTGTGTCCAGTTCTGGACTCTTCAGTACAAGAGAGCCATGGACGTACTGGAGAGAGTCCAGCAAAGGACCACAAAGATGAATAAGTGACTGGAGCGTCTCTCCCATGAGGTAAGGCTGAGAGAGCTGGACTGTTCAGCCTAGAGAAGAGAAGGCTTGGGAGAATCTTGTCAATGTATATAAATACCTGAAGGGATGGTGCAGAGGAGGCAGAGACAGGCTCTTTTCAGTGGTGGCCACTGACAGGACAAGAGGCAATGGGCACAAACTGAAACACAGGAGGTTCATCTGAACATTGGGAAACACTTTTTTACTGTGGGTGTGACTGAGCATTGGAACAGGTTGCCCAGAGAGGTTGTGGTGTCTCCTTCCTTGGACATATTCAAAAGCCATCTGGGCACGGTCCTGGGCAACCTGCTCTTGGTGGCCCTGCTTGAGCAGGGTTGTTGGACAAGACAGTCTCCAGAGGTCTCTTCCAAACTCAACCATTCTGTGATTCTGCCGAAACACTACTTGAACCATTGCAAAAGTCCTTGTAGCCTGAAATAACTTGAATTTATAGTCTACAGAATGCATTGTGACTCTTCTAACCTTTAGTCCTTTGGCTCTGTTGATGGCCCTCAGCGGTCTAAGGACTCGCAGAACACGTAGGATCTTCACCACATTGATGGCACTGGACCTAGAATAAAGTATTGGAATGTCTGAGAGGTACAGCAGTATAAGGGGTGTGCTGCAAGGGCAGACAGACTTCACTCACTCTTTCTTGTTTGAAATCCTACACAGCCTTAGACTGCTTAGGATAGTTAGAGTCAACTCTTTGCTATGGCACTTCAGGGGTAAGGAAACTAGTCTCTGATGTTATGTTTGTAGGTCTTGCTTCCTGATCTGAGCAGGCTCAGTATACATTCTCCTGACTTTCACCATCTCTGCTGTATTAACGAAGGGAATGAAATATGAGCAGGGTATTTTTTTAAGCAGGGCAAGCTGCTAAATACTCTGTAAATATCTATGATATGGAAATTGTGCCAAGATGTAGTCATCACAAGACATTTTCAGATAAGGCTCAAAGAAACACTCCACTGAAATATTCATAGAAGAGTGGAAACTCCAGGTGACTCCAGCGTTAAAGGTATACTGTCCACCTGGAGTTTGATCCTGCACTGTGTTTGGCCTCTGATCCCAGAAATCAATTAAGTGTGTACATAAATTTAAGGATGTGGAAACTCCCACTGAATTGATTAGGATGACTTAGGTACTTAATTTTAAGTACTGAGCACAAATATCTACTACAACAGAGCTCTCTGCATCTTCCAAGACTGAGATTCTTCTCCATGCTGTATGACATCAGGCCCTCCTACTGATTCTGGGAACAGTTTTTTTACTAATATATTAAGAGTCTAGTTAGGTCTGTAAGAAAGAAACAGCAGGTCAAAATGAGCACTGTGCCATTCTTAAGACCTTGACTGAAAGATGAATGGATCTGAGAAATCCTTCTGCTTTACTTAGCTCTGGAACATAAGTGAGCTGCTAACCTGTAATAGTAATGATTGGGAGCTTATTTCTTATCAGATGTGATACTACTTAGGAAATGCCCTACCTGACACAGAGTTCCACATAGTCAAGTAAATCTATAAACTTACTAAGCAAATTAACAGATCAACCAACACAAAGTGGCGTGATAGAAGCAGGATCAACTGTCACTGCCACCAGTACTCTGCAGATTCTCACACAGCTCTTCAAGAGCTTGATGGTCTTCCATTGACCAAGATCCGCAACATCTTAGGCAGTAGCAAAACACTATCACCCCATTTTCCAAAGAGGTTATGAGATCTCCAGGAAGGAACAGTAAGTCGCTTAACTGTCCTGAACTGATACAGTGAATCTGACATCTTGGAACAAAGCTAAGCATCATGATTCCTAATGGACCAAGTTTCTTGTTGCCATTTGCTCTTTCTGGAAGATCCCCCTTCCAGGTCACCAGTCTAGCATTTCCCAATTATTACCTCCCCTCTTGAAGATGAATTTTAATGGTCTTGAATCATCTGAGAAAAATACCTCCAGGTTCATGAGAAAAATCTTACCCAGATAAGGCAATGAGCTGAGGTATCACCTCCCAACCCAGCCCTACGGTCCCAAAAAACCAGCAAGTTGAAAATAGCTCACTCACTGGATCCCAAAGGAGATGAGAGAAACGCTGACCACCAGCAGGTCTAAGATGTTGAAATAGTTTCTGCAGAAGGAGCCCTTATGGAGGAAAGCCCCATATGCGGTCATCTGCAGGAAGGCACATGAAGACACAAACACACTTTGCCATTAGCATCTGTTCAGAAATCAAACCCATCTGGTTGTGCTCAGACTATATAATTGAGGAGGGGCAGTATTTCTAACATAGCAGACAATTCACCCCCAGACCCCAAAGGAGAATCTAAGTCCCCATTGAAAGAAAAGAGAGTGAAGACGACAGTAAGATAACTATGAAAGACCTAACTAGGGAAAGCCAATAGTAGGTTCAGTGAGGAAAATATGCGCTTTGAGTGCATAGAGAACATAACATTTAGAATCAGTAAAGCAGCCGAATGACTGTTTGCAAAAACTACTCTTTGCAATCATATGCTTATCCTTTTTTCTTCAATGGCAGAGGACACTTGTGAGTATGATGCTTGTATTACATAAAGGCCTCTTTAGCTAAATTGAATTAAAAAACCAAAAAGGGCTATTTTCTAATGTTTTTTAATGCTTAGGCCAGCTGCAGTGGACAATTGAGCTCTCTTGCCTCCATAAAGAAAAAACAGAATCCGTCAGGGATTTGATGCTTTAGAGCTAACTGAAACAACAGGAGGAATTCCTGCTCTCTTCAATTTGCTCCTTCTGTTCAGCTCAATCCTGTATCCCTTTTCCCATCCCTATCCAGACTCCTCCATTTTTGTTCTAGAAACAATTGCATTTTCCCCTTGGTTTTCCTCACAAAGCCCAAGGCAAGATTCCTTGAGACAGAGTGGTTTCTTTGTGGAGGTAATCATTATGAACATCACCCAGCAGAGGAAGGGAAAAAATGCACATATTTTACAAGGGACTCTCTGCCCTGTCTGGGTATGAAGGGATATTGAATACCTGCTGGCTTTGAGGAGGATGGCACAGCTCCAGAACTGGATTTACAGTGTAAACAGAAATGAGTCTCAGCCACCATGTCAGACCTAAACACTTCTGAGCTCAGAATTTGAATTCTAGACTGAGCTCAGTTATGGAATAGGACTAAATGAGTCTGGCACGATTAAAGAGGGTGAGGTGATGGAGGTATTTGTACCACCTACCTTAAACTCAGTGAGCAGTCTAACGGAGCTGCTTTGAAGAAACCCCATCCCCACAACTGCTAATGTCCCTCCATTACCTGGGTTAGGAACACAGGCTTCTAAATCTGGTCCTCTGTATCTCATCTAAGATGTCTAAAGTAACTTGAAGCAGACACCATGAGACTGTTCCTCAATTGTGAGCTCTAGCCAGACTCCCAGCTGAGAAATGTGAACTAGAAATTCAAACTGGAGTTTTCTGGCTCCTGCTAATAGCTCAGGATGGTATACCTGCTAGTGGTTTCCAGCCATGCCTACCTGTGGCAACTTTATTCATAGGAGGATAGAAGGGCACATGGTATATCAGATTATGTTTTCACCAAACATCCATGACATCAGGGAACTGACTATCAATCAGTCAGACAGAACTTAGAAGGGGAGGAAGTATAAACTCTTATCTTGGCTTAGAATTTATACTTATAGACACATTAAACTGGGGAAGTGGGGAGGGATTCTTGCCATAACAAAGGTGGTAAAGATGCCCTTTACTGGTTTGATTTTGTATGGCAATCTTGAAAGTAAGTAGACACCATTGAAATCAGTAGGGGAAGCTCTGCTGAGTTTAAGTTCTATACAAACTGTTCTCTCAAGTCTGCTGGGAGATTTTGTTATCTCAGAAGAGACTCTCAAAGAGCATATAATCTATGTCTGTCTTCCATCTAGGGCATTGAACAAGCCTTTAGGATGCCAATTAAAAAAAACTTGGTGGTCACCTTGCTGACATTCACCAGACTCCACCATGGCAGTGTGAGGCTTGCAGGTGTCATCAGCAACATAAGGGCAGATGAAGCTTGTTTCTCTGCAGCCTTGAACATCCTATGGCCATTTAGTCTTCTGTTTCTTACCATTTACACTAACTTTGCTGTTGTGCAAAACATTGTGCTCAGTGCAAGACAGCAGAGAAACATGTACTGAGAAACCAAGCAACTTGTGAGGCATGAACTAACATGATAAGAACAGAAGATTTTCTTAAACATTTGTAGTCCTTGCTCTCCTCTCCCACTTGAACCCAGAAAATATCCAGGGGTGTTGACACAAATCCACTGAAGTTAACAGGAGGACATTGGGAAGGCTCAGGCACTATGCAGCACACTCCCCTGGTGAAAGCAGAGCAATAACACCAATGGGTTAAGTTCTGCTTCCACTGAAGTCATTAGGACTGTTACCGTTTGCTTCAGTGGGGGCAGAATTAGTAACTGTAAGTTCAAACAGGTGCCTTGAACTATCGTTTTATTTTTAAATGTTGCTGTTGAAAAGTTTTCCTTTTTTGACAGGCCTTTTTGATCAGCCATTTGGTATGTGCATGTTCAGATTTATTGTGTAAACACAGATGCACAAAAGCATAATATGTGAATCTCCTTGGAGAACATTATGGCTTTGGTGATTTTAAGTCATATCAAAAAGCACATTTCTCTACAAAAATATGCAGGGGCTACCCTGCTTGCCAGCTTTCAGTATGGATACTGTTATTAGGGTCCTGAGCTACAAGATTTGAGCAACTCTAAGTGCCTGCCAGCACTCAGAACTAGCTTGCTGAGGAAAAAAACCAGCTGCCAAGTGAACCTAGCATTTAGAAAGCCAGAACTTTGCTCAATTACTGTTATTTAAATTATTAGCTTACCAATTTGGGAAAATTAGAGTTAAGAACAAGGCAGCTTATTTTTATTTTCTTCCAAGCTAAACTAGTCTCCTGCATGTTTCCCTTGGTATAGATCATGTTCCTGGGAAATGGGAAGCCAGGTTTCAAACAGGAGATGCAGCAATTTTTATTTGCAGCTACAGTCCTTGGTGTTTCAGTGATTTGTACTCTTGGTTACCTCTCCACACCTAAAAAGTGAGCTTCTGCACTGCACTCCCTGTCTCCTGCTTGACTGTGCAGCCTGTAACCTTACAGAAGTCATCGGCTGCCCTCTGGCTTGGCCTCATGACTTGTGCAGATTGAAGACCTTCTCTTTGGGTTGTAGCATATGTAAGAGGAGGCGTATGTGCTCAGGGTTCCTTGCACAACAAGGAAACAAATCCTGGTTTTGAAAGATTGGCCAGGGTAGAGAGAGAAATTTATGGGGTGATGGCCTTTTTCTTGGCCCCTCTTACTTTTCACAACAGGACTATCCTTTCACTGTGATTCCCCTAAAAAGCATTATTTTGATATAGGCCCTACATTACAAGTTTGAATATCAAAATTTCACAGAAGACTTTTTAAGCAACTACCAAACATTAAAATCAAAAGATAAACAATCCTTTGTGTAGAGATAATAATGGGGTTAAAAAAAAAAAAGAAGAAAAAGAGAGCAATAGAAAGAAAGAAAGAAAGAGAGAAGGGACGGAGGGAGGGAGGGAGGGAGGGAAGGAAGGAAGGAAGGAAGGAAGGAAGGGAGGAAGGAAGGAAGGAAGGAAGGAAGGAAGGAAGGAAGGAAGGAAGGAAGGAAGGAAGGAAGGAAGGAAGGAAGGAAGGAAGGAAGGAAGGAAGGAAGGAAGGAAGGAAGGAAGGAAGGAAGGAAGGAAGGAAGGAAGGAAGGAAGGAAGGGAGGAAGGGAGGAAGGGAGGAAGGGAGGAAGGGAGGAAGGGAGGAAGGGAGGGAGGAAGGAAGGGAGGAAGGAAGGAAGGGAGGGAGGGAGGAAGGGAGGAAGGAAGGGAGGAAGGAAGGAAGGGAGGGAGGGAGGAAGGGAGGAAGGAAGGGAGGAAGGGAGGAAGGAAGAGAGGAAGGGAGGGAGGGAGGGAGGGAGGGAGGGAGGGAGGGAGGGAGGGAGGGAGGGAGGGAGGGAGGGAGGGAGTATTTCTCAGATTGGTTACCTTAAGAATAATTTCTAATGTAAAGATACTAGTGAAGACATAGTCTGCATTGCCTAGGATCTGAAAAATAAGCACAATTGGGTTAGTGGTACTGAGCGTGACCCAGGAACAAACAGGCGTGTGTGTTAGCAACAGATAGTGGCAGAAAACTAGTAAGATTGTGAACAAGTAATGGCAGAGAAGATGGGCACTTTACCTTCAGAGCAATTTCAATGGTGAAAATGACAGTAAATACTATATCAAAATAAAAGAGAATCTGTAAAAACAAAAGGGAATAGGAGTGGGAAGGGTAGATCAGTGACTGATCACTTGAATGGGAAATCACAGTTCAAAATCAAATACATATGCCTTTTAACAAGGGAACAAGGAGGACTATATAGGAAACGGTTCTGTAACAACGTCCTGTTGAATGCAGTGAAGGTCCTGGCACAGTGGACAAAAAGCACATTACATGAAATCTGAATTACAATCCCATGAGGGCTCTAGAGACAAAATAACTTTTTGGTTGTTGTTGTATGAATTTTTTTTCTTTTTAAAATCTGATAAGGAATTCAAGGGTTTTCCCAAATAGACTTCCAAACTGAGAATACAAGGATGTCTGGTCTCTCAGTGGAAAACATGAGATTCCTTCTTATTAACTTCCATTCAGGCTTGTTCTGTGACTCTCACAAAGAAGAAAAGCAAACTGCAAATTCATGCTCCAGCTATTTTCCCCCCTCTATCCTGATTTGCCCTGTATTAGGATGAATAACAAAGCCTCTGCCAATTGAACAGAATCCCAGCTCTTGTATTGCAACCATAATCTGGTCATGTGCTACAGGTGCCTAGCTTAGATCTTGCATCTTTCTATTGGCATCCTGGATAACGGGCAAGCTAAACACTCATCATTCCCATGAACTTAGACCTGGTGATGGGGATACTGGTGGCATGCATAGCAGACCATAAAAAGTGGCCCTAGGGTGTCACAGAAGGCAACAGCAAGTCTGGAAGTGTAAAGTGATTTTCAAAGTAACAGCACCAAGGACAGAAATGTCTTTCACTGCTGATCAATTGACATCCCACAAATGCAAATGGGAACTTTCTCATTGACTAATGGGACCAGAATGAAACTCTGTTTCAAATGTATTCCAATATCTCAAGCCATTTCAGTGTTATCCACACTACAAATGGTGAAACTCTAAAGTATCATGCCCTTGGATTACTGTTGTTTTACCATAACCAAGTTCTAAACCAGAAGGCCAATATATGGAAGCTGTAGAAAACTGATAATTTGTGAAATTTAAACCTTTACTACTGAAACACTAATAAACATACAGCAGTAAACTGCCTTTTCCCATCCCACAGGTGTTTATTGTATCTCAATGCCTGTACCCTAACTCAGATTTATAAGTGGCTAGATTCTTACAGCTTGGTATGCCATGGGAAGTGGGGTAGCTACTGCAAATTACAGGGTTATTTTAGATTGCACTATTTAAGCATGATCTGAATCTGGACTAATTTGCAGACACTAAATGTCAAATGAGGGGATGTATCACTTACTACTACTGTATAACTTAAAATTCTTCAGGTCACTGCTCAATTTTTGACCCCAAGTTGTTCTCACTTCTTCAAGGCTGTCTTGGGCTCTATCAATTTTTGTAACTTAGAGAATTTTAAAAGGGCCATTTCAAGGATGGACAGATCTCAATTGCACCCTATATTAATTTACACACATTATAACTGGAAATGTCCACTTGCCTTGCTGCCTTGTAGGTCCTGACATTTGGTTATTATATCAATAGAATAATTTTATAATCAATGGGCCAGATTCATGGGTAATCTCAGGTTGCTTTGCATGACTCCACCAATGTAAAGCAGCCATAAACTTGATTAAAGTGAATGATTAAGCTGTACCTGCAGCTGCTTTACATCACCAGAGCACTGCAAAGCAGCTAGAACCTGGCCCCAAAGCAGCTAGTAAACATGTCCCTTACAGATGAAATCATGCCTAATGAAAATGATCACTGCTCCACCCATGCAGGCAGTGCTATTTATCAGCAGGCATATTTATTAATATCTAAATGTGAATTTACTTTAGAATATATTAAAATGAATGAGCACCTTTCCAAGGTGCAAACAGGAGAATATTGTGAGCACACAAAGTCTTAGGACTTGCTTGAGCTTTAAAGGCTGATCAGACTGGGGAGGCACTTCCAAAAACTTGCTGTCTGAGCCCTGTGTTACACAAGAAAGATGCAGCCACTAGCCCACCCCAGGATGGAAGCAGTGTTTAAGCCTTTCGCTAGCCCTTGCTGGGTCCTCTGTTCCTGTCTCCCTGCTCTGGGACAGTTTGTGTCAACAGCAGCACTAGTCTGCATGAGTCATTGTGCACAGGCTAATGCCTGATTATGTTGTCCCAGAGTGAAGGCAGAGGCAGTTAGTTGACTTTTAGCTTGCTTGCTTGCTTTCCCTCCCAGGCCTCTGTGTGGGCACAGGGCAGGACACAATCTTACTGTTCTACTGTCAAAGCGGAAAGGCAGACCACATTTGCAACCCAAACACCTTGTCAGTGTCCCCTTGTATGATACATTTTAAACATCTGTACCTGGAAAAATTAAACACAGATTTTCATGCAACATCAATGGCTTCAAATACACAAGACAACACTTGGCTCCAAACCTTCAGCTCTTTTATCCACGACAATCAGCTTTGACTACTTTTTTTCTCACTTAAATCTCTCTGCTACAGATTCTGCGGCAGCTTTCTGTGGCATGTCAGAAGCCCATATGCCAACTGACATCATGCTGCAGCACTAATACATATTGACATACATTTATCCCTACATGGTGGGCACACTCAGCTGTGCACGAGTGGGTCACTGGTGGCACAGGTTTGACTGTATTATTTAGTACCCTCCTTCAGGACAAAATCCAAAGTGGCTCTAAAATAAGCTCAGGAATAAACCTCCATTAACACCTTCTCTGCATGCACATATGTGTTTAAATGCATTCTCAGGCCAGGATAATTCAGGGAGGTAGAACAATGAGTGTTAAATTAAGGTTTTATTATTAAGCAACAAAAAATATTGTCCTGCTCTCTAAGCCTAGAAAGCTCTTGCAGCATAAAGGCACCAAAATGCCACTGCAGGCAGCAGAGATCAGAAGTCTCACATATGACTGCTGACTTCTGATTTCTACAGTGACCCCAGATTAATGGAAACAACCACTGGTAAAGTTAAGGGAGCACTGAATGTTTCAAAAGGCTAATAAGAATGGTCAGGAAAGAAGGTGAGAATGTATCTCCATGCTAAATGCCTGCCTCTCCTTCCCCCAGGCTGGTGAGGAGAAGAGCACAGCATATTTTCTGAAGATTATCTCAAATTTAATGATAGCTTTGCAGCTTGTGTTCAAATAGTCTGATTCTAACCTTGATGACACCAATTTCCCCCAGAGTGACTGCATCAAACTCAGCAATGTTACTCCTGATTTACACCAGTGTGAATAAAGTGAAAATCAGGCTCCGGGCTTTTTAGTTCAAAAAGAAAGGATGTGGCAGGAGATCAAATGTTCCAAAGGGACCTTGCAACCCCCCAAAATAAGAATTAGCTGTATCCCAATCAATGTTTCTACAGCCCCTTTCTAATGCCTTAATCCCAGGGAACAATAATTTTGCTTCATCCTCCTGTCCTTCCTTCCCCTACACATGCTTCTGAAATGAAGTAGAGGCCAAATTCTGCACTGACTCATGTTATCTGCAAAACTCAATGATTTCACACGCAGCCTACAAAAGGCACAAATCAGGGAAGAGAGTCACTCCCAAAGCCTCTGATGCAGTCTTTTCTGTCTTTCCTGGCTTCAACTCACGATCTGCTTGTAGCACACTTTAAATACACAGTGAGGGAAGGAGGATGGGAAGCATACTTGGTTCCTAAAGGAGAGGTGTCGGACAGGGTCCTCAGCTGCCAGGGAGATGCTGCTGAGCAAGATGAAAAATAGGATCAGGTTGGTGAAAATGTTATCATTAACGATTCGATGGCAGTGGACACGAAACCTGCAAGAGAGAGAGAGGCACAACTTTATCTCCCAGAGAACTGGAGGACCTGGGAAACATTCCCCCTTTCTCTTTTGCCAGCAGGACTGGTCCTGGAGGATCGTTCTGCAGAGCAGCTTCCCTCTGCCCCAGCGGCAGGGAGAATGATGGGCCCAGGCATCCATGCCTAGCCCTGCTGGGTGCTGGGCAGCCTTGGCTCTCCATGTCGTGCAGTAATGCACACCGAGTGATTGAGTGATCGACTGCCTGCAGGACTCACGCTCGGTGCGTGAATGGAGAACAGTCACTCCCTCCTGACAGAGCCTTTTGTGATTTAGATGTGGTCTGAAACCTGCCAACCCAAAATTATATCCCTTGTTTTCATTCACAGAACCATTCCCCATTCATTTAGGGGGAAAGCAGCATAAACGGGCTTCAGGTTGGCCACTGTCTTTCTGAGCTGGGGCTGGAGTGTCACTGAGCAGGAGCTGTGGGGGATTTACCTTGCTAATAGGACACAGACCTGGCCAAATGGATATAGGGCAGGCTGGCATTTGCAAAGGGCTTCTGGGAGGACATCATGCCATACAGGGTGTCAGCCAAACGTTAGCCCAATATAAAATGCTTGGTGCTCTTAGTGGGAAACTAGCAGGTAAAGAAGTAGCAGTCGCCCATCAGAGAGCAGCATGCTTACTGGAGACCATTACAGCACCTTCCATACATTGGTATCAGGATATGAGGAGTTAAAACTCGTAACAGTCCTATGCATAATTCTATAGACACTTCATTAATCTATTTAGCTCTGCTTTTGGCTCTTAAGCCTCAAGCCCCTATTATAGCAATTTTACAGATGATTGTAGAGGTTAATTTACTTCTTCACAAACTACAGTGGGTGGGTGGCAAAGCTGGCATTAGAGTCCATGAGTCCCAATCATCATCAGTCCCTCCCTGTTGCACATACCCAAGGAGGAATGACACAAGCCCTGCTGTGAAAAGACTGGCTCTGAATTCAGCTGTTCTTCTACAGCCCTGCCTTACTCTGGGGCTGTGTTTGGAGGTCAGGTCCCCAAGGGAGATGTTGGGATACATGGTACTGCACAGAACACTGGGCAGTGAGCTCATTTCTGCACCCTTGGAAAGATATATTCCCCTGTGTCATAGCTCATCCCTCCACTCACAGTACTGGTTTCACCCATCTGTGTTGGAAAGATAGGTGGGACAACGTGAAGCCACACTGCAGAAGCCCAAGGGAAGAGTGTAAGAGAAGAATTATTCTCCTCAGCTTCCCCTCAGCGCTATGGACTCTCATCCTCCTCCTCATTCACTTTTCTTCTATGCTTGTTCTTGACATGTAGGAATGAGCAGAGACACATGAGCTCCCTACTGGGAGTGGATTTTGAGTAGCCATTAGGGCAGGAGGCTCCTACCTCATGCTTGACTGATTGCATGATGGCTTGCTTACAATCTGAATATGTTGGGGAATTCCATTTACTGACTTGCCTCCAAGTCCCTTATTTCCAAAGCTTTTATGATTTGTGTCTTCAATCAGCCTTGAAGGTGCCATGAACTCCCACTGAATACTGTCATGGGGCTCCCTACAGTTGTGCTTTTATGAGGATTTCATGCCAGGGCCTTTAAAGTAGAGAGTGGGCAAAGGAGGTCTCTGATATGAACTGCTGGAAGGAAGCCCTGCACCACATAACCTTTGGGGCCCAGAGTGAAAGGGGTACCTGCTTTTTGCCTCCTTGTTCCAGCTAAGCAGTCTCTTAAATACCTGTTGTTAGGACTGAAGATGAAAAAAGCACTGGCATCAGGCATGGGCACAGCCTTTTCCTTGAGGTGCAGCTCAGACATTGGCCGAGGCCGAGGGCCGACAGGCATCTCAGGTTCTTCTTCATCTTCCTCTGCTGCAAGAAGCATTTTTGTTTTTTAATGCAAAATACAACCCATTCTGGACTGCTAGGGCATTTGTCTCTGTCATATCTGGAGCTAAAATCTAAGAATCATTGAAATAGGATGATGAAAACTTGTTCACTTTCTTTCTCCAAGGCTGCCCAATGCTTGCCCTGGCAGACACTGATCTAGTCTCTCTGTAAGGCCATTAGTGCTGGTAAACCCATAATCCTCACAACAGTCTCCTCAGATGTTTCACTGTCCCTTTTGCTAAAAAAACTTCCTTCTAATGACTGACTTGAATCTTTCTTGCTATAGTCTAAATCCATTATCTATTTTCTTATTTTCCACGGACACACAAAACAGAGAATTCCCTTCCTCTTGCAGAAGGCTTTTATTTATATACTTGAGGACCATTATTATGCCACTGCAAGGATTTCTGGTTCCTAGAGCAAAACAACAGTCATTCCTGAGGGGCTGTGTTCCCTAGGTCTCCGATCATTCTTGCTACTTTCCTCCAGATTATCTGCAGGATTAACCTGCAGCTGAGGTTTGACTGGTGCAGAGGAGAGCTGGATTACTTCTTGTATCTTATAATACTATCTTCTTGTTTAAATGGCTTTCATGGGCACTTATTTTCATTACACTCTGGCCTTAATTTGCCAACAGTTTCTGATTTGCACAAAGCACAGATTATTATTTCTTAGCCCGTCACTTCCCCCTCTGCATTTGTGCTGCTGACTATTCCCAAGAGTGGGACTTTGAACTCATCTTTATTGAACTGCATCTTCTTTTCTTCAGACCATTCCTCCAGTTTCTCAAGATTTGTTTTTCTCCTCTTTGGAATACTCTCCATGGAGCCACTGCCACATGGGATTGTGTCTGGATGAGAGCATGTATGCCACATAGTGAACATGAAGCATGGGCACTTTGATTTACACCAATCAGAAATTCTTAGAATCGTCCCCTTTCATAATTCAGTGGGGGGAAGATTGAAAAGGTGGGAACAAGGCTGAGATTCTTGAACCTGATGCCTATGGAGCAGATGTCCAGGCACTGTGCAGATCAGTGAGCACACTCAAGGAAAAAAATGCAGAAATGGGGGCTAAGTGGTATGTGAAAGAGAACCTTCCACTTTTGAGGACTTTTACCTGCTGAAGTCAGATGCTGTTTTGTAAATGACATGATAGGATTTTGCTATTTTAAAGATCCCAATCCTCTCACTTAATCAGCAAGACAGGAAAAAATATTTTAAGAAAGGAGCCTGACAGGTTAGATGCAACAGATTAATCTTCCAGACAATGCAAAGGAGGAAACTCTAGTTAAAAGGTTTGTCTTGAGTCCATAAAGTGAGATAAACTCCAGGAAGAGCCTGTTTCTTTAGGGTCAGGTACTATACTTGATCAGGTAATGTACACATCAGAAAGAACAGATGAATCAGCACAGATCCTAATCTAGATGTCAGAGACAGGAGAAAAGTGTTTTTTTCAAAGCATGCCATTATTACATGCAAATAGGATTCTTTCTTTACATTTCCAGTAGCAAAAGTTCAGCTCAAATTCACTTGCATAAATGTTTGAGCTCGTACATAGAGTTTGTACTTTTTAAGCCGGTCTATTTTTTAACAGCTCAATTTTAGGTTGTAATATACTTTATAATACACTTTCTACAGGTTTTATTAAAGAAACATTCTTTCAGAAGTACTTTTGTGCATAGTACTTGTAAAATTGGTATTAATGTTAATGTTTGTATTTACATAATATTACAATACTTTGCACTTGCACCTTTTATCTACAGGTTTCAGAGTTGGCTTACCATGAGCGAGGTAAGCAAATTCTTTTTTTTTAACAGTCCAGAATACCAAGGCCCATGATCACATAGGATATTTGAGACTCTTACTTGAAAAGACTAGTATTCTGAGTCCCTGTTCTGTGTCTTCACTATTAGATCATTCTTTTTCTTTTACTCAGAGAAATGCTTAAAAACCCACTATTAAATGGGCATGGAACAACACCTCAGGTAAGTGGACTCTTAGCAGAAAGATCAGCCCAATGAAGCCTGTAAAGAACATTGTTCCTCTCCTCTTTTTCTTGTGTCTGCCACACAGCAAGAAATTTATTAATGATTCCAGCAACCACATACCTTCAGACTGGAAAACATGTTCAGTTCCTCAGCCATAGAGAAAGAATAATGTTCTAAATATTTTTCATTTAAAGTAGACTCTAGGGCACAGAAGAAGGGAAACAGGCCCAAATACACATGGAATAACATGATTGCAGGCTCAGCTCAGATCACTACCTAAGTCACCTATCTGCATATAGAAACAGTATCTTGCACAGTTGCCAGCGTTCGCAGAAGCAAAGGTCAACATGGTGTTCACAGACGGGCTGGGCAGAACATCAGCTGCAGTCCTGTTTTCTATACCTAAGGTATATTTGTTTTTAAAAAGTGAACCCTTCTAGTCACGTTTGCCACAAAATCATAAAGAATCATGACTCAGAGCTGCCAAGTTCAGATCTAGGTTTGAACTGTCCTAAAGTTCAAGGAAATTAAAATCTGGGACTGTCACCTTGAATTATGCTTCATTAGAATGGTGATGTCCTCTGGTTGTGAAGCCATAAGCACACATAGGCTACAGTGCAGCATCAGTGAGAAATTCAATGATGAAGAATTTTTTTTAGTGTACAAAGATCGGAACTCTTGTGTAAGGACACTGCTTTGCTTCAAGCTCCCATGAATAATCCTAAGATTTTACCTTCATCTGACGATCTGAATTCTTTCTGTTTCTGTACTAGACTGCAAGACTAGCTCCCTGTCTTACTATAATAAACATCTCATCATAATAATCCTTCTAGTGTACACAAATTTCTGGAAGAACTAGTCTCTCCTTCCAACAAAGAGGATAAGTGATCTGATGAGCCGCAAGTACACAGAGTATTCTGGGGGATAAGAGGAACACTGTGTTGCAAATGGAGTCGGAAGAGGCTATTGAGAAAACTGGTTGAGGCAGCAGAAACAAATAGGAGACTGAGTGAGGTACATTGAAAGAATAAATGGAAAACAAATGAAGTGACCGTTTCAAATTGTTTCTGAACACTGGGTTAGGGTGAAGGATGTTTTCAGAGGATGGAATGGTACACAGGCATGGAAAGGTCACAGGCATTAATGGCTTAAATCATAAACAGAAAATAGGTAGAATGAGCTGACTGCATCTAAGAAGCAATGCTTCACTCAAAGCACAGCTGAAATAGATCCACATGCAAGTGGCAAGAAAAGGTGTGTTCCCTGATGGGCTGTATGTGGATGTACAGCATCTCCTGTACCACAGTTGGACTGATCTGCAATCAGCAGAAGGCTTCTGGACTGGTCAGATGGCCACAAGGGAACTGGACAGGGGTACATGTGGGCATTGAGAAATTCTTGCTTGCTAAAGCCAGGGAAAGCCTTGGAGCCTTGTTCCCCATGACTGACTACACAAGGCAGATGTGACATGCCACATCAGCTCTGAGAGGGCCTTGGTGTTTCCGAGCTTTATACAGCAAAATGGAATAGATGACTATGGTAAATCTGATCTAACAAGGGATTTACAAAACTACTGCAACTGAGCCTTATGGTTGACTTCCATGAACTCTGAAAGAAGTGGTCAGGTAATTTTGTGAGCTGTTAGCAATCAACTTCACTCTTCACAAAGAATTGATAAACAATTCAGGGAATAGACTTGTTTAGAAATGGCATCACACAATGACAAATAACCAAGATGCTGTCCATTTGCATTTCTAATAGGAGATGGGAGAAAACCTGACCACCCATTCAAATTTTAGATTCTGTTCACAAGTATGCCAAGCCAGGGATTGGCAGCCCAAGGCAGTAGTTAGAAGTGTTTTTACTTAATTTTCTGCACTCTAATCCTATGCACAACTGCAGATAAAATGTCCGTAACACAAATTATAGATGCAGTTTTTGTCATATAGTCCACATGCTGAACTGTTTCTAAGCTATCCACAGAAGGTAACTAAACCACAATTCTATTATCAGTAGGCTTAAATTTGATATACAGGTGACTGTACCTTCACTTAAAAAAAATGTAATGGTCTGCAAATCCAAGCCAGCTGAGAAACAGAAACAGAACTGTATCAAGCTGTTTTAATTTGTGCTTCTGGCTAAGGACTCCCACAAATCCCTTAGCAATTGGGCATGTGTGTCCACTAAGTGCCTGTGCTTATAGAGGTGCTGGGAAAATTAAAGCCAGAGTGATCTGCCCCGGGCAGTGTTAAAACAGTATTGCATGGTGTCAGAACCACACTCTACTCCTGATAGATGGGCTATAATATGGATGAATAAAAGTATAGCAAATGCAGAGATTTTTATACTGAAAATCAAATGCAATCAACAGTTTTCGTTTTTGCTTCTCTGAAACCCTTGTGTATCTATTTAAAATGAACTATTGTGTCTTTCTTTACCCTATCACATCAACCTATTATCAGACATTTACTAGGAATCATGGAATAGAAAGGAATGTGTTTTATTTATATTTAATGTTACATAATCATAGAAATGCAGAAGAGCAGAGCAGGAAAGGATCACAAAAGGCCCTCTGGTCTTGACTCTGCTTCATGACTCTGCTAAGCGAGGATCAACTAATTATTATATCTAAACCTTTTCTGGCAGATATTTTTCTGACCCGTTCTTAGCAACATTCAGTGATGCTGGGCTTCCACAACCATCTTCATGATCTTTTCTAGCTTCACCATTATAAAATTCCCCCCTGGTGGGAATCTTAAATATGTCACTTCTTCATAATGGAGATAATTCCCCTCCTACCTGTAACAGACTTTTATGCATTTGAAGATGTTTCTCCTGCCTTTCCTAGCTCAAACGACCACAATTCTTTCAATCTACTAGCATTGTCTTCACCATGCTCTTCTACACTCCTTTCAATCCAGCCTCATTTCTCCTAAGCAGAGCAGCCAAAATGAGATACGATACCCCAGCTGAGATCTTATCAATGGTGAACAAAATAAAACAATTGCTTTGCTCTGTTTAGCTTTCACTGGCCAGTTAGAAGAAACCCATAACTGGACTAAAGGGTCACGTTTTCACTGTTTATAAATCTCACTTGCTTGCCTTTTGAAAGACAGCAAAATGTTGTTGATACCTGTTGAGTTTGTGATTACAAGATTCAAATTATTTTCTCAACAACTGTTACCTAACTAGCCGTCACCTAGATCCTTTATTTGTGAGTTGTTTATTCCTGTCTACATATAGAGCCTGGCACTTTCAATTTTATTTAGACTATTTATCCAGTTCCTCAAGAGGTCTTTGAATTCTAATGCTGCCCTTCCAGCATGCTTCCTGTCCTTCCTAGCTTCATGTCATCTGCAAATGTAATAAGCATACTTCCTCTTCCATCATTCAGGTCATTAACAATTAACTGAACTGAACTCGGGACAGGCCCCTGGGTTGTAGAACCTCAGTTGGTCCATCACTACTCTCCACGTAAACAGTCTGACCAATTTCTCTCCCAATCATCTAGACCGTGTTTTTCTAGCTGACTTAAGAGAATGTTACAAGAGACATCCAGAAGCCTTAGCAAAGCTAATGAATATGACATCTACTCTTTTCTCCTGTCTAAAAGTCTTGTCAGCCCCTTTTAGAAGAAAATAAGGGTGGTTTGGCGTGATTTGTTCTTGGCAAATCTATGTTGGCTGCTAGTCATCTCCTTATCTTGCAGTCATATAGTTTGTTTAATCGTTTGTTCCAGCACTTTTCCAAGAATGGAAGTTGAACTGACTTGCTTATAATTCTTATGCTACAACCCCACCCCCCATTCAGGATCTCTCAGAAAAAAAACTGCTCAAAGTTCTGAGGATGAAGTTAATTAAGTCTGACTGACTTGAAAACTAGACTAACTAATGCTCTAGCTTGGTTTTTTTCTGGCTCTAGGCTGAGATCTTATACCTTTGGAATTATGTTAATAAGTCATACTGTCTTTTTTGATTAGAAAAAAAAAGGGCAAAAAGGCTTTCAGCACTTTGTCTTTCATGAGTACCTGTTGTGAGTTTACCCTGACTGCTGAGTACTGAAAAAATAGACTGAAAACAAAGTCATATGTATATTTTCATATACAAGGATTGGTACATGATTTGATTTGGTTGTCTGTAAAGCTCTGTATTTTCAAATACAGAGCTTTACAGAGAGCCAAATCAAACATGACTAATTTGCAGTATAGGGATTGCAAAGGACCAAGTCCACACCTGTGCAAACACAGGCAAGCACATCATCCTGTCCCGTCGTGAAAGCATTACATGTTCAGCATACCTGCTACCACAATTTGGCTTTATGTGCATTAGCAACTGGAGCTTCTCTTTGTTGAATCAGGGATAAAAGGAAGAAGATGTATACCTGGCGCTTCTGTTGTGGGATATGGGCTCTTTTCTTCGTTTTCATTCGGCTGATAATCATCCACATTGATCTGACAGAAATGGAAGGAGAAGCAGCAAAGCCTTTATCAGACAAGGCAGAGGGTTTTCATTCCCTCAGAAACCCAAGCTGTTCATGCCATCACTGCACAGAGAGTGCCTGCTGGCAGCAGATCTTACCTTGGTAGCAGGCGGGGATTCTCCATCAGCAGTGATTGATTTCAGCTCGATTTTCTCCTCCTTTGTCTCCTCCTCCACAGCTGTTTTTTCTATCTCTTGTTTCTTTTCGGGACTAGCAGTCCTAACAATTTCACAAGATAAAAAGCAAAGAGTTACAAAGGTGGAAAGCTGTTTCCCTTTCAGGAACTTCATGTAGTACAGCACACATCATGAGAACAATCAGCTGACTGGCACTTCCATTCTGAGTCCAGCTTACATATCAGCAGATCCACCTTGTCCTCATCTACAGACAAAGGCAGAGACTTTCCTCTAGTTCTGTACAGCATCCTTTTTATTTTATAGCTTTCTCAATGGCATGTGTTTGTGTGTGTGTGAGTGTGCATGCACATGCAGGGGAAGTATGTGCCTGTGTGTTTGTGCACATGTGTATTCTAGTCTGTCAGTAGGGATCTCTTTGTTCACTCAATGAGAAAGGCATGAACCATTTTCAACCCATATCTTTTGGATTTCCACTAGGTTGCCTATGAAGTTTTGCCCCTCACTGCACTCCCAGAGCCAGGGAAACCTGCTGACTAGCATGCAGGATGAAGCAGAAAGATCTGCACGAGAGATCCCCTCCAAGCAGCCTGGAAGGCAGTGAATAGAAGTACCCAGTAAGGTAAGGCTTCCCTGCTGTTGGCAGCTGGGAATGACAGAGGAGCTCTACATCCAGCTCGTACCTCCTAAGAGTCTGCAGGAACACTAAAAGAACTGGCAAGAGAAGAACAGCATGTGGCATCAAAAGAGAAGGAAGTTGCTGAATCTTGTGGTGGAAATGACAGTCTGAGAATACGCCCTGTGATCCAAAGCAATCAGAAGGTAATAGAGAGCTTCAGGTGAGATTGTAACATTGACACCATTTCACACTCACTCTCTGCTGATGCCCTGAAAGCTCATCAGTCACTCAGACTTCCTTTCCTCTGCTCACATCACTGCAACTGTGGGGACTCCCAGCTCATGACACCTTCTTGTCCTTTAGTTTGAATTCTTTTACATAAAAATTTCTATATACATAATTCCATATATAATTACATTAATCACATATATATAATCTATACACACCCACCGAGAAGTTATACATATATATTACATATACTCACATGCTTACTTGCATACATATATGTGCATAATGTGTGTAATTATACTCACAGGAATGCATGCATACGACTGTAGATAGGTGTATGCAAATGGATTTACCTAGCTAGCTTTTTCCTTTCTTTTTCCTCTTCCTCCTCTTTCTGTGCAGATGTTAAACTCTCAGCATCAGCAAGGTTGTCCACAGCAATGGCCAAAAATACATTTAGGAGGATATCTGTTCATGTGCTACTTAAAGAAAATGGGCTTTGAAAACTGCAGAACAACATTATACCAAAGGTTTCTTAATTGAAAATTTTTAGCAACCTGTCATCAGATCTCTTGGATTTTCCAAACTTCCATTTCACACAAATGTTCAGGATGTGCACACCCGGCATGCACAAACCTACACTTTCCATCCAAATGGTTAACACAGTGTGGGGTTTCCAAAATTTCACAACAGAATGACTGATACAAAACATATAAGTCCAGACTTATATTTTAGCTTCTGATTTCCCAAAAGAGTCTTGTTTTGTGCAACAAATCCCACTGAAGATAAGGGGAGCCCTGAATGCTTTGCATCTTTGACAGCTTAGGTCACTTTTATTAAAGCACTCCTATTCAAGAGACTCATACCATAAGGCACCTGGGCTTTCCAGTTTTGGCCTATGTACTTGAGTTGAACAACCTCATTATAGGTATTCCCACAGACATGAGTGTATTTTATGGACAGCAAGCATAGCAGTCTCATTAGCACTAATGAGGCAACCAAAAGGAAATTCATTTAGTCTGGGCATTGTAGGGTTGAGCTGACAACTCTGCTATCTCCTAGTGGAGAGTCCATGCATGGCCAGTCGTGCCCATGTAGCTGAAGGGCAAGCAACCACAACTGTTTTCTTGTCTTGGCAGTGTTCAGATCTTGTGTTACAAATCTGAACATCCGCGTCTCTTATAAATTTCTTGAGAACGGGTCTTATCACACCATGATAACTTTTAAGTAAACCTCAGTTCAAGGCTTAGTCTGGAAATACAGCCACCCACCTCCCTGCGCTCCAAGGTCTAATGGCTCCAAAGTCAGCCAGCACGTAGAGCTGGCTCACAATTTCCTCTGCAGTTCACAAGGAGATCCAAATTATAGTTTTTTTAAGTTGTCAGGCAGACTACCTACCTCGACCTTCAGATAAGTGGAATTGCACCATCTCACTTTGAAGAGAGGGCATGCAGGTCAACTGAAATGTCAAATAAGAGGGTTTGAGAGATCTGAATTATGAGGAAAGGCCAGAAGAGCTAGGCTGACACTACAAGGTGGCTTTACAGAAGAATCTGTATAAAAAGAAATGTCACCTCTGACATAGGAGGGCCATTTATTAGGGAAGCAGAAACTAAACATGAACAAATTTGGAGCAAACTGAGATATGGAACAGAACCATAGTACTATGTTATATGCAAATGCAAATTCCTGTGAAAAGACACTCACAGCCTGATCATGCAATGTGGTTTGTACCTCCTGGGATATGTACAGTGCCCTCACTTCACCTTGAAGCCAGAGAGAACTGAAGTTATTTAACACCAGTGCAGGCTGGAAGATAACAGAGCACACGATTTTCTGTTTGAAGAACACACAGATTGCAGTAACTGAAATGGAACATGGTTCCCGTTAGTTTATACGTGAATTAATATATGATCTCACATAAATCAATTATGTCAAACATATGTTACTTCTATTACAGCATTTGTATATGGCATATTGTAGATTATACATATTTTTATTCCACATAAGGCTGGGATGAAAGCACTTGGAATATATTACTGAAAAGGCAATTAAAACAGAAATATGCAATAAGCACAGTAGATGCACACAGAGATTAGTTTCTGTAGAAGACAGGAAAAAAAAAACCCTATGAGACAATTAAGAAGAATGAAAAATAAAAACACTAAACATGTAAAGACACTAAATAAAAGCTTGCATGCAGAATTGGCATGTAGCCGGCTCTTAGAAATGTTTATATGCCTTAGCACTAGCTAAAATTAAACAAACTTGTTTAACTTTTGGCAGTACAAAGCCAAAATTCAGACCTAGGGAAAAGGTAAAAATGTAAGGTATGAAATTCATTATTTTCTGACATAACAAAAATAGTAAAGGGTGGCTTTAAATTCAGCCCCACTTGGAGAAAAGAGTAGCATCAAAGGATACAGTTTCCACAGATGAAGAGGATGATGAAGTAAATACAGACCAACATTCCTGGAAAAGAGGGGCCGCCATAAGCCATGATCCCATCATACATCACCGAATTCCAGTCCTCCCCAGTCAGGATCTAAATGACACATTCCCACCAATAAGGGATACAGTGTTAGACCACACAGATAATTTGAAAACCCCATTAACACAAAGATACCTACTATCCTAGAGAATACCCCCTCCCTCAGGATGGTTAGAGACTCTAGCTGTGTCCATCTAGAAAATGAAAAAAACCCCAAAACAAAACAGAACAAGAAGAATGCAAAGAGGGCCCGTGCTCAAAGTGTAAAAAACCACCAGTTGTCCCCTTGAAAATGATGGCTGAAGCCAAACGGCTCTCCCAGACAACTCTGTTTGTCTCCCTGCCTCTCCCAGGCATTTGCCTCCCACATGTCTCTTGTTTCAGACAGGCTGCACAACCTATACACTGAAGACAGCCCTCAGCACAGCCCTCCCTGCCACCTTCCTTCACCTTGCATGTGAAATCATGATCCTGATGCTCTTGGTCAATAATTCCTAAAACTGCAGTTGCTTAAAGGCCATTTGATTACTTCTCTGGTGCCGTGAGTTGGTATTTGTTCCCCAGTACTGCAGCAGGCAGGAGGACAGCTGCAGGGTTGGGCTTTGGCATGCAGGTGCTGCCCTGGGATGTGGCAATGACCATTCTCTTGTCCTATCCTGCTAAGATCTGATGGCCTTGCCACACACAGGGGTTTAGCTTTGGTTCCCCACTTCGTGAGGGAATACCCCTGTGCTGGCAGCACAGTGTGTCACCTTGCTCCTGGAGCTGTTAGTCTGAATCCAGTCTTGGGGACTGTCAGTCTGCAGGGAAGGGTGAAGGACCTGCTCTCTGTCTCATGTAAACACAATGTGTTGGCCCCATTGGGACCACTCTTGCCCTTACCTGAAACACAGTGAGGAGGGACTGAGGGAAGTTGTCGAATGTACTCCTCCTGGTCTGCATCTCATCAAAGTTAAACTTGCCTCCAAAGAGCTGCATCCCCAGAAGTGAGAAGATGATAATGAAGAGGAAAAGAAGCAGCAAAAGGGAGGCAATGGAGCGGACTGAATTCAGCAGTGAAGCCACAAGGTTACTCAGGGAGTTCCAGTATCTGGGAGAGAAAATAGAGGCAGTTAAAATTCCTTCAATCCAAGACAGGTGCTCATGGACTGCACAGGATATTGGTTCAGGCTGCCTTCTGCATATAACCAGGCATTTTCAAACACCCTGTTAAGCAGTGAATCATTGATGTGCTTCCCTAAGATAATGAGACCTACTGCAGCTAATGAGTAATTTTACTACCACACATGTACATACACAATTCCCTCCACCCCCCACCCCATACACACACCCAGAAGATTATTGCAGCACTCTCCATCTAAGGCTCTGCAAATCTTATATCAATATATGGTGATTAGTTGTTGCTGCTTCAGTGAGTTACATTCTAACCGACCTCATTACAACACTCACAGATGTTATGGCAGCCAGAATACCTCACTCCAGAAAATGGCCTGTAATAACTAACAAGAGCAGATGAGGAGACAGTTTGGATGCAAATACAAACTTGTCCAAAATCTGGTGTGTGAGTATGTGCTCACTCACTCACAGATAGAGGCTGCTAAGCTTTCTGGGACTGAGAAAGATATTAAAGGTCTTTTTACACGAACCCTAAAAGAGACTCCAGATCTACCTCCATAAAGTCCAGAGTTTCTTTTGCTCTTGAAAGGCCATACCATCACTGCCTTTTTGGGTATCAAATCCACTATACTTCCTCAAACATGGTGCAGAACATTTTAGAAGGGCTTCATTCATGAGAGAGCATGGCTAAGACCTGTTCCCCCAGTGTATTCAGGCTTGTGCCCAGATCAGACTATGTATGATGCAGAGAAAGGATCTTTTTGCCCTTGTGGACCCACTTTAGGGTTCAAAGAGATGCCAGCAGCATGCTCTGCTGCAGCATGTCAGTCTGCTTGCATTCTTCGCCAGCCTGCAGGGTAGCCATGTGTTGGAAAAAGGCTTTAGAAGAAATGGCTAAAGAATCCACCACATCACCCATGAAGCAACTTCCACTTCTGTCTTGCATCTGCTCAACCACTCTTACTCTACTGCTTAGCTGGTCATAATGACTTCTCTTTTATGCAGTTTTGAGTCTGACAGAGCTTTCAGACTGGGCTGAAGCTGTCATCTTCCAGTCACCTCATTTTGAATGCACATTACTAGCAAGCTTCATCAGCTTTCACAGGTCAGCAAGCCAGTAATGTTTGCCTGTGATCTCTAAGTCTTCCTTCTACCACCATCTCCTGTGGCCTACCACCATGCTCTGAGATCCCACCATGGCCAGTGTCCTCCACTCCCTTCTCCCAAAGCCCGTAACACTGAACCTTTCTTTCCTTAGAGGACTCTGAATTTCTAGCAATATTTTCCTTGGAGACAAAAGTTCCACTTGAGAAGGATGGCAGACATGCCTGATCCTTCAACATACAAATTATTTCTGAAGGTAGTGTAGTCATTAGAGACAAGGGTTCTTAAAATCCCACTTAAATTAATATTTTTAAAATGTCAGTGTAAAAAGAATACTTTTCTTGTCCCATGGAAGACAGAAATGCTTGAGCAGCCTAGTCACTTTGTGCAGGTTAACAATCTGATCTGCAGAGGGACATCGCCATGTCCTCTGAAGTTCAGCAACTGGTTCAAAGAGAACTCTGATGTTTTCCCTCCAGCCCAGCTTCAGCTAGAATGCTTTAAGGTTTAACTGCAATTAAAGAAATGAGCCACAAAAATTACAGAGCAAAGGTAAGGGCATGGAAGCTGTGGGCTCAGTGACACCAAATATCCACACTGAATGTGCAATGTAACAGCTCACTGTATTTGCATTTATGCTTACAGCTCACATACTTTGACACTTTAGGAGAAAGGGAAAGTGACACAAGGAAAGGGAAAAATTAATTTCTGATGAAACTCGACTGACTTTAGCATCCTTTAAACAGAAATTGATGGTGTCCAAAATATCTCTCCAAGTCCTCCAATGTCAGCCAGGACACACATTTTCTAGGTCTTTCTAGCAGTGCCCTTAAGAGGCATACAGTAAAGCTGTTACACATCTGAATAATCTCAGTGACTCACTTTAAGCTTAAACATCTTGCTATCTCAGAGTGCAACTGAACAGACTTTTATCAGCTCTGCATTTCTTACAAATGGCTCAATACCTGAGATTCAGTTTATGTACCTCTCAAACTTAAAGCAATTAACTGAGATGACCTGGTGATAAGATTAGTGCTGGTTTATCTGTGTACTGAGTGCTAGCTAGAAATACAGCACCATTAGAAAAGTAAACAAGCCAATGGGTGGGGGGGGGGGGGGAAGAGAAAAGGAAAAAGGAGAGGATAAGGAATGCTTGACTTGACCAGGATGTGAAAATAACAATTGTCTTATCTTAGTGTTCTAGAAGCCTGACCTGAGGTTACCATCTGTCACATTAGGTGGTTGCAGAAGTAACATGAACACCCCCTCAAAGTGGGATCTGGGGTTACTCAATGAAACACAAGGCTTTTAAGTCAGGAACAGTTGAAGCCCAGGCAAAGAAAAAGTCTCTCACTGCTTCATCCTCTTTGGTTAATATACTAAAAACTAAAACCAGTTACAATAAATCTCATGGCACTGCTGGATGGAATCAGAGGTTTTGGACCATGCAACCTGTAATGGGAGGTACAAGAGAAAGCACTGCTGCTGCCTCAGACTTATAGGGAAATGAATGTGGTTTTATCTCCCACTTGCAGATCTCAGACCCTTGAGGATGCCAGTGAATGAGGCACTGCAAAAATCCAGCAAGTAGGACGTGATTATGATCCCCGTTTCAAAATAGAGGAATGATGCAAAGAAGTTAAATGGTTTGTTCAACATCTCATACAAAAATCAATTGCAGAACTGGATTTCAACTTAATGTGTTCTTTTATCCTCTTCCCTCTCCTCTCCACTGCCTTGCACTATGTCTTTATGATAATGGCAATCACAGATGCAGAGCTTAAAACAGTAGCAACAGCTGGCAGTCTCATTGTATGAAAGCTTCCCACACTGTTCATTCAATATGAAACCATTTGGAAAGCAGGTACAAAAAAAAAAAAAAGGTGTCCTGTCTCTCCTCCCTACAGTTAACAGTGACATATCTAGTGGCAGGATTAGGTATAAAATATCAAATTTCAGTATGCTGTTGCAAATAAATTGATTTATTTTGTAAGGACTAAATATAGCGATTTATAAAGCAGTAAAGGACCATTTATAAAGAGAAAATAATTTGTCTTCTTATAGCAAAGGGAGATTTTCTGCACAGCCTTGTAAAAATTAGGGAGAATAAAGCAAACAGATTATATTGTCTGCTTGTCTAATGTACAAAGCTAAATGATTCTGAAGAATATTTATAATTTTGGAAGAAATGTTTGCTCTTGAAATTCTAAATGTGGTTTCTAAAATGATGCATTGTTCATCTGACGGTGTCTTTATTTGTTTCTATTATATTAGGGAGCTGTATTTGTGTGTTTCCTAGAAGGGTATCATCTTGACGCACCCAGAATTTGTTTGTGCTTGGTGTTTACCATGGAAAATCCATACAAATGTATAAAGATTAGGCTACCTACTCATATACTCTCAACAGAGTAATCTTCCTGCTTTGTGTTTTTTAATACCCTTGATTATCACTATTTCCATCTCACCTGTATGTCCCTATGTCACTGTTCATGAATATATATTAAAAGACATAAAACATTACACTGTCATCCCTCCTACCCTTCCCAGCTTTCTAGGATTGTTTCTTTCTGTATTATCATCGCACTCAGGTGGTGTATTCCACCACTACTGACAGTGTCATCAATAAATCATCATTGTATTTAGAGCTGAGTGAATAATGGAAAAATTTGTATTTTACTGGAGAACATCAAAGGTAAAAGTTTTGCTTTAATGCCAGAATATTTTCTCCTGCAGTAAGACATGAATGGGCCTAAAATATTGCTTTGGAGGCCTGTGCTAGGGCCTTCCACATGAGGGTGAACTTCACCCACAGAGGGGAAAAATCATGAAGAAAATTATGAATAATTAAAAAACATGGATAAATCCAAGACTACTGCAACCTACTTGTCAATATTTTAGGAACAGGAAAGAAGGCAAAACCCGATTAATACATTGTTCATAATGAGTTATTCCTCAGCTCTGTGCTTTACACATAAACCCATGTACAAATTGCAGGAGATGTATTCCAGGTAACATTTGTTTCCATGCAAAATTGTATTTTCTGCTGGAGAACGAAGGTAAGTATAACTAGTCCTACTGCTGGTTGGTTCCAACATTACATCTCTGCTAGAAGCTTTAGGAATATTTGAGTGCTCCAATAGCCCAAACTTCCTAAAGTATTAATGATATTCTCTCAGCATTTGCCCTTCTATTAGAGAATTCTCTCAGCTATATTATATATTTTGTGTAGGAGTGGAGAAATGTCTTGAAAAAACAATGACCTCTCCAGGATGCTATGTTGAAGCTTATGCTTTTATAGCTATTGGTATGTTGCCCTGGGTGTATCTGATTACCCAATGCCTGAAACAGCTACTGGCTTCCTCAGAAACCAGGCCTGGGACTCAGTGATGATAGCTTTCAGACCCAAAGATCCAGGAAAAACAGTCACCAGACCAGAGATCCCCACTATTTCTGAAAGGGCAAAGATGCCTTTCTTACTGGAAACTCTTGTTAGCTGGAACATTTTTCCCTCTTCTATGATCACAAGTTTAAACAGACCACCTTTTTTTCTTTTTAATAGTTGTAGGCTTTCTTTGGCCTCTCTCTCTGAGACTGTAAACCGATTTTCTGTCTCTGCCATCTGACCCTGAAAACCATCCACCCTGCCAGAAAGTTGAGGCTCAGAAGCTTTAAGGGTAAATCTTGTATGATGCAAAAGTCCAAGTCTGTTGTTTTTTCTGGTTTTCAGCTCTGCCATCTTGACTGTCTTCCAGTTTTGGTCTTGTTTTTCTCACGCGCTGTGTTTTTTATCTCAAATTTGTCAGAAATTTCCTTTGGGGGAGTTTATAGCAATTCTAGTGATGTCTTCATAGCTGAGCTTGCAGAAAACGTACTCTTTCATCGCCTCAGTCAAGCTTTTTATAAGGTGCTGACTGGTGCCCACATGGGAAAAGGCAGATCCTGTGCTGCTTTGGGTGAGCACTTGGATAGATTTGTTCCAAGAGCTCCCATCTGGGCAAATTGGGAGCTGATCTCTCTTACAACCTCCCCTCAAACTGAAAAACTTCTGCCAAACTAAGCTGGTGTTTTGCAGGTACCTGACTGCAGGAATCAGTGACTGTTTAATAGGCACCATTGTACCTTTATACAGAAGGAGAGGAGAAAGAAGGAAAAGGAAAAAGAGGGGGGTCTGGAGTCTGGAAAAGTCTGGTTTCTTCGTAAAGCTGCTGCTTCATGCTGGACTCCTCTGAAGGAGAAGGCCTGGCAACATTCTTTGCCTATAGCTATCAGTGTTGACCTTGTCTCCCACTCAGGCCACTTTTGAGTCTACTGGAGCTGGCATGGGCACCTCAGCCAAATGCTGTTTTGGCTCAAAGCAGTCTTTCAGGCTCCTCTCTGTCACCATAAAGCACCAGAAAAGATCACAAGGCTATCTGCTGTTTTGTTTTCACTTTGTCTTTTGAAGGGAACTGTAAGAGCCTGAGCTCAGCTCACATTATCCCTCCAGATTTCAGTTCAACAATCTGCATGGTAGCAAGGGGCTCTGGCCCCCTGTGCCAGACTCCTCACCCATCCTTACCTCTCACATCAGGGATATCCAGTCTGCATAGCCCTCCCCACCCTGCCACTGACGGCAGAAGATGAGGACTGTCAATTTAGCACTCTCACTACCAAAGTAGTGGTAGAAAAAGTGAAAAAAAAGGGATGTGACTTGTACCTATATATGTTGTGCATTGAGCAGTAGCCCTCCTTCATTCCCAAAGAAGCACAAAAGTACCTTGTGATTTTAAATATTCTTAGGAGTCGAACACATCTCAACACCGAAATGCCCAGTGGTGACATGATCTTTGTCTCAACCAGAATTGTTTCCAGGATTCCTCCACACACAATGAAACAGTCAAAGCGGTTGAAGAGGGACACAAAATAGGCCTGGAGACCAAGGCTGTACATCTTCAGCAGCATCTCTGCCGTGAAAAGAGCTAGCAGCACCTTATTGGCAGTGTCTCATGAAAAACAAAGAGAAACAGATTAATGAAACTTAGTCAAAAGATCATCACAGCTAACCATCGGTCCTCGCCTATAAGAAACCATTTCTGAGATGAGTCTGAAAGGTAATGTAAGCTTAGGTCAAAGAATAAACTTCAAAAGCGTGAGCATCTCATTCACGGAAGTGTTTTACAAGATGCTTACAGCGATTCTTATGTATTGTACATACAGCTGCGATGTATTACACAACCACACAACCTCCATGGCAGGGACATGCCTTCCTGTGCACAACCTCCCATCACACTTGTCATCTGCAGATGAGAGTGGGAATAGAAGAGCTGCTGTGCTACCTACTGTTGCTTAATTAAGCCTTTCAGCTGCTCTCACCTCCAGTGAGGATTCAACTGTTCTGCAGACAGAAGAACTTTACAAATCATTCTTCCTCACCTCCTTGGTATCTAGAATTTATCATAAATGCCATTTCAGGGAAAACCTTGGAGAACCTGTGGCTCCCAGTAGCTACCCATAAATTGGAAATCCAGTTGCTGCAAATATATATTTAGCATAAGCTCTTGATTTCACCTACACCCAGTGGAACACTGCTTTGGCTGGAAATGAGGAACTTATGTTTTCCCTGAAACTTCTCCCATTGTATGCAGATATTTTGTTGTATTATTTAAGATCCTCCATAGACAATTTGGAGCTGTGTATGCCTGTTTTACATTGTGTGGGCTAACGCATCACCTCCTCCCTCAGCCCCCTTTTTTGACACTGACCACAGTAAACAGAACCATCAGCCTCTGCTCACCTTGGACCTCTGTCAGCCAGTCTGGCTGGTTGTAGTGTTCAGAAGCAATGGTAAGGGTGTTGAGAAACACAAGGAAGATCACCAACCAGTAGAAAACATTGGACTTGACAGCGGCGCGGCACTTTCTTCTGCAGAATCGATTCCATCGGCGCCAGTAGCGACTTGAAAAATTGGAAAAGGAAAAGTTCTTTTCAGATAGGGATCTTTGGGCTATTGCAAATCTCTGTCAAGAGAGACTCTAGTGTTGATTTATTGTTCAAGAGTAGTAGAGAATAAAGTTCACCCTGAGAAATGTTCTCTCATTCTCATCTGAATCACCAGTTGTGATCATTCTTCCTTTAGCTATAGGAATAAAGTTAATCCTAAACCAATTTGCAACATTTAGAGGTGAATATACCTCTTCAAGCAATGTCTTAATCTGATTAAGAAATCCATCACAGCTACCATAAGAGTTTTTTAGCCCAGTTTCCACAAAAATAATTATTCTTCTTGTATTTAATTCTTGTGGCCTGCAATGGGACCTTCCCCAGCCTCAGGATAGTCAATGAAAAGATACCCCCTATATACCATGGACCTTTAGATTAAGTCCTTGGAGAGGTAAGGCCAAATAAAACCCATGGAATATTTCCAACATTCAGCAATGTTCAGGAGTAAGCCCAATAAGAGGGCTAACTCTGAACAGAAAAAAACAAACTTAGGGGACCTCAGCATCTCACCTTCAAGCCTGGAACTAAGGATACCATTTGCTAATCAACAGACCTTTTAAAGTTTTCCTTCCATGAACACATCCCCTTGTGTCACTGATTTCTGAGGGTAATTACTAACCACAGAAGATATTTAAAGCTAATTACACACCTCCTACTCTTCAGAATTTAACTTGCATAGCAACCAGTTTCCAGGCAACACTTGCCACTGTATAATAAATCTAATAGTTTTATATAGATATTATATACATATACGTGTGTCTATGCATGCATGTGTGTGTCTCTAAGGAGACACACACATACACAACATTACAGGATGAGAGAACTTTTCTTGGCTAGTCTTCTCTTAGTGTTATTTCCAGTGATAAACTATAGCCATGCTTGAGGTCAGGGTTCAGCATCTATATGAACTAAAGCCAGGCAATGTGAACACTGCACACCGGCCAAGAATTTTGCAACATTTTAACAGGTAATCAAATCCAGGCTGCTTTAGCTATGCAATATATAAAGGCACCCAGTCTACCTAGCACAAACTTTTAATAAGGGTTGTGTGTTTTGCAGTGGACTTGAGACAAGAAATGATCTTCCCAAATTTCAAAATGGGTGCAACACTTAGACATTCATGTTGCCATTAAATCATTAGCAATCCCTCACACTTGTGTGTATCCATGCGCAAACGTGCATGCACATGGCCATGTGATGATACAAGTCTTTTTTTGTGCTTACACCTATATACAAGTAAATCCACAAACTGTAGGAATGTGATCACATATGCAACACTTTGCAGAGAGATGCATATAGGCAATACGTACACATATGTGCATTCCTGAATTTACATCACTGTTCATTATTTAGGTAAGCTGAAGGACAGAATTGCTCACTTGTTCCAGTTATTTTGAAAATTATTTTGGGTTTTTTTTTATAAAATTGGCTTTGAATTCAGTCTTATGGATGTAGTCGGGCCCTACTGAAAGGGTAGAAACAGACTGGGACCTCAACAACCAAGCTACATGAGTTCAGTCAGCCTTTCCAATGGAAACCCACAGATGACCACCTGGGGACTGCTTCACATTTGCAAAAGCTTCAAGTCAACAGAAGAACAAATACCACCAGAAGAACTCCACACATCCCATGGTGAAAGGGAGAATTTCACAAATAAATGCAAGCCTCATCAGTTGAAAGATTTACAATCAAGCAAAGCGGAGTAGTACAACAAAGTGCAGGAAAGAGAACCTTGAGCTGACAGGGTTGACATTGATAGATGTAGTATAATTATGTGGTTGAACTTTTTTTTCTTCTGCTTCTATATTTTATGGCTTGAGGTATGTAGGTAGCAATCAGATAGGTACTTCTGAGTGAAATACTGTCAGTAGTCACTGTGCCTTATTTCAGTACGAAACTAAGAAAAAGGATCTTGATTTTTGGTGGTTGAGTGATTAAAATCTGACAAGTTTGGCAATATCTCCTAGAATCACCATGGTCTCCCACAGATGCAGGAGTAAACCACTTCACAAAGTAAGGAGCAAAACCAGTGGAAAGGAGGAAAAGCAAAAGTCAGTTTTACTTACCTAAACTTTGATTTTGAGATCCGATGCCTGAAAGATAAGAATTGCCATTAAAATCTCTGAAGCTGCCCCACACCTTCCAGGTTTTTATGAAAATAGCAATACAAATAAAGTTAAGTTCAGTTAATTTTTTTAATGGATGCTGTTTTCCTCTTGAATCCCATGTAAGTCAATGTAGGCACCGGGCATGGCTAGAATTCCCTGATATAAAAAATCTTGGTTTTTTGGTGGGAGTCATGAAGCAGGAGTCATGCCATGATGGGATTCTACCACCTACAAACATCAGTAAACTATCTTTTCTCATGGGTAGAAGGCTGGCCTAATACTAGGGGCACTCTACATCTGCTACCAAATTTATTTTTCAACTATGACTCTTTTTTAGTCACTAGGTTTTTTTCTTATATTAAAATATGTATGACTTTATACAGACAGACTTGTTGCTTTCACACATCACCTGTCACTTCAGGATACATAAGCATATTATGAAACCATGGGGAAAATAATGCTTTCTTTTTTTCCAGCAATTGAAGGAAAACCAGTGCATGGTGGATATTTTCAAAGTTAGATACTAACACTTATCTGTCTTTGTTATCTATGCAAATGGGTTTGAATTCAAAAGGGTCTGAACAATAAGAGATTCTGTTACTATGAATGAAATTTTGGGAATTAAGCATTCCTAAAAATTCAGCCATGTTTCCACTATATATGTGTTTAAATATCTATTTCCATGCACTTGGATTTATTTACCTAAATAATCTCATTAGCCTTTTATGAGAAGTCACAGGCAAAGCTAGAGATTCCCCAATTCTCTAACCACTACCTTGCTCTGCTTGACACATGTCCTGTAAGGCCTTTGAACTCTTTGACTGTCTCTTGGTACATACATAATGGTGCACAGAGAGAAAGGTATGTGAATGCTACGACATGAGTCAGAGGTGATTTAGGAGGCTGCAAAATCTACTACCAATAACAGAAGAAATGAGAGTCTGGGGAGTGACTATGAACAAGATATTTCTGCTGGGTTGAAGCATTTCTTAAGGTTCCCTCTATGATAGGGAAGTGATTCATTGTTGACAACAGTCAGCAAAGGTCTTACTGTACTGACTTAAAAATGAATTCGCTGTTAGGAGACATGGGACAAAATAATTCTCAAAGCATCTAACACTACTTTCCTAGCAGTCTTCAAAATGATCATGTTCCTGTTTGAGGACATCAGTCACTGACAAGTAATCAGTGATGGGTCAGTTTCCTTATGTGGAAGAGATTTTAGTGATAAGAACATTTCACCAGCAGATGGTCCAAGCAAAAAAAAAAAAAAAAAAAGCCTTGTACTGAATACATCATTCCTGCTGTGTCACAGGCAGCTTGTCTAGGCCACATACTAGGCAGCAGTGTGGTTACAGACGCATGCAAGAACTCTTCTGATAAAGAAGAAATAATGCACTGGCTGAACAGAATGCTAAATTATGCTGCAGAGACAAAGCGAGCTTTAACAAGGATGATGAGTGAAGCACCTGCAAAGCACATCCTTAATGTTAAAGCTATCCCAACTTCTCACTGAGAATTCTTGCTTGATAAGTGCTACCTACAAACTAATGGATCAGATTTACAGGCAACAGGAAAGAAGGCTCAGCCAAAGACAGGGGAAAGAAAATGAAGAAAAAAGTCACAATGAAGGAGAGAGCTGGACACTGAAAAAGAGATGGTGAGGACTTTCATAGGAAAAGGTTGTGGGGGAGGAGGAAAAGAGAGCAAGAGAGATGTCATGGGGAACCTGGTGGAAGGTGAAGGACAGGCAGTGTAAAGTCCTCTGGTGACCTCTCTAGCTAATGCTTTCCCAGTAAGGGAGCTGTGTGGCATTTAAGGAATCTTTTATTTATTTAAGCAAAAGAGATGTGGCAGGTGTAGTACTCATCATGCATGTGATAATTATATCTTTGGAGCATTATGAGCAGCAGCCAAGTGCATTCAGTGCTCCCACAGGTTAGCTACAGCCTTCCCCTCCCTCCCCTCCCTTGCCTTACTGCTATGGCAGAAGGCTTTATCACATGTGGGTGTGCTATATATATAGAACAGGACAAGGAAGGAGGAAGAGATTTATATTTAGAGGCAGAATCCAAGAGTGAAATGGAATTTTGGAAACACAAACTGTACAATAACTGATTCTGAAAACATTATGCCTGAATCTGAAACATATTTTTCAAATGACCCTTATGATCAAGAATCTTTTGTCTTTCAGAACCAGGGTTAACTAAGTCATATAAAAAAATGTTTTTATGGCATCACTAGGGGCTGTCAAATAGTCTGGATGTGAGACCTTGCCATGGCCTCTTTGTGACACTCCAAACTGGCACTTGCCAGGGGTTCAGGGTAGACCAGATTCTCTGCTGAGTTTAAACATGGATCTCTTGCAACCCTGGTATCCTGGGAGCTTTATGTCATTGGCAGAAAGAGAGTGTCCCCATTTGTGTCCAGCTCTGGAATGTCTTGAGAAACTATTGTTTAAAATCATGGTATAGGAGCCCATACGAAACCCCTTTCAGATCACTACTGAGTGTTTTTATCGTAGGAACCACATAACTCAGATTATCTTTTAGAAAGACAAACACAAAAATCAGACCTCTGTTTGACTAGCTATCTTTTAAATTCTCTAAACCTCTTTTAACCTTACAGAGTTATGTACCCATACAGATAAGACAGTGAAATTTAAAGATTTTATCAACATAAACTCAGGATAATCAGCATAATTCAAATGTAGTGAGATATTCCACATTCTGAGAGATAAAGTCTTCATTTCCCTGTTCACGGTGGACACCAGAGAAGAGAATCTATGCACTTGCGAAGGATGTGACACTCTTGTATAACTGGGATTGAGGACTTTGTGTAATTGTACACACAACAAACAATTCTGAAAAAAATCTTGTAGGTCTCCAAGCATGACACAAAGGCCATGTTACAGCTGTTTCCTGGGTGTAGAAATTACTAAACATGACCATGAAATTATCTGGCACACTGGTCACAACTACTTTTACGCTATATGATCCCCCCTATAGTCAATTATCTTCATGAAGACTGACAAAAGCCCTTGGATACTCATAAAAGCTCTTGGAAAAGTAGTAACACAGAAATTTACTTACTACGCCTCTAGGTTATACACAACTCAGGGGAACATCCAAAGAGCTGCACTGTGCATATCTTACAGATTTTAGAACTATGAGAACACAGTCCTGGTGTGATACCAATTCTGTTTTGGTGCAATACGGTGCATTCATGTAGTTACTGGTCAAGCAGCACAACATTTTTCTTTCTCTCTACTCCTGATGACATTTCATTACTTCTAGTCAGGATGCTGGCATACCTGAGAGAAGATGCCCACCCTAGGGTCCTTTTTCCACATATTAATGGGACAAGAGCATATAGTGACATTATGTTTTCAGGAATGTATGCTGTGTACCCAATAATCTCTCACCCCAATAAAGTGTTAGGGCAATTAACACTGGGGAGTTGTACAGGGACATGCAATAATAATTTCTCATTTTGATCATTAATTAAAAACTTCCAGCAAAATAGAACAGACGACTGGCCCTGGAGGACTTGAATTCTGATGTGGACTGAGATCCTCCTGCTGAGGCAATCACAAATTTCAGCAGAGTCCACACAGTGATGCCTCTTCTCTTTTTTTACATTTTTGCCCTTCTTGCAGAAGCACTGGAGAACATGCTGACCTGACGGGAGCAATGCTGATTTTAAGAGAGAGGTGGTTGTTGGCCAGGGGCAGTAAGAATCTACGGAACTTAAGAAAACTGGACCTGTCTAGCTTAAAATTGAGCTGGTTTGCTATTCAACAGGCTTTCTTAGAGGCTGCGAAAATAGGCTAGCACTTCAGCATTTCGTGAATAATCTTGCTCTCCCTGTAGCAAGTCACAGACAGGGCCTGTCACAGAATCCAAAGTAGGAAGATAATTCCTCCTCCACAAGGGCATGCTATTGTCCTTTAGACACATATCTAGAGCTGACTGTGAATATCAAAAGCACCTTGCTCATAATAAATCAGAGAGCAGTAGCTGAGGCTGACACATAAGGGTCAATCCTGTGTGTTTTCCTGCTGAAGTCAGCAGTGGTTTCAGAGCTTTTGGCAGACTTCTTACCACGGCTCCTGATGTGATGGGGACTTTGGTCCTCACAGAAGGAGGCTATCTTTTCATTAGGTGAAAACCAGCAGCAACTACAGTGAACCTGCAAGCAAACTGACTCTTTCGCTTTTACCACTGGTTCCTATACTGATTATTGCAAGAACTGCATAGGAATTATTTTCCCAGTCAGAAAAGCACCAAGGGAAAAATCACTGATGGTTCAGCTGCCAAGGAAAGCTTCCATTGTTCATAATATTTTCAGGACACACTGTTTTCAGTTGGAAAGCCAGTGTAGGTTGTTCATTTTGTTTTATCCTGTTTTACTGTTTTAACCCTCTTTGTTGGAAAGCAGTTGAACTGTCCCCCAAATGTATGGAAATCCTGGCCAAGGTGAAAATGCCAAGTGGCTTATTGTTTCAATGAAAGCAGATAATTTTAAGCTCTCTTTCCCTTTGAGCTCAAGTGCTTCACTTTTCTGTTGAGGCTCTATGGAACATTAGTTTCCACAAAGGTCTTTTTTTTAGCTAATACATACGTATAAAAGCAAGCTCTAGTGTGGCACTCCAGATCTGTATGGTTGTATCAGAAAATTAACATTCTGGTTGTATTGGAAGATTATATACACTGACATCTTGCACAGAACAGATTACTACTGATTATGAGCAATAGCCTGTCCTCAGGAATCAAAGATCTGCACAGCAGTAACCACAGAGGCTCAGGGAAATTACTCACTGTTGGGAAGTCCTGGGTATAAGGCTATCCTGTAAATAAAAACCCACTGCTCCTAGTTCTGGGTTTATCCCATTGATGCTTGCTGCAGAGGAAACATGTTCTTATATTATATTACATTTATATTATGTTATTATAGTATGGATACTATAGAAATAAGGCTTCTTTGAGACAATGCATTAGTAGGAGATATCTTGTGTTTGAAAGGCACTCTCCTGATCGCACATAGCATATATCTCTGTGGAGCTGAGAAAGGCTGTCAGGGAGGATCTCCTTTTCCAAAAGACACACTTGAGCCTGGCTTCTCAAGCATATCTTTCTGTCATTCACAGGTCCAGCTTTTCAAAGCTCTACAGCTTTTAGAAGAACAGAGAGAAGAGCCAGTAGTTCTAAGTTATCTTCAATAAAAGTGCTTTTTCTTTCAGTTTCCTGGGTACTTTTTCCCTTTTATCGTGAGTGCGTTCTGATGGCAAGCTCAGCCTGTAACCACAGTGGTGGTGCTGGGGTGGTTAAATGCCCTAGCATTTAGTGGTCTGATGCCACTAAATAATTAAATATATTGCCTTTGACTTGAAATCTCCCTGTTGCTTCAGTCATGTCTGGTTGCAGCTTGCCCAGTGCAGTCTCTGTCCTCCAGGAAAAAATGTGTTTATAGCAACATAATGGGGACTCATGGCCACTAGGTGATTTTAGCAGGGTGGTAAAAATGAAGACTCATCTGCAATAGATGAAACTCAACAATCGAACAAAAACCATGTCTAACCATTTCAACTGTAAAAACAAAATCCAGAGGGCAGATGACGGCTCAAAAGTCTGGGCCTAATCTTCAACTAGAGTAAATCAGGATGGCATGACTATAATTATTAATACTTACTCAAAGTCACTAGTATTAG
Source organism: Strix uralensis (assembly GCF_047716275.1). Classification (NCBI taxonomy): domain Eukaryota; kingdom Metazoa; phylum Chordata; class Aves; order Strigiformes; family Strigidae; genus Strix; species Strix uralensis. The sequence goes on along the minus strand of NC_133976.1, from coordinate 74,267,872 downwards.
ATGAGGAACTTATTTGAAAAGCTCAACCAACTTCCCACATGAATTATCTCTATTCTTGAACACTGGGCCAAATTCCGATTTCTCTTAGTCAGGTTCCAAAAAAAGAAAATACTCATTGAAATAAATTCTTGCTTACATTTTATATGTTCCAGCAGGAATATTGGCCTATGGGGGGTTTAAATGAGGGTTCAGTGAGAACAGGGCTTAATACTTCTCGAAACCAGGAAAGCTGATTCCTCTCTCTGCCTGAGTGTGTGATGCAGTAACAAAACAAACCAGAAAGGATTCCAAGCCTCCAAACCAAAGGCAGATCTGAATTTACTCATCACTAAAGAATTTGCAGCTCCACAAGCTTGAAACAAACACGTTACAAAAGAGGAAGCATTGGCAAAATTTGTATCTCACTCCAGAATTTCAAATACAATGATACAGCCATTCATTTTCCTGGATGAAGGAGCCTATCCATCTCTTAGAGATTAAAAGCAATCTGAGTGAAGCCTTGAGGATCTTAGCTATCCTTGGGAGAGAGGTAAAAAAACCCTTCTCAATAACAGACTTCAATTCCCCTACTATACATCACCCATTTTCAAATGAAGTGGAAAGTGGCAAGGAAACTGTTTATCTCCCTGAATCTTACCCATTCTGCTCTGGTGAAACTTAGGTCTCTGTTTTAACATTTACAACATGGGAAGAAGAAATGAAGCTCTGTTTTCCTGTTGTTTTCCTACATCTTCTTCCCTAAAATGTGTTGGACGTAGCCATCCCTTCTCCTAATGCCAGGAGTATAGTGATCACAGTGCCAGACCACAGTACCGCCATTCTCCTGTGGGAATGTTGGACTATTTTAAGTAAACTCCATTCTAAGTCATGATTACGTTTAAAGTTGGGTTTAACTTCAGGTCTTCTGGCCACATTCCAGGTAAGATAATTATGTTCTGGTTGCCAAAATTCCCCTGCAGCTTCAGTGCAAAACAAGCTATCCTTCACACATCTCCTTATACACTTGTGTCCCTTTGTTTTTAAACACCTGTCACATTTTACCCTGAAGGTGGGTGAACTCTAATGTTGTGAAAACAATCCCTGCATTTACAGTTCACAAAGTGCATTTAGGATCCTTTAGGATTAAGGACATTAAAAGAATGTAAGCTGCAGTATTAAAAATATATGCATCTTTATAGTAACAGTTGCCACTGTTGTTGGCACTGTGTAGCACCAGAGGACCAATTGTGTTGGGAACCATAACTGCAGAATAGGGATGATTCTCCAAATTGGATCCAGCTGGAAGAAGTGGTCACATATCCAGCTGCTGCTTTCTGTAATGTGACAAGAGCACAAGCGACTCAGCGGGGTGCTAAAGGAAGGGCTACAACTGCCTCAGCACTGTGACCAGATCTGGCCTGGTTCCTTCAGAAAAGAGTTCATAATCTAAACTAAAAGACTCAGCAGGTACACAACAGAAGGCAAGTGAAGGAAAGCTATTACAAATAATTTCTTCTAGGGTTTGTAAGTTGCTGGCTGACACTTACAGGAAAGTAGATTGAATTTACAACATATTCCACATATCACATCTTGTAATGAGATAAGATCTCCTCCTCTTCAGTTTGCACAGGAGAGGGCCAAGGGTGTGTGTGGGAGATACAATCAAGGTTTACAAAGTCATGAAAGTGATAGATAAGCTGAATATGGAACTGTTGATCACCAAATCTCACAGTATTAGAAGGAGAGGATGTTGACTGAAAGTAGTAGTAGATCAACTTAAAACAGATATGAGAAAGTACTTGTCTACACAGCAGGCAGTGAACTTCTGAAACTTGTTGCCACAGGAGATTGTGAGGGCAGACAGCCTTAGCGGGATCAGAAAAATCCATGGACAACAGGTCCATAAATGGCCACTAAAGGCAAAAAGCAGAAGTGTGCCCTCTAACATCTCTAATACAATAACTATGAATTTCAGAGCAGTAAAAGGGGACTGGAAAATAGGAAATGGCTTGTGCATTTCCCTCCTGTTACTGTCAGGACCTGAACACTGGGCCAGATGGACCACAGGTCTGACAAAACAGAGCATTTCTTATGTACTTATGACGAGCATTTGACCAACACTGAAGGACTCGAGGTATGTGCAAGGACAGGACAGAGCCTCAAAATACTCTAGTGTGGTACAAGCTATAGCACTGATATGCTTAGCCCACCTTTCAAGGAAATTTTGAGGGATAACACATTCACACCCCCCCCCCCCCCAGCATAAAGTCCATTCTTGTTCAAGTCATGCAAAAGTGAAGAAAGGAATTCTCTTGCCTATTCTTGTTCACTACAGTGTTGTGTTCAGCATTTGAAAGGTGTAATTCAGGCTGCGGGATGGGAGTTATCATCCATATATTTCTATTACAAGACACTGTAAAGTGTACAAGAAACATTAAAGAAATTAAAAAAGACCAGTCATTTCCACTCTTCAGTCTACTTATACTGGATTTGATTATCTATCACCAAAAAGGAATTTTAAAATAAGAACACTGTTACCCATCAGTTCTTTTAGCTATTATGCAAAACCAGATCTGCTTATCCTGTGCTTTATTTACATCTGTGTAAACCCAGAGGCTCTCCACTAATGTCCAGAGTGAGTTTACATTGCAATTAAGATAAGAACCGGGATCAATAGATCTTCTGCACCTTCTCCTTTCACCCACTGTGGGGTTTTCTTCCTCTTAAAACGCCTGACATTTGCCCTGGCTTTAACTCACCAAGCTCAGTCCAATCCCTACATACATACATCTGTGTATATGTACTCACGCTAGCCTAGCACCGCAGTTTTCGCCTTCAATATCTGCTCCAGGGACGTTGTCTGTGTTCACGGACTCGGTCTCACTGGTGGGCATGCTCACTGTAAGAGTCAAAGGGAAGAAAAAGAGAGGGTTGGCCATTAGAACCTGTCACATCTATTAATGAATCACATGAGTGAAGGAACTGGCTTAATGAAAAGACCCTCAGCTGCAGCTCCTGAGAATTAAGCAATTTGCTGAGCAAGTCTAGTGCCTCCCTGCACAGGCCAGGTTGGGCAGGTAGACTTCAGGAACATACACAGGTTACTCAAATGTTAAAGAAAAGGGAAGAAGCAGCTGCTCTCTTTCTTTCAGAGTCAGTTCCTGGAAATTTTATGAATGAGAACCACTGAAAATTAGAGAACCCAGCAAAGACAACAAGAAGCTTTTGTTTGATTCAATGGAACACTTTAAAAAAATGCCCCTTTACTTGTATCAGCCCAACCACCTCACTGCCCTCCCCAATCTTTTGTGTGACAATTAGAATATAAACAAAAAGTACCAGATTGACATGTATTCAGACAAACAGCTTCTGTTAGCCTGATAGCCACATAAATAATACTGATCACTTATCTGTCATATACTAACCATTAATGTGTTTCAAGCTTACACTTATAAACTGGACCTACAGGGATAAGAGAGGAATTCAGACTCTCTGACCCATTCAGATATTGCCAACAAAGGAGCCAATGAATATGGACTATGGTGGAGATTTTATGTTGACACTCACCAACTAAGAACTGTACAGAATATCCTAGGCTTTTGCAGAAGTATCATGGAACAAACATCAGAAAGCAACCTTAAGTGTGAACCTATCTTATCTGAATTCAAGGACATGTCACATTTTCTATCTGTTATCAAACTTCAATATTTTATTTGCTTCTACAGATCATTAAAAAAAAAATCACAATTTCCATTCCACCAGTTGCTACTAGCTCCTATATGAGCTCTTGTAACTCCTTAATGTATAATCATTCAACATAACTTAGGGCAATGGATAGGATCCAATATGTGTCCTCTTCCTTCCTCCCCCTTTTTCAAATGCACAAAACAAATGAAAAAATGATACTTAAAACTGAGTGATGGTGGAGTTAAACAGATCTCTCAGATGCCTGGTAGAACTTCAGAACATCACCTGTATTAGCCGTTAGATATGTATCTCAGATGAGACTTGAAAGCATGCACTATCAGCTGTTAGAGAGGCTTCTAACAGCCTCTAAGAGTATGTTACTCAGTACTAAGAACATAGAATAAATAGGTTCCACATGTCAATTAGGCAGATGTTTAATGGGCCATAGGATCAGGTCTTCTTTCAGAGGATAGAAAGATATCAGAAGGTTCTTCCAAAGAGGTCCTGGGTTTTTTCTTTGAAAGAATTATGGTAGAAAAGTCCCTCAGAATGAATTATCTGAATTATCCTCAGAATGAATTATCTTTCCTTCATCCCATCCCAACAATTCATGTGCCTACAACATATGCCATGTTTTAATAATCTTGTCTATTTGGAAAGACAAATTAAGGAATCAACTGAATTTATATTTTGATGTACATGTAATAGTCACGTAAGCTGTAAGAAAAAACAACATTCATAATTAAAATTTTTGGTTCAGACTAAGCCCTTCAGGAAAAAAACCAAAACATTGATATGTCATCTTTGAAGATGAGGTAAAGCACTTTCAAGACATATTTGAGCTTATTTGCAAATGGAAAATAATTTTGAAGACATTAGCAAGTGATTGATTTGCAGAGCAGCTTATTATCTTGAGTGCATGGAGAGGACACTGCACAAGCAATAGAAAAGACAAGGCACGCACATGCAGAGATATACAAATTTATATTATATGACACTCTGTATAGAGATATATAGACACACACACAGAGATATATGCAGTGTGGACACAGAGTGCAGTGGAACATTACCATGGGTTTCTGTGGAGTGACTAAACCAAGCAAACTTTCCTTTCTTCTTATCAGGCAAGCCAGCTGGAGTGCTTCCTTTCACAGACAAGATGGTCAGTGTCAAGTACCAGGAACAAGACATCAATAGAGAACATGCAGCCAGTGACAGGCAAAAGAAAAAAACAAGGAACTCAGCTTACACATGACATCCACTTCTGTCTGAAAACTTCATCATGTGAATTAAAAGTACAAAATGAAAAACAAAGGTATATGGAAGTATGAAATATCATAACATATCATCAGAGAATAACTCTTTCTTGCTTCCTGCTCTTTTTTGTATCTGGCTTCTGAGAACATGAAATTGCTGAATTTAAGTTTATGAATCAAATCCTTTTTCTAGTGATGTCAATGGCAAAACTTTTCTTGTTTGACTGACCTATTGAAATTGGTGAGACTAAGACAATCACAACGTGTCCCCAGGTTATCCCCTGATCCTTAGGGTCAGAATCTGAACTAGCATATCTTTGAATGAAGTTCCTTGGCTTTCTTCCTAAACTGCTCCAATATCTAGAAACTCTTCCAAAACTGTCAGAGCTACTAAAGGAAAGTTGTTGGGCTAATCACATTTCTCTGTCTTTCCCCATCTCTAGATTAGAGATTAACAACCTTCATCAAGCACTCGAATGTACACTGCCTTACCCAAACTAGGATACCCCTAGACTATGTCTCATGATTTCCAGTTGAGTTTGAATTTGGCATTCACCAAAAGCATTGGCTTTTCACGGCATTACTTAATGTTGATCCTCTGCCTATTAAGCACAGAGGTCCTCAGCCCACACAGATCAGAGGTGCACGTGCAGAGATGTCTTAGAGTGTACGTTGCACTTCCCTAATCTTACTGTTGCAGAAAGCCAAATATAACCAAAGTGAGGGATGCAGCTGCAGTGGCACACAGGCTGAAGAGACTCCTGTGGTCCAGGCTAGCTGGCTGGCACTAGTTCACAGGCATTTATTACACCGCACTGATTGAAAATGTTAAGGACAATAAAAAGTATTAAGATGGTATCAAGTATTAGAGAAATGATGGCCTAGAAGTTAAAGGTCAGGACAGACAGGAGATTAGGACTGCATTCCCCAGTGTGGTATGCTGCCAGCAAAGCAATCACTTACTTCACCTGGCACCTCACATCACCTTCAATATCAGGATAATCATGTGTGCAGGTGCTGTGAGGTTCATTCAGGCCAGTTAACAAATCCTGAAAACAGAAGATGCTGCAGAAGAGCTGTGTATAAACTGGGGCTGAGTATGAGAGGAAGTAGACCAAATAATGCCCAGATGGCTTTCTTATCTGGCTCAGTTCTCAGAGACACAGACCTTGTGCCCACACCCCGGCTCCAGTCTGAAAACAAGGCAGGCATTTTTTTCAGTCCGGGTTATTAATTACTGGAACCATGTACCAAGAATGCTGGTGGTAAATCCACCACAGGAATGTTTTAATCAGGAAGAGATGTTTTTTCTAAATGGTGTACTCTAGTCCAGACCAGTGTTATGTTTAGGACCATGGTATACAGACTATGCCATCTCAATGGCCACTTCCTCCCTGTAATTTTGGGAGCTGAGACAAAGGCAAGAAAGAGGCACATGTAGACTTCCTCCCACCTGGGCACAATGTGACTTAGCAGTGGAAATCCTGGTGCCTCATGTTCTGTGCCATGTGTGTTCAGTGACTTACACACTCTTACAGGAGTGGTTCCTTGTCAGCTTCAAAAAAATCCACTGCTTGTAACCAAATCAGAGATCCCCAAGGGGCTTGTTTCTGCCAGAGGTAGAGGGAGCCCACCTCCCCTCTTCCTGGTCTTCAGGTAAACCATTAAATCTTCCATCTACCACATACTTTGCATTGAAGGCACTTCAGTGTCCAAACTGCAGCATGGGCAAGGCAGTGATTGATCACTGTGCATACTATTCAACTGCCCACCTAATACCCTAAGGCATTAGGTCAAGTGACTAAACACCATATGGGTGACTTCTTGACAGTACAGAACAACTCTGTCCCCACACCTGTCCATCTTCAGTGACAGTGGGTTGTTAAAGAGATGAGAAGGCATTTCCATCAGGCAGTTTGCCTTTGCCCGACTACACCAGGAGCAGCAGTCCAGCTAACAGGGCAATGAGTACACAGAGTGGGCAGCTCCAATCAAACCAGCACAGTGAACCACTAACAACAACACAAGGACTGGTCCCATAGAAGATATTACATATTTCACAGAATCATAGAATGGTTTGGGCTTTAAAGATCATCTAGTCCACCCCACACTGCCATGGGCAGGGACATCTGTTACAAGATCAGGTGGTTCAAAGCCTCGTCCAACCTGACCTTGAACACTTCCAACGATGGTGAATCCACAACTTCTCTGGGCAACCTGTTCCAGTGTACCTGTTCCTGGGGCAAATCATGGTGGCTTTGCTTATATGGGAATCTCTTTTTTTGGATTTATCATCACATCCATAATTCACTCTGGTTGATGAAATCTCCCATTAGTTACATATTCTCTAGGTAGCATAGCATAGCAATTTTTTTAAATGGAAGTGAAACAACTTTTTAAAGATGTGCAAGTATCTCATGGTTTCAACACAGTGCAAACCATAAGGAACAGTAGGTTTTATACTCTCCCTACAGTTGCTTCTGAAGCCTTTGCACTTCTTACATCTTGCCACAGTGTGGCTTATCTCTGAATGTAGACTTTCTCCTGGACTACCTAAACTCCAATTACACATTACATACATAGAATTTCTGCAGCAGTTAAATCAACAACAAAAGCAGTGTAGCAGCTTGCTTAAAAATAAATCTGAAAAATGCTTCATGTTATGATAATTCTAGCTCTGAGACCCAACAGAGAGAAATAAGGACAAAAAGTCTGCAGTCTGTGACTAGTTAGACCGACAGATGTGCAAGACCCTTTGAGAGCCTCTGTTCCGTGTCACTGGCATCAAGCATTGATACCAGCTCTACTCTTGCACTAACATATGTCCCTCCTCCAACGGAATGCCCCATGGACATGCAATGAATTATTAGATGGCAGGTTGCCAAAAGACAGCCAACCACTGAAACAGAAAGCTGGCACAAGCAAATACCCTTCTGTGTAGCCCTGAGATAATTTTTCCTTTACACGCTTGGAGAATAATATTTGCTCCCAGTTCAGAAATATCATTACCACTATTACATCTTGCATTTATGACATGTTTGTCATCTTGTCAGTGGAAGTAATTCTAATATTCAGATTTATCCCCGTGGATTATATAATGCTGCCAAACTTGTTGTTGAATCTCGCTTTAACGCTGTGACAATTTAAGATCCAGAGAAGATCATGCCTGGGCAAAGGGTACCCAGTTCCACATAGACAAAGCATAAACTTTTCACAGATTTTAATGGTACATGTTACTACATGACTTTGCAGATCTGGGCATTAGTTTTAGAACTGGTTATGTCAGAGGCTATTCACATTGCCTGACTTCATGTGTCTGATTTAGCTGTTTGAGTTAGTCTACAGAGGCAGATAGACACCTGTCACAGGTTTTCTGAATGCCATACTGATATCTGCCTCAACTGTATGGACAGGCTGAGTATTTACCTTATGCCCTTGTCTTGAAACAGTGTGACTATCCAACAGTACGTTCATTCATATTGAAAAAGACCCATAGTGAATTTTCAGATTAAGAAAAGCAACATTGATGGTGTTTTTTAATATGCTCTCTTAGACTTCAATTTCTCCAACACTCCAGTTTCTACTGGTATTGAACCACTTTGCAAAATACGTGTCTAAATCACCCCTTTTGCCCATGTTAGTATTTGAGGTCAGGAGGACCTGATGTCACTCCACCACCATTTCACCTTACTGTGTCACCTTAGCCATATGACCAAGTCTTTCTACGTGTCTGTTCAGTTTCTCTAAAAGGGGGATTATAATTCTGCACTCACCTTGCAAACCTCTCTGAGATCTGCAGATGAAACACATTACAGTAAGTGCTAAGTACTACAGTTATTACTGATGCTAACGTCTCCCAAGCGGGACTCTGCAGAACTATAAAGCAAATCTAAAGAGCAAAAAAGTCCTGTGAATTCTGCAGCTGGGATTTAAGATTTCTTTTTCCATCAAGCACAACAAGAATAAATTGCAATACCCAGGCTGCTTCCTTTAGCAGAATCTGCATCAAGTGAATGACTTTGTCTCCAGTAAAAACCCTGCTTCCCATGGTGCCTCTCATGCCCATCATTTCATGAATGAGTCTATGGGCAGCTGTCAGAATATCAATTGACTCAATATATTTTTTCAGTGGAGAGGTCTCATTTTAATTAATACAGGAATATTACCTGGCTTCCCTCTTCTCATGGACTGTTTTGGAAATGCTGCACTCATTCATCGTATTCATTAATTTAAATAAGATACAGCTTTCATTCTTCTACATGCATACAATGTCTTGGGAACAGTCAGTGAGTATGTTCTTAAACGCAAGCAGCATAAGGAAAGTAAACTGTGCAGAGGTAAATGATTAGTTTTCTCTAGATCTGATTTTGTCAGGAAAATACACAAGATATGACTGGAGAACTCTTGTGTTTTCTGTTTTGAAAAAGAGTTCTGCAACAGGAAAGCTTCTACAGGAGAAGAGGAAAGGGAACTTGAACTATATGTAGGATCTTGGTGGTTACATAACTCCCAAAGTTAGACAGAATGCATCAATGAATCTAGCACAGCAAAAAAACTCCAGAAAAATAGCGAAAATACTTGGAAAATGCTTACCAAGGGTTCAGAGGCCAATGCTCATACAGACAATATTATACACACATTATATGAAATTTGAAAATATGAAATACTTTGCATAACGTAATTTTGGGTTACATGCAAATGAATACAATTGCAAGGACTGAGAGTTTGATTTACACTTTCACTCAAGGTCACCCACAGAAGCTAAGATAGTAATAAAAACCCATAAAGTGATTGTCATTTCTATCCACTTCAGTCAAACAGAAAAAGGCTTTCAATAAAAAGATCTTTACACTAGTGAACCAGCAGCAAAGGTGCTGCAGCTAGTATGTAGTAACAAAACCTGTCATTACAGTAAAACTAGGCTGGGCATTGTACAGCATCAGAGAAGACTGATGCAGTGTACCACTGTTTTACTAAATGGAGCAGTAGAAAGTAGGAACATTGCCAATAGTGAGATGGAGTATTGCATTGTCAAACATTTTATTCATAGGTAAATTAGATATTTTACAACATAAATTGCAATGTATATCTTTTACACAAAAACATGTGCTTTTACATGTCCTTCTACCCTTCTAGAGTGTCACCATATGCACATAGATCTCCTATGATATTGAGGGCATATAGCCATGGGCTAAGTAAATTTATACCATACACAAAGAGGGATAGGAGAGATAGCAATACATATCAATTGTGCAGGCATGTGATTAACAGATCTGTCATTACCACATACAGATCACTGCACACCTATGAACGCACTACCTCGCTACTAATTAATCTTCCTGGGACTTATTTTAGTATAACAAACTCCTCAGCTACTTTAAACAGCTGCCATTTTTCTTCTTTTTATAGTGCTATTGACAGTAATATGCTGAGTTCCACAAATATTTGTTCATTTCAGCCAGTGAGCAGAATACACATTGCACAGAGGACCACATAACGGGCACAGTCAAACTCCTGACCCTGCCAAGAGACAGCCTTTGCAAGCCTCACACATGTTCTGTTCGGTGTTTGAAAGGAAGAACTTAAAATCCTCTTTGCATTTCCCTGCCTGAAGGGCATAGGTATTCTTTGCATAACCTGTGGTATCTCAAATATTTCGTAAGCACAGGACGTAGGACCCACCCAAAAGCAAACTTTACAGAAAGGAGTCTAACTCTCTGCCAAAAAGGGCAAGAGGAGCAGTCTCCCTGGGTAACTGGCTGTACTGCTGAGCAAACATACAAGTCTGCGATAGGAGTCCATTCACTGCAGGGTATCTGCTTGCAAGTGCAGTGGAAGTAACTCTCTTAATCCCTGTGGCTGAAGAAGGACAGATGGGCTGGGTCACAGGGTGACAGAGCTGCTACTGGAACAGATCTTGAAAGATGTCTCTCTCCTGAATCTGGATCCTCCTATGACATCCTAAACTGGTTTTCTTGTCTGATAAATGACTTGTATTGTTTGCCTTGCTAGGAGCAACAACTAATGTGCCAAAGTGCGAGGACATGGTTTATACGATAAGTTTCTGGTGTCAGTCTAATACTTTTTAGCAATCCCTCTGATTCCCCACAGAATTCTGAAGCAATAGGAAGGAAGGAAGGAAGGAAGGAAGGAAGGAAGGAAGGAAGGAAGGAAGGAAGGAAGGAAGGAAGGAAGGAAGGAAGGGAGGGAGGAAGGAAGGCAGGCAAAACAACTGAAGATCTATGACTCTTTCAACAGTACTTTGTAGTGGTGAACAAATCACAACAGCAGATTCTGAATGGTTCTGCAAGATTTCTCTCTCATTCTTTATGATTTTTAGCAGAGGAAGGTAGGACAAAGCAGCAGTGCCATCAAATCTGCATCTACCCCACAAAATACATGGGCACAACAAGCAGGAGCATCTCACCTGAAAACCAGAAGATTTATATTATTGTAGGCTGGTCTGGCAGGTGTCTTAGAAATGAGGACGTGAGAGCTGCAAATACTGTAGATAATGCATTGGGAAGTGATACAAACATCGATCATGAACAAAATAACTAACCGCAAAGAAAGTGCCATCAAGACAGTAAAATCAACAACTAAAAGAAAAAAAATCCCTCCTGCTTTGATCATTTTTGTCCCTCTAATAATCATGATGCTACTCATACTTTGCTCCCTAACATTGTTATTAATGAAAACCACATAAGTTTCAAGCACAAATGTGGTTTTAAAGCAGGTCATGTATTTCCTGAAATTCCTGTGCATAGGGGAACTTCTGCATCTGCCCACCTGTACAAATATACACATGGGTGGTGAACCGGTAACTTTGATGAGGATCTCTAGTTCAGCAAAAGCATCTTTGTTCTTTCAGTTCACAATCCTGTGAATCCATCTTCCCTGCAGAGTCCAGGAGAAGCAAAAAAATTACAGAAGCTAGTTCCAACTCGATCTGCTTAGGTCATCAGAAATTCCCTGGGGAGTGTTGCTTGCCACCTAGATTGCTAAACTTCAAAGTGACTGAGATGCAGCTCTGGCTGTTTTATGACATTTCTGCCTGTCACAAGCCATTTCAAGGTGGCTGATGCCTGAAAACTCAGTGAGTGGCCTACAGTTTGTGAGCTAGAGCACATAAGAGCATATGTCAGGACAGCAGGGACTGTTTGGATGGCGCAGCGGGGGGGGAATCATGCCTTGGTAGCTCGCAATGGACATCTTTCCCAGAGGGAGCTTGCACAGCCCCGCAGCCAGGGAACTTAGATAGGAATTGTGCCAGTGAGAAGATAGGTCTCTCTGATGACTGTATCTGGTATAGAAGAAGGAAACTATTCTCCTGAAGGCTGGCCCTTCTCGGCAGAACACCACAAAAAAAGGAAAAGGGAATGTGAGGGAGAAATTAGGCTGTATTATTTCAAAGGACAGGCAAGGCAACTGGGCAGAGGCTGGGCCACAGGTGAAGGGACTATGAGAAAGAACAAGTCACTGAATATCTTCATCTGAAATACCATTCTGGAAGCTTCAAGAGTCATGCATGCTTCCTGCATCTGGGAAGACTTAATTTAGGAGTGACTTACGTAAAATATTTAAGTATTAATATTATCAAGAAAAGAGAGCAGCAAGGCCCTGTCCATCTGAGCAGCCCCATTGCACAGGCAGTGCCTGACAGAGATTAATTCTCAGCAAGTGCAGACATTTTCTAATAGCAGTGTTCGTGGGGGATGTGTGAGAAGGCTTCTGGATGATGCCTTCCTTGATGGTAAACAATCAGGCAATTCAGTTCACTGATCGACAGGTACAGCAACACACACATCAGATCTAGGTCACTTTGGAGCCAGGGATGTGTGAAAGCACTGGAACCCTGTGGTTGCACTCATGGATCACACTGAACAGATTCTATTCAGCTTCATGATCTGAAATGGAACTCACCTATTCTGAAATATGCATAAAATGCTGTTTTGAAATCCTAGTCTGCTACCTTTCTTCTGTGCCTAGTAAACAAAATGCTTGTGATTTTGTGTGCTGCTCCTGCATGTGGTGTTCTTTCAGACACTTTTGCTAACATAATGACTAGTCTGATACTAGACACTATTATCACAATATCATATGAGTCAGAAGCATGAGACATGCTAGCTGGGCAGGCTGTGTGTGTAGTGCAGCCAGGAGAAAAGCAAAGAATTGAAGTTAAATAGTTTTGCCCTTCAAGTCAGCTTGTCAAACCTGTAATTAAAGCATTTACATCTCTTGAGTAGGGCACTGAGAACAGGTCAATTACCCCGAGCCAAAGAAACAGGCATTTTATAGTGGCCTTGAAATAATAGATTCCTAGTTTGCAAATACTTCTAGCATGCAGGAGAGTGAGGGACTGATAACAACAGCTTGAGCTAAGCTTAGTGTGGGCAGGTGTTATGCAAGCTTCCCTCACACAGCTGTGTTAAAGCAAGTCATTCGTGACCTGGCATAGCCCTGTTATTCTGCTCGTGTTCTTCAAACAGCTAGATAATACACTTACATTTTGATCTGCACATCTGTGAGGATCCACGCAGCTCTGCCACTGCATCCTTGTTCTGATGCTTAACCCTTCTGCTACTTCAGCCGATGGATTTTAATGTAGTTGATAACATCCTCTTCTTGATCTCCAGTGACCCCTGTGTTACCTATCCTTGGGTCCACTACAAGACCTCTGTAGTTTGCACTTAAGAGTTGTCTGACTGCAGTCCTTCCTCAAATGGACAAGAAGTGAGATGCATGACACCGTGGTTTGTGAACTTTGTAAATTGTAATGAGGATGTGAGCAGCACTACAAACACCCATGGACCCTAAAGATGAATTTGAATTTAGGCCTCAAGATCTGAAAGGCCAAATCTGTTGGCTTTTCTCTACAATCCTGCTAACCGGAGAGCTGCTGTAATCAGCTGACAGACTCAGTGCCACAGCTATTTTCTGTTCAGATCCCCAGTTGGAAACATTTTCTAGCCCTTGTCACCTCTCCAGGCTTGATGTTGTTTATGAGATAACGGATGGGGAGACCTGATTTTCTTCCCAGGAGCAAATACAAGTGAAGATTTTTGTCCTATTAGCAGACTGTACTGGAGTGGATGGGAAGTTTCTCACCCAATAAGCAGAAGCGAGTAGGCACAGTGCGAGAGTGTGACTGCTGCTCCCTCAGAGCCGTGCCTGTACTGGGGCCCTGCTGCAAGCTTCCCAGGCTTCCCACCAAAGCGCTGAAAAGGGCTGGGTGCCATTCACAACTGTCAGTTCTTCTCAGCCATGCCATCACTGGCTATCAATTTGATAACGCATATACCAGTTCAGCTGACTAATGTCACCCAGACTCCTTGTCTCTGAGCTCTGCCACGGGTACATCACAGCGCTGCAGACCTCCTGTCAGCTACAGCTCACTGTGCTGCTCCACTGCACTGCCTTCACAACAGCAGGGTCAGCTTTCTAACCTCGTGTGCATTTAAAACAAAATAATATTATCTTTGTCTTCTTGTGTGTTTGCTGTGAATTGATTTAAGAAAGCGAAGGACTACTTGAGCTACCTTGCAGTCAGGGACAGGGAAAGTGGAGGATATGACAGTTTCACCAGGAGAGCTCTGATAATGTACCTCCTGCCTCCCTCAGCCTGCCCTGGTCTCTTAGAGGCTTTCCAGTTTAAGCCCTTCCCACACAGAGCTCTTGGTCTGGGTCAAGGAATACAATGTCTGGGCCTCATTATTTATTTTCCTGCACATGAATCTTCAAGTTATAATATAAAATACATAAGGGAGGAAAAAGATATAGGTAGATAGGTCATGATGAATACACACTTAGACCTAGGGGGAAAAATGCTCATATCAGAATAATTGCTGTTACAGTTGATCCTATCACATTCTTCTATCTACCAAGAACACTTTTAAGATATTCAGCTTACAAGATTTGTATTGAAGATTCTAGTGGTACTAAACTTTTCGTACATGTCTTTGGACTAACCACACTCAGTTGCCTCTTCTGAGGCACTGGATGGCATTTTTTGACATCCCACCTGGGATAATACCCTTCCAACTATCACACCACAGGACTAAAAGCCCTAGCTGTTATACTTGATCTGTCAGTCCACAATGAAGGTCCTGGGTACCATGAAGTGTCTAAATTGGCATTAGATAAATATGTTTAGGCAGCTGAGCCCATCTATACTAGCTTTCATTTCCTACAGAAAGGAAGTACATACGCATATTTTTAATTTGGGTATATAAAGTGCCAGACACACTGTGGCTTTGATCTTGGCTGGCATTACTGTAATACAATTAATTCTCACCCCCAACAGTTGTTTCTAACTCCAAACACATGCTCCATGTCCCTCAGCTACCATTACTGAACACCACAGCCTCTCTCCTGACAGTTCTTTATACCACATTAAAGAATCCTCGGGGTTTCAGCTGCTATCAGTCTTGCTCACCAATGCTTTCTTCTCAATGAAGAGACTCTTAAGGCTACATCTGTAATAACCCATTTTCAGACACTGATCATGGGTCATTCTCACTGCCTTCAGCAGGAACTGCTGAATACTCCACAGTTTTAAAAACCACTTTGTAAGTGCCCTCATAAAGGTTTAAGAGCACTCTTCAGCCATCTACTTAAAAAAAAGGTATGGCCTTGCTGTATAAATACTCAGCTTGGGGGTTTGGGGCATTTCTTCCTAAAATTTTCTGTAGAGACCCTGGTAGTGAATGCCTTCTATGCCTCCCTAACCATGGGAAATAAAGCACATTCAATCTGTCAAAAGGTATGGCAACAGCAGTTTTCTCACAGACTGTTTCCTCTAATGCCCTTTCTTGAGAAGTGGAATCACGGTGTCAGTGGATAAATCTTGACAGCTTCAAGAAGTACTTCCCAACAGGGCAGATGGAGATTAATTTGTTTGCACAAAGGTGTCTTCCCCAGCTATATAAACAATGGATTCCCTCTAAAGCCTTACCTTCAAAGATATTTCTCTGTAACATATTAGTACTATAAGAGGATTCCTATATCAACATAAGTGTCTCTTCCAGAAGGCAAAACAGAGGTGTTATCTCACCAGACAGTCTTTGTTAGGGAAATAGCTTTTATAGTAGATAAACTTAATGCCCCATCAACATTAATGTCAGCCTCTATATGCTGTAGCTGGTCACACATCACTGCTCTAGCAGTTCTCAGTGTATTGTTGTTTGCGCTCCAAGTTACAAGAGTCAGGGAAGGGAGAAGCTGGAAAAAAACATACGTTGAACAACACGAGGCAGATCCTCAGATGGAAGAGAGCAAGAGCACGTGTAGATCACCAAAAACTTTCTCAGTCACAGAAGATCACATAGGAAGAGTTTTTTCCTAGAAATGAACTACAGCAGCCTGGGAACTTATCTAATTTATGCAGCTTTTGATGCCTGCAAGGGAGTAAGAAGAAAACTTGAGCCTGCAGGCAGAAATTAGCACAGGTTTGGAGTTTGCTCTCCACACTGCCCTCCCTTCTTCCACACAAAAGTTGCAGCAGCGGCACACAGATTTGGTAGGTGCTCATTGCAGTGACCCTTTCAGGGTCAGTTAAGTATCTCAGAGCTGTCACTTTTCACCAGCACTCACTCAAGAAGCTGGCTGCTGGAGTCAGACACATGCCTGAATTTGGCTCACCTTCCCCAAACTGAAGAGTTACTCTGCTCCACTTTCCAGAAATGCTTTTCCCACTTCACCAAACAAAATCAAGGCCTTCAGGCTATGTTGGAACAAATTACTGCAAAATTATAGATTGTAACATTGGCCACAGCTTTGTCTTGAGGCTTCCTGAATACCAGCAGCTTCTTCTTCTTTTGCTCTCCATTCAAACAAAGGAAACAAATTGTTTTCTCCATACTGTACTTTGACATAAAATGCAGGCTTGAGCTAAACTGCTACATCTCATGTGGTTAGATGGGATTTACCTACCCTCAGCAGTAACTATCAGCAGAGAAGGAAGGGGAAGAAGGTTTTCAAATGGATACTTGCTTTTTGTTTTATGATCAAAGTTTCCTTTCAGCCAGAAATAAACTGGGAAGTTGTGAGATCCACAGAACAATGAACCTAAAATGCTGCTTTTTGGTAAAAGCTGGGTTGTTAAATTATATTACTAATAAAAACCAAACCTGTCGATAAACAGAGTGAACCATCCATACATTCAGGCAAACAAGAAAATTGTTTCTATTAAAGTGACTGAGATGCTTATGGTGAATTCCCAGAGAAGGA
This sequence comes from Strix uralensis, assembly GCF_047716275.1. Classification (NCBI taxonomy): domain Eukaryota; kingdom Metazoa; phylum Chordata; class Aves; order Strigiformes; family Strigidae; genus Strix; species Strix uralensis. The sequence continues at coordinate 74,250,722 of NC_133976.1, read as the reverse complement.
AAATAGTTCAGAACCACCCAGATCAAACCTGTAAATGGCTTAATATGATACAATTCAAGGTCAAAATTCTGGTTTAGAGGGCAGAGAATGGTGTGAGAGACTCTGGCACTGAGAGGGAGGTGACCTTGAGAACATCGTTTAGTCTTCCTGTGCTTTTTTTTTTTTTAAACTAAACAAAAGAGCCCTGAACAACATTTCTCATCTCTCCAAATATTAACCTGCATATATATCTTAAAGAATCAATGTTGTATATGAAGCATTTCTAAGCATAACTTAAACCCCAAAGTTTTTAATTTCACTTTGGTGAGAAAGCTAATTTTTTCCTCTCTAAGTATTTCCTCTTTTCTCTTCTTGGAAATGGAAAGAAAGACAAAACAATCAAGGATAAAACCCTACTGCTTCCTTGCTTTTTCACTCACAATAAAAAAAGAAAGCAACATGTGAACAGAGTCAGGAGGGAAGTCTACTCTCAGTTTTGGTTTTATTCTGATAGGAAAAAGTCAAATGTTGGCATCAGAGTTTTGTTGACTTTGATGGAACATGGGACAAAAGTGGAAGTAGAATCACTCTAAATGATCTTTCTTTTGTTACTTCAACTACACAGAAAGTCACACAATGAAAATGACACTGAAATGGCAGCTTTACTTTGTCTCACCTACAGGGCTGGGTATCATTGCCCTAGTATCCTGCTACCACAGCTACCTTACAGGGTCACTATGAAACCTCACAAATACTTTCTCGTTCTTTTCTGATATATGCTGTTTTTCTTTTTAGGATATAAAAGTTCATCTGGGTCTAATCCCACATTTCCTTAAAGTACAGTTATGGAAGCAAAATGCTTGTAATGACAGCAGGTCACATTCATGCCAGATACAACTGCATTTTAGCCAGTGGAATTATGCACTGGGCAAACAGTACTATCTGGACCGCTCAGTCCCGTAAGTGATTTCAGATCCTGAATATCTCATGCTTTCTTTGGTGGGTGACAGTTACACAATACTGAAGTCATGTGCGAGCACAGAGAAGCCTCTGGCACATCAAGACCTCACACAGGGCAACATTTTCAATTGCTGACACTTGCATGTTTTGCTACTGACCTCAGATGAAACAGATCGGGGCCCAATTCCTTACCCAGACAAAATCCCCAGCAACTTCAGCAGGATTTCTGCCTAAGGACTGCAGGAGTGATTCAGCCCAATGTGAGAACTAATGTCCCAGAAGCTTTTTCTAGGCACCATGCTAATTATAGGCGCAAGCTTGACATCTGTAGCAGAAACCCATGCAGCATTTTGCAACCTGAGCTTCTCTGTGAAGAAGAGAACAACCACACAACAAAAATAAAGCTGTCTTATCATTTACAAAGGCCTTTCGGTAAGTGTCCTCAAACTGTAGTATTTATATTAAGAGCAGTGTATGAGCTACTTCAAAAGATAGCAAGGTAGAAAAATGCCACTAGGACTTTCTACAGAGCATGCATTGGGCAGAGCACACAGCTGGGAGTTGTCACTCCTGTCCAAGCAAACTGTGTTTTGGAAACTCTCTAGCTGAGCATATGGAATTTTTTCCCCCTAGAAGAAACTGGTGGTGCAGTGAACACCAAAAAGCACTTCTTTTGTCCCTCTGTTTCCAGGTGAAAGAGAATAAATCTACCACAGCTACTAAACTCCTTGTGAAACACCTATCAGGTGCCCTTGTGAAATGCCTACAATTGTTGGCACTGCAGCTAATCTTTTTTAGTTACCAAATTATTATTTTCCACATCAGTGGGCAATGATAAAAGTAGATGGCATTGTGCTTTCTTCCTCTTTAGATAAGGTTTTGACAGATAATAAATCATTTTACAACACTGGCTTTTGTTTCCTTGTATTTAAACATGGAAAGCAAAATGCAACCAGGTTGTATGATAACATTCTCAAATCACCAACTGGTATTGGAGGAACTAAACTCATAAAGGTTTCATTTTCCAGTCTGTGCCTCTTACAGCTTTTGCTTAGATGATCTCAAATCCCATGCGAGCATCCTGTGGGTTTTTTTAATTGCTTTTTGACAATAGGCAAAAATGCTCTAAAATATCAAGCCATACATGCCTGTCAAGGGGTAGTTGCCCATGTCCTTCTATATGTATGTGAAGTACATCGGGACAAATTCTGCAGACGAAACTAGAATAAATCAGGGTGAACTGACTCGCTGTCAACAGACAAGTTTTGGTGTGTTTCAAGTGTGTTCTGTTAAACAGGAGACAAAAATTAACTCAGTACACCATCTTTTTGCTCGTAGAGTAAGAAGACATGAGTTTTAAGGCAGTGATGGTCAAGACTGAATTTAAAATACACATCTTGTAAATATGCCCTTTCTCATTTTACCCTCTGCATTTGCCATGTTAATTCCCTAGCTGTGCACTTCCTCATTAAATTTCATCATAGAAAATGGACAAAGAATTTTTTAAGGCCACCCTGAAATTTTAGCCTGTAACCAAGTCTTTGAAAATCCTGTTATGTACTTTCTACCTTAGACATTATCCCACAGCACAATGCTATTTTTTCAGGCTGAAAGTTATAAGCTCCTTCCTTGTCAGTACACTAAGCACGTGATTTGGAGGCCACAGAGCAAGTTGACATATGAAATTACTAAATGTAAAAATTGAACAAGTTGGTGTTCTTTTATCCTGGTATCCTGATTAGATCTGTATACAAAACTCTCTCTAGCCAACAGCTTCAAACCACCAACTTACCCAAAGGGTTGCACAGGATTTAGTGACAGCTTTCATTAAAGTCAACAGTATTTGGTACATAGCCTCACTGAAATCAATGGAGTCTCCTTGTGGCGTGTAAGTTGGCTTTGCAAAAGAAAGTCGAGTCAACAGGAACTGGATAGATAAATCCTAAAAAACCTGGACTTTTAGAGAAAGGTGGTGATGCTTTTATCCCTGTTAAGTAATAGAGTCAAACTACTATTGGAGCTCTTGGGACTAAAACCCTCTTTGGGTTGAAATTACTGAGGCTTCTATTTCTAGAGTTCTCAAATTCTTCTGTTCTCCTGTTTGAACTACCATCTGTCCTTATTTCTGGCCCGATGTTCACAAGCACAAAGCATTTCCATGAAAGACAGATTTTCCAAAGGTTCCAATGGTCTAAGAGGTCCCAATTTCTTCTAAAAATTTTACTTTTGCAGCTGAAAACTTCCTCCCTGTCTCAAAATTACTTTCACCTAGGGAAGACTCTCATAAGCCTGTGATTAAATGCACTCTACGGCCTAGTTATGACTGGTGCTGTTCACAAGTAACTGGTTGTAGGAGTGAGACAAAATCTGTGGTCCACTAAAAAGTTAGGTTGCAGTTGATTCCTTAGAGGCAGCAAACTCAGATGTTACAAACATTTCCAAAGGTCACTAAGGCTCTACAATAACTGCTCTGAAAGTGAAGATTCAAGACTACTTCTCTTTAAACAGCTTAGTTTTTTACATATTTTAGAACCTGCCTGTATTTCTGTACTTTTTGTCTTCAACTGGGCATTTTCTATTCCCACTTTAACTGAGGCATAAATCTGCACGTACAGTCAACCCCCTTCCCATACCTTTCATTATTTAACGTACCATCTGAAGTATTGTTACATGCTTTTGATAAGCAACAGATTGATTTATACTGTTTTTTCTGCTGTGTTACATGAAAACTTGATTATCTACAGCCATTAGTCCTATTACAACCGAGCCCTGGAGTATGATTAGACTAAATTTTTGTAAGGTAAGCTACTTGCAAATCAGCTCTTGAATTTACAGTACTACCTTGGATATGACTTAACTAGAGGAATGAGCTGTCCTGAATCACAGAATGCCTTTGTTATCAGATCCCAGGCCAAGTAGTGGGCTCTGTTACTCTTAGGGACTTTGTTGACATTAATGTGGTCATACTCACACTGCAGATGGCAGCACCAAATAGAACTGAAATAGAAGGAAACAGAGGGAGAGTAAAATCTGAGCAGTCAGAAACATCAAATTACTTCTCCCTGCCCATTCACAGCTTTTTTCTGACCCCAGTGCAGTCAATGGGAGTTTTGCCAATTAATTTCAATAGGAGGAGAATCTGGGTTGAATTGAGGTTTCCTGCTTCTGCCCACAGCAATACAGATGCATTCCAGACCACTATCGGGAAAAAAAAAAAAAAAAAAAGGGCAAATTCCCAGTTACTGTGGTAACAGAAGGGACAGTTCTCTTTGCTATCATGTAATTTTGAAATTCAGTAGCTATTTTGTGCCATGACATGTGTTTCTCTCCTCTGTCAAATTAATGTTTTCTTCCTGTGTGGAAGGCCCATCAAGGAAAGAGCACAGAAGAAAACCATCAACACAAACAGCCCCCAGAAGCCTTTTTACATTTCTCACCTCACATCTGCCATAATGGCAAAATCATGTTTGCAAACAACAAGGAAAAACCGCCTTAAACATGTACTTCCCAAAACACAGAGAATGAATTCAGCCTGCTCTGTGACTGCCCCTCAATGCATGTGAGAGACGACTGGTAATAAACTGCCTCAGAAGAATGCCAAGACCTCTGCTATGGAGAGCGTCAGCTAAAGGCTGCACAGATTGTACGACTCTGGCTGCATTTATCTTCCTTTCTTACCCTTTCCTCCACTAAGGTCCTTGCTGTTGTGGTCCTTGGATTAGTTGACCATTTTTTTAAGGGCTGTAAATACCCACTGAGACGTAGGGCAAGGCTTGACAGCTTCAGGAAAGCAGTGGCATATTCAAAACAAGACTGATGATGCCCTAAGGACTAGCACAGGCAGTCAAACCAAATAGGGATGCAAGTGAATTTCTCTTCCCTTCCACCTTATGTTCTTGTTTTACAGGAGGTGGTTCCCATGCTGACAGGCAGGTAGCCCTCTACAGAGTAAGAAGACAGCAAAACCTGCTTCTGCAGCCAAGGACAGAGAAGAGACTGAAAACATATGTTCTCTGTGTTTGGGATGATTCAGTTTAGGTAGACTACCTGGGTCAGTGCCCAGATGGTGTAAACTGCTGAATCTCAGAGTTTACCTTAGCTGAGACTCTAGTTTAATAAGTATATTTTCATTAAACTTCTGAACTCTTCTGATATTTACAAAAAAACCCTAAACCTCCAAACAACCTCTAAGGGGAAACCGAGAAGGCAAAAACTGATGTGACTTCTTTAAAGTAATGGTGGGAGTTACTGTCACAGTTCAGGCAGGAGCCCACATCTTTTGAGCATCAGTACAATATAACTGATGCAAAGGCAACCCCTGAAGTTTGTTGAGCTAAACCAACAGCTTAAGGAGGTCTGAACTGCCCCGTGCGCTTCAGTGAATTGTTATCTGAAGGGCTCAGGGCTGATACCTTAAGAGTCAACATTATTAATTAATTAATCACTGAAAAAAGTGTGCTGGAAAGGGGCAGTAACACTATTCTGTGGAGTTCAGGACATTGTACTAGAGACAGAAGGCAGTGAGCTTTGAAGAGCACTTGACAGAAAAGTACACTGAAGCCGCATCTGAGGTAGCTGAGGTCTTTCAGCAAGACTAAACACAAAACAAGGAAGATATTGGAGCATCAGTAATGCAAGCTCAGCACTGCTAGTAGGTGGGATTCAAATGTTTCAGGGCACTCAAACCAAAGGGATTCCTGAGAACATTTACAACTGTGCCACCTGTCCCTTATACCTGGAGCTTATTTTGTAGATGGTTTGTGGAAGAGAATTAATACCATCCTTCTCCCTCAGTTTAACCCTACTGGTGATTGACTGTTGGCATGAATAGCAAAACATTCAACACAATAGATAACAAACCAAAAAAACCCCCAAACACCCAAGCAAAACACCTTGTCATGTACTCATGGTACCTTTTCTGTGGTATTATCTTCAGCTGAAGCCATTAAGGAAAGGGTCTCTACTTCTCAGTTTGGTTTTGTTACACAGTATTCATACAACCCATTTTCTAGCAGATCTATCAAGCCCCAAGAGGAGTACATGTGCAATGTGACTCAGCTTCAGGAGAGCAGATCGACCTTGTCAGAGCCGGTTAATAAACTAGTCTCCAGCACCTGAGTGGGTTGAGATGGTTCTGCAGAAGGTATGTTCATAGGCAGTAGGATAAGAAAGATGTGGAATCACATACATAGGTACAGTAAGTATACCAGGAGTTTCTTCCCATGTGACATAGGTGACAGATAAGCATGTCAGCCAGTGAAGTATGACATCTTAGTAGTGGACATCTGCAAGCTATTTTGCTTTCAAAATACATTCTCACGTGTCATGGGAATAAAGATTGACATTCAGAAACATCAAAAAATACAACTGAGCTTAAACAATACAGTACCTGCAATTGTACAAAAGTAAATACAACAGCCTATTGGAAAAGAAAAATGAAGGCGATTTATGAACTACAAAAGGCCAGAGTGTAAGCTTCACAACTCTGCTGGGTGGGGGCCTACATCCAGGTATTTTTATTGGCTTCGAGGTGGGCGGAAGGAGTGTTGCTCTCTGCCGTCTGTACCCAGAGGCTATTTGCTTCCTCACCAGAGGATGGCAGCACAGAGACCCTTTACTTGCAGAGTCAAAAAGCCAGTGGCGGGAAGACCAAGGTACAGCACTGGATAGTACACCACAACTAGAAGAGGATTAATTTGGCATTCATAGATGCAGGCAGCAGGTGCTAAGAAGAATACTACTATCAACAGCCTGCTCTAGGTGGGGCACATAAGCCAGAAGAATAGGCAAATAAGCTTCATGGAGTGACCCGTTTGCTTGATCTCTGCTGTTCTCTTGTGCAGAGCCTTTTGCTAGTGTGACCACTGCCCCTGGTAGACGGCCAAAACCAGTCCAGAGCCTTTCTTCACATCCTGAGAAATTCCTCTCAACAGAGGTGTAATGCTACTGTTTAGAACTAGGCACTGCAGACATTTGTTCCCAAGCCTGGTCTGTCATGTAAGAAAAACTGATAATGAGACCCAAAGCCACAATGTCACAGAGAATGCTCTGCTGTGTACTAGGAACTAGTCAGCAGCCACTGCCCTTAGACCCGACACTTGGAACCAGTGGCATTGAGGACACTTAGTAATTAGTCATTTGTAATTTGGAAAAGAAATAGGTAGCAAATTATTTTGTTAAGAGTATGTAATTCTGTCATTAACAGACAACTGTGAGAAACTCTAGACTTGTCAGATATAAGAGGACTAACTTTATAAACCATGTCTTACAAAACTCATTAAACTAAACAGGAAGAACTGAAAGCAAGCTGAAGATAGATAATCTTTCAGTTCTTAACAAGCTCCTTTTATAGGTGGTGATGTTAATTCAACTGTGGATTGACACCACCCCACAGCACATGCAATGAATCTACAGCTGACATATTCCACAACTCTTTTACCAAAGCAGCATTATTTTTGTGTTAATTAAAAAGGAAAAACTTCAGATCTGCTAGTAACCAAGGCAAGTTCTCATCACACTACCTTACCACTATGGCTACACTTTTCTTTAGCAGGCATGTCTCTAAGAGAAAATGTGATAAACATGACCCAATTCTCACTGAAGTCAAGGGAAAATCTCCTGGTGACTTCAGTGGAGTTGTCTGAAACCCAGTGCTTGGCCTCCCCACTCAGATGTCATGTAAGTATAGCAACCAGAATCTACTGTGGTAGTGTTTTGGTTTGTTTTTGGTTTTGTTTGTTTTGTGGTTTGTTTGTTTGTTTGTTTTTTAAATAGGGAATTCTGTCTACAAATAAATTAATTTGGATCACCAGACATCACCTTCCACATATTATATGCCACAGAGCATCAGATTTTGGCCATGAATAAATTAATTTCTGAGTGATTACTGAGGTTGAATTTATGCCCTATGAAGACACCAGCATAAAAATCAAAATAACCTGATTTGGGGAAAGTCTGAGCAAGTCACCCCAGTGACTCCTTCAAGTTTGGATACCTAAGTATCATTGGTACAGCCTGATATTAATGACCCCACATTTTTTTTCTAAAAGAACTTAAATGTTCTGGCAGCAACAGGGAGTAGCGCTTACTCCCCAAAAGATCATGAGAAGACTTGCTTTACTCTGTAGGCACAACTTTCCCATGTCCAATCTTCCTATTACTAGAATAAATATTTCTGACTGGATCACCCCATGGATTTTGCTTGTTTGGTAGGAAAGGTGAACTCTAGGGAAATATTTCATGTCTTCTCTTCCAGAATCAAACTAGGAAAATGCACATTTTTGTAATGAACACTAAGAGTAGCGCCAGTGTCCATTAACTGTGTAACTGTCTAAAGGTTCCAACTCTGACATTTCCCAAGTGCGTGACCTGCAATGATAACTACTAGGTGTTTCCGAAGTGTTACGCAGCCTGTATTGGTAAAAGAGATGGTAGAAGGAGAAGATTCAATGAAGGTAGTGAAATGTAGGAAATCGCTGCTTTCTTCAAGTCCCTTCTTCTTCAGGATTTCTAATAAGAAGAGATAGTTGGTGAATTCTCACTCTGCACAAACATCTTCTCAATTCCAGAACAGAAGAATAAGAGATAATTCCCTTACAAGAAATGTCTGAGAGCTTAATTCCAGTCTGGCAAAAGCAAACACAATTCCACTGATTTCAATGGAGTTACAGATGGCCCACTTAATGTACAACAGGGTTGATCTGGCCCCTCTCCCATACTGTAGCACTGTTTTGCCTAGAAACCTTTGCTTTCAAAGTAATTAACCATGTGTAAACAGCCTGCAACACTAAACTGCAATTAAATAAATGAATAGGAGTCAGAGGTATATTTCGAAACTTATCTCAGTAGTGGACTTTAACAGGAAGTATTGATCTTTTTTCTGTTTAATATCAGGATCTCATGCCAGTACCACAGACAAGAAACAGGATCTGCAGAACAATATCAATTATTGTACACATATTTCTCCCTCCCACTGTTTCCTACAGGCTTTAAACTGGAATAATGTATAAACATAGTGAGAGTCTCAGGAAGAACTTGTTCTTCCTTACAAGCCATCTCAGCACTACAGCAGGTGGGCACAGGCTCTCTTGCTAAAAGCACAGAGGGAGAGAGATAGAGAGAGAGACAGAAGAAAATTGCTTACTGTTTCGAGGCTTCTCCTCATCCATGCCTTCATCTTCATTTTCTGGGTCAATATCTTCTGCTTGAGTTATCCAGTCTAAGTATCCCTTCAAATCCTCCTCTAGCTGTTGTTTTTCCCGTAACTTCTGGAAATCGCCCCGAGCCTTAGCCTTCTCCCTTTCTTTGGAAAACTCCCTAGCCAGAGGGAGGGAGGGATAGGACACAGGTGGAGGGAAGGAAGAGATTGAAAAACAATGGGTTAGATTGATTTCCACTAGGAAGTCTCCACATCCTCTGAGGGACACCCAGCTTTCTCTATTCTTTCAAGACAGACACATGAATGGAGTATCCTTGATAGATACACGTGTAAAACAGCTGGAGTGTCCACATTCTTACCAATGCATAGGAAAACATGAATACCGTTTTCTCATCCTTTCATTCTCAACATTTGATTGACAATTCAAATAAAACACATATGCAACATTTATGTACAATACCATACACTTTCTAATATTATTTACCACTTGATAGTCTCCAACAGTTATCCATAAATATCTATATGAATAATGGTTAATTTAATTCAGTGATGAACTGTTTGACAATAATCTGACATCTGGAGAGTGAGATAGTGGCTCTAATTTTTAGCCAGGTTTCAATTTGTCTTTAAGATTATAAATGTAATCACAAGTAAATTAGGCTAATTGTAAGTGTAATTAATGGTACTCACAATTCTGTACACATTTAATTATGGGAAATTTCACCCACAGTACTGGACAATATATTTAAAAACTCAGATCTCAATGTTTTACTTCAGACTTTCAGTATTCAGGGCTGTTATCTGACATAAAACATACTTTTCAAATATCAATTTGGGTAAACAAACATGATAAATTATGGGTAGACAAAACTAATAGATTCTGCCAGAAAGTGAACTAGGGTAGACATTTGATAATTTTGAAAGACCACTACTGGAAATATAGGCTTAAAACAGAGGGTATAGGATCAGGAATTTCATGTTGCTTAGTTCTGCACCTGAGTGCTTGTTTTGCCTTCTTTTTGGTTGTGGTGCTTTCTTCCTCTCTTTCAGAGACACCTATATTGCATTACTTTTTTTCTAGAAATGATGACCTACCTCTATTTAGAGACTCTCCTGTGGTTCTAAACCAGGTTTTAACACTTGTATTTTAAAAAGTAAGCTTAATGATTGTGAAAAGTGCTGGACCAGAGTACTTAACCATTAAGTCTTATATTTGCTGAAGCAGATTACTACATAAGACACACATAGCAGATGATATGGCCCACTGTTTCTAGAAATGAGAGGTAAAGTAATTCTCTCCAATGCATTATCCATTACCCTTGCTGATGACTGTCAGCAATGAGTGGATGTTTTAAAAAAACTCCACCTAATATTTGTCTTAGGTTTGCTCCTGCAAAAACAAATAGGAAACCTACCACTAACTTTGGTGGGATAACATTAGGATTATGAAAATCCTATCCAAGATGTTAATGAATGCCATGTGAAGTGTCCTCAAGCAACTGAGGTGGAGGTGAGTTTCTAACAGTGATGGTGAAGTACTTCTTTTCCGTCTGGTCCAAAACCCACTGAAAGATTTCCATAGACTTCACAGGATTTGGATCAGGCTTTCAATATTATGAGCTGTGCATGAAACCAGCACTGCAGCAGAATGAAAGTAGGATGATGTATTCATTTCACAGAATCACAGAATCATCAAGGTTGGAAAAGACCTTGAAGATCATCTAGTCCAACCATTAACCTAACACTGATCATTCTCAACTACACCATATCCCTCAGCACTGTATCAACCTGACTCTTAAACACTTCCAGGGATGGGACTCCACCACTGCCCTGGGCAGCCCACTCCAACACCTAACAACCCGTTCTGTAAAGAAATGCTTCCTAAAATCCAGTCTTAAAATTTCAAGCCAAAGTATGTGACAAAGAATGCCTGGGTGATCTTCACCCCTGTCACATTGCTGAGGGTTCAGCCCATCCCATGAAACTGTGATAATGATGGTGGAAATGAGAATTATTGGCTTCTCAAGCCTGAGGTAGATCACAGTCAACCCTGGGACCAAACTTAGTCACAAGGCAGAAACAGCTATTGCAAGCATGGCAAGAATGAAAAATTTTCTCATGCTGGGAGTGATATTTTGCTATTTAAAATGTAAAACAAACAAACAACCCCCCAACAATACTAATAAAAACTGTACAAAGAATTTTGGAAAAATTCAATCAATAGCAGTTATATTTTCTGCTTCAATAAAATCTTTCCTCTAGGTCTGACATAGTGCTTTATCCAAATTAATGAATTAACACTCAAAAAACCCCCATTGAATGAAGCTAAGTATTATTAAGCTGTTTGATAAATCACATCCCAGTATTTCAATTGTTTGATCTTAAAATGATATTCTAGAATCTAGAACAAATGGGTCCAATTTTGAAAGGGACTGAGCCCTCAACTGTAAGTGAGAACTACTCATATTTGCATCAATATGACTTGCAAGAGACTGTTTTAGAAACCAAAGTGGAAAACATCATGAAACAGCTCAGCTTACAGAAAGCAAAATTCCTACTGTGCACTGAAGTGGATCATTTATGTTAGATGCATCTAAGCTGCATGCCTACTTGGGTCTTTTCAGTTCCCACTTACTGCCTCGAATGGGACTGGGGCTGGGGGAAATTCTGACTAAATCAACATGAGTTATTAGCATGATGTCTTTACACTGACTGTCTGCACAGGAGTGAATTTGTTACCTAGCTTTTTAATGGCACAACTGAAAACACTGTGATTGCCTAGTCTAAACGATCTGCAATTGCATGTCTCTTTCCTTTGTACAATGTATGATACTCTACATCTCAGATGACTCTCCAAAAAAGACAACTTATTTAAATTATCTTAATTTCTATGCTCTACTAACATTAAACCATTGAGAACAGGTGGCTCAGGAAATTGCTAATGCAATTCAAACCACCTCCCATGTGGAATGCCAGCCTGTACTCAGGCAAATGTAGTTCACGATCAAGAATTACTAGCAATGGTCATTTACCATCCCGTGTGAAGTGAGCTGGTGACCTCAGTCCAGTTCCTGTTGCAGGCAGGCGTGCATATTACCTCTGCCACCATCGCAGTTGGCAATAAATGGTCACTGTTTGCAGTTTCAGCAGGGAGGCAAAGGACCAAATAAGCTTTCTGATGGAAGTGCCATCTTGAGACTGGAGGTGGCCTTCTCAAAAAAGATTGCACTATCATGTCAAGACAAGGTTGACAAAGGCTTGCAGAACTACCAAGCAATCTGTCTCTTTTCAATGAACAAGAGAACATCAGTTTAAGAGTTGGCGAATCTGGTTGTTTTTACCACAATTCATTTTGCTTTACTTTCCTTTACTGCTCCCAGAAAAGTATAAGATATGTCTGCCAATGGGAATACCAAAAAGCAGAGTATTCTGGAGAGATATTTTCTCTGTGTGAGGTTAGAGTCAAGATCATAAATATAAACACCCAGCTCTGTATCCTGTGCCATTCCAGAAGAAAGTTTCACTTGCCCATCCCTGATGATGGAATACGGGTAATTCTTGTCTATATCTGATCTGAATCTGATTTCTCACATTTAGAGGAGTGATGGAAAGTGAGCAAAACAGCAGAATTCTAGCAGGTCAAAACTCTTGATTACTACTAAATTTACAGCACAAGGCTTCAAATAATCTACCCTGATAAATACACCAAGGAATGGGAGGGTTGGAAGAGGGGGCAGAAGACTAGGAGAAAGTCCTGAAAGGTCACAAAAACTTGCTCCAGAAGGAGCTACAACCACAGCCAGCCTCCCATTCACTCAGACCTCCTCCTCGGCAGTAAAAGCACCAAAGGCAGCCAACTGGGTTTTCCAGGATCCTCTTAAAGCAGAAGAAACAGCTGTTCTTCTGCCCTCCATTTGCCCTAGGCAACTGCTTGTTTGGCCTGTGTCCTGGGATTTGGATCACTGCTAGGCAAAATTTAAAAGAAATGTGAATCTATATGCTTAGGCATGCAGGTCTGAAAGTTGAACACACACTGCCATTTCTTTTCCTCACTAATTGACTGAAACAGATAACAGACGTGAACAGCTCTGATCTCAAGAGACCACTAAGAGGGGCCTCACTGCTCACAGCAATGACGTGGAATCCTTTTGCCTGGGCTTGAGAAGGTCTACCATGTGATCTGCTGACTGGATATTTCCTTTGGAATACATGACTCTTATATTGTGCTCAGTCAAGACAGGAAGAGGATTATAGCTCTACACATGAATACTCTGTCATACTATTTAGCTTGGCATGTGACTAGTAAATTAACCAGAAGGACCATGAATGGATGACATACCTGAGGAAAAACAAATTACAAATATGCTCTTTCGGCAGAGCAGAACTCAGCATTTGATTTTGCAGGTGCAATCAAGGTGTCTTTGTGAGTACAATTAATTACACTTACGTATTCAGAAGTGATTAAAAAAACTAAGCTAATCTGTCATGGATGAAGTCTGCCTACACAAGATGTTTGGTGAAGTTCCTGAAATAGATAAATGGGAAGAAATCAGAGATGCCCAGAATGGATATACAAAGATGCCCAGGAATGCTGCTGTGTATCTACATAGAACAGACAGGTGGATCATTTACATAGACCAGTAATAGCAATAGCAAGTCTCTAAAAAAACTGCTGAATCTGCAAAGTGAAGACACTTTGCAACTCAGCAGAATTTAGAACTATTTTAGAAAGTTAATTGTTTAAGACCTGCTTATTTAGCCCAAAGAAAATTTGGAACATTTCTCCCATAATTTCTACGATTTTTCATGGATGCAAATTCTTAAGTCTCTTTTTACTTTTCTCCAGTTGGAAAAAAAATTGCAGAAACAGTGCAGCTGTCACAACACTGTGAACACAGCCAGAAAGAGTGACTCACAGCTTAAACAAGGTGAACTTCGTCTTTGATTTCAGTTTTCTCTACAGACTGTTGCCATCTCTTACCACTAACTGTGGTGGTCTAGCTGCAGTGTGTCAGGAGGTGGAAGATCTAGGCCCCAAAACACTTTCTTGAGTTGAAAAATGAAAGAGAGAGGAAATTCAATTTTTAATTATGTACAGACACAAATCCAAGTGTAGGTAAATTGAATCAGCAGTGCTTCAACAGTGTGCACTCCTCAGGCTAGGCTCACAGGCACTGTTTATCCAATCAGATACTAGATAATCTTTAACCACTGTCCTATGTGGTCCTTGAGTCCACCTCTGATACAACAGATCACTTTCCATCTGTCAGATGGTCATCATCCTCCACTACTGCTGACATCCTTACCTGCTGATCAGAGTATCCACCTGGAGAAATGAGGAGCTTACATTTTAAAATTGTACCCAGAGTATCACTCTCCAGATATCCAAACACAGACTATTGCCTGACACTTCATTACTGGGGACTTTTTCTGCTCCCATTACTGCTTGGAAACCCTTCTCTTTGCAGCAGCTGTCTTAGAGGCTTGTCTCCTTCAATGGAGTAATGAAGATAGTAGTAATACCTCCTGTAGATCTGCTATTACCTGTCTCTTTGCAGGATGGCCAATGGTGGATCTTCTTCTTTGGTCCTACTACTGCCCTTCCTATGTTGTAGGCACAAGTACTGAGGCCATAATCTTTGTGAGGCATCAAGTCCTCTCTCCTGTTCAGAGATCATTTTCTCTCTCTTTTGATTAAAAGACAGGGGACTTCAGGGCTGCCCACCCAGGCAACAGGTACAGGCTCTGACCAAATTCATTTAGAGCTCATTAAAGGAGGCAGGATGTTAGTAACAAAGAAAGAGAGGATCGATAGAAGTCCTCATACCATATTTATCCATGTACATAAAATGGCTGTAGGCACCCAGTCATGCCCAAATATGGAATTAGAGTCCAATTCTAAGAGACCTTTTTTAAAAAATCTTGTGAGGAATGTTTGTTGGCTTGATTCCTCTAATCATGTGTCTCCCTAGGGGCAGTAAAACTTTTAAACTACTGAGGACAATATCAATTGTTTTTAATCAAAGCCACTAAAATGATGTTTTGCAGTGAGGGTTACACTGCAGAACTGAAATACAGCTAAATGTCTAGATGTCTTAGGAATACTTAAACACTAGAAGGAATTATCCTGCTTCTCTGTTCATCCTTAGAAAAGGTCAGAGGGAAATGATCTCTTCTCTCTGCATCATGTTAAGCTTGTAATCTGCACAATAGAGAAGATGGACTTACTGAAGAAGAAACATGCCCAAGACGCTCTCCAGGGAAGATTGTCTCCCACTAGGCTGTGCTTTAGAGATACTAAGCAATGTGAAAATTTCTCATGTGAGAAGACATAATTTGGCAGGAATCTCATCCCACAAATGTGAAGGGATTTGTCTCATGCTCTATTCCTCCTTCAGTCCCACTGACTTCCAGAAATTTTACTATAATTCCCTTCTTCTATGGTGGTGTGTTTCGCTTACAGGGGAGCATAGAGTTGTCCTCTTCCCACAGAGTACAGGTAGGGGTTTTAGGTAGAGGAACATGTTACAGGCAAAGAGTTATCTTGTATTCCTTTGATTTAGTCAAAAGACTCCTTCCATGCCATTAGGAATGCCATATTTTGCTACTGGCACAGCAATAGCCTAGGCCTTCTATTATGGTTCCCGAGATCAACCCACCACTGCCCGTTGTTTTGGTAACCAGAGAGTAGGAATAGAAATACAAATTTTAAAAAATAAACAATAATAAAACATTTTCCTGGTACTGCTTACCCGCTAAGTACACCGAGAACCAAGTTAAGTACAAAAAATGACCCTATGATGATTAGTGTAACAAAATAGATCCAGGGCCAGTCCCTTCCTATGGCATCATTGACCTGGAAGAGTGGAATGATAATTAGTGAGACAAGCTCAGATTCTGAGCACTGCAAGGCTCCAGCCAAAGAGATCCCAAGTCACCAGCAGTAAGATTTTCAATAGCCAGTTTTCTGGAAATTTATGACAGGTTGACATTAGCAATTTTGAATGCCCTGAGGTTGAATTTCTTTGTCAGAGAGTAACACCTCTTCTGTTACCTGTATTGCTATTTGCAATGTTTGAACATTTTGTCAAAATATTTGAGAGCTGATATGAAGCTTCCTTGGATTCAGATTTTTAACACCTCTGAAAGAATCCTGGTGACAGGGAAGAACCCTTATTATGGAGTCTTGCCCTGTAGCATTGGAAAAAGGACACCAAAACTGTCAGCTTACCCGCTCAACACACCAAGAACCAGATTTAGAACGAAAAAGGATCCAAAGATGACCAGACTGACAAAATACACCCATGGTAACTCATAGCCCATAGCGTCCTGCATCTGGAAAGACGAAGGAAAGTTAGAAGACAGAGAGGGAAAGCAGAAATGATTAGGCAAAGGAACAGATGGAAAGGTTTGTAAACAGAGCCTGTGGTTGGTTTACACATAATCATAGCAAGTGTTTCTGTATGTTCTTTCTGATGTGACTGCTACTTTGATTGCTTTTTTCTTCCTAGATGTTTCCTTACAGGCAGTGATTAATATAGGCTGAGATATAACCATGTGCTGTACTGGCATTCCTGTGGATGCTCAAAGTTGTGGACTGTCACTTTCTGGAGTTTACTTACAGCACCACAAGGGTACATCCAAAGACTTCTAAACTTCTAACCACTGCACATACATATGATTCTTTGCTGCCAGTGAAAATATTGCTAGCTTTTACTGAGCATTGCCACAGTGTGTTGTCAGATCATGTTTACTTCCCATGTGCAGCACAGGTACACATACCTCAGAAAGAAGCATGTGGTAACTGTGGGCAAATACTGATCTTTCCCTGGAAATGCTCTGGTAATCTTCACAGTTTACCACTGTACGCTTTTGAGGAAGGTCCTTTCAAGGCCCACCATGTTCTGACCTGGTCAAGTGTTTTCTAAAGCTGTCTCGCAAACTTCCTTTTTCTCCTTGAAGAATTAATCTCTCCTTCAAAATGTGATTCCTACACAACTGAATACTCAGAGAATTTGAGACTGTAAGCTGAATGACATAAATGTAGGTCTGGCTTTCACACTACTACAAGCATCTGCAAAAGAAGCAGGCAGACTACTGTTTTAGCACCAGAACCTGTGTTATGTGTAGAGCAACTCTAGCACGTAATAAGATATTGTATATACTCTAAAAGCATCTGTACATAAACACTCTTTTATCTTGAAGTCCTCTTCAAAATTATGCAAAGTTTTTGGATACCTTAACAGAATCTCACTTTCATGATGGTATCAGAGAGTCCCTTTTTCTTTACTTTTCATAAGCATCTCCTGAGCCAAACATAGCATCATTAAAGAAACAGATGGTGGTTAACATTTTCAGGAGCACGAAAATGATTTATGAACGTAAATTGCAGACTTGAAAGTACCTAAAGGCATAAAGCGGCCTAGGTTCCCTTGTTTTCCATGCTTTTAAAAATTTTACCATACATTGTCCTCTGCTTTCAGGAAAACGCTCTCTCCTTTGCAACTTAAGCATTTGTTGTGATCACAGAAGAAATATTCTTCCATACATGGGCACAGAGACACACTTCAGGGGAGGCGATCTGACTCAAGATTCATAACAACTCGGGGAAGGAATTTCAGACCTTCAGTAAGACAAGGCAGGAGAGTAACACTAATATAATCAGTTCTTTGTGGATTGAAGTCCATTACCAATTTTTCTTTCAAAGTATAGTCACTAAAGTCCTTGTTTGGCAATAGTCCACTGTCAATGAGCCGATCCAGAACTCTATCTCAGGGCTCCTTCAGCAGAAGAACTGAAGCAGACTCATTAAAAAATAAGCTCAAAATCTGACTCTATGAAAACAGTTCATCAGCTCCTTCCTCATAGGATTAATACATTTGGTGGTCAAAAGAGAGTACCCGAAGATCTAACATTCCCTAATGCATATTACTAGCTTCCCTTTTAATACTTTCATAGAATTATTCAGTTAGTTTGTAAATAATACTATTATTCTTTATGTTTGCAAGCCACATTTCATCCTACATGACCAAAAAAGTAGACACCTCTGGTGTGAAACACATCAGTGCTTTAAAGAGAACAAAACATCATGGTATATAAAGATCGAAGCAAATATTCACCTGAAATCACAGTGGAGAAATCAGGCAGGCAAAATGTAACTGCCCAAGTTGGGATTAAGTGAAGAAATGAGGCTTAACATCGTCTCTCTTCTACAAAGAACACCACTATCTATATAAAGCAGTCCACACAAACGAGTATGGATGACTTTGAAAAACTGCCATAAGAATTTACCAGTGCAGGCACAATGATGACTTGACTTCCCTCTAATTATGATAGATGGTGATAAAAAAGCCTCAGCTGTATGATATTTATCTATTGGCAGTTGTTTTTTTTTTTTTTTTTGTCAGCTGAGAAAGTCAGCTGGAAAAGTAGAACTTCTCAAAGCTGTGATACAAGTGAATCCTAAACAGCAAAGGCCAGGGTGCTGTGTACACAATTCAGGTGCATGTCAGGGTGCCTTTTGTACTATTCTGGCACGAAGAAATTTCCAGGATGGCAAGAAGCTTCCATCGTGGCCTGGTAAAGTATATAAGTAGAGTATAGTGTACTTTGGTTATTCCCAATGCCTGCACAATTGCATAACAATTGTACCAACTAGCATCAACACAAATTAGTCCTGAAAAATAGACCTGCATTCTGGTACAGCAGAGAATTTGGGACTTCTCAGGCTGAACACTTAGGAGATCAGCTTTTTCTCTCATTTTTATTGCCCAGTCATATACGTAACAGAGAAGCTGAGAGTCAGAGACAATGATAGTTTCCCAAGTGTAGAGAAACCATCAGTATTTGGCAGACAGCTGAGTCTGTTGCTGGACTCCCTAGTGCTCTCACGTCTCATTTTCTTTAGTAGAAGGCAAGATTATTCCATACATTGTGAGACTGAGCCACAGGTGACAGGAATGTACGTTATATGGTGATATAACATTAGGTATTTGGTAAATTATATTAAAAAAACCCCTTGATAAGGAGACAGCATACTGTGAGCTTACTATTTGTTCTTGAAAAACATTGGCAGGAGAATGCTGAGATATAGGCTGCTTGGCAGAAGTTGGGGGGGAAAAAAAGGAAATAGACTTATTCCAAACAGTAAGAGCAACATATCAGCATTTAAGAAACATTAAATTCTTGGCTAGGATTGTATCCTTCCAAATATCTGGAAATGCTTCCTGCAAAAATGGAAGTCCAGGATGGACTGTCCTCAACCGAACAATGCTGCCATACAGTTATCATTAAAAACCTTGCACCTGTGTTTGTGTGAAACTGCTTCCTGGAAACTTATCATCATTCTGCGAATATGTAACTACTAATCACGTGTGTATGCATACACATGTCCTGTTGACTGCAGCTGGAGGCTTTCACTGCAAGCATAACTTAGGTGGTAGAGCTGATTTTTTCTGAATTATGCCATTGATGTGGAGAAGCTGCAGAGGGTCATGACAAGATCAGGAGTGTTACCATTTGCACACTACTGAGTGCAGAACACAAGGTGTGCAAAATATATTTTGTACTGTTGTCTATAGTGAACAGAAAATGATTCAGTTATAGGTTACCTCTCTAGGATGGACAGTACAAATTCCTGTACAAGGTTCAGCTCTCTGGTCACTGAGTGTACTTTTTCTCCCCAGGTGTTTACTATTAATCATATGAATCTCAACAGAAAAGGTGGATCATCTAAATTTACAAAGACTAAATTTACAATGAACAAAGACTAACAGCCAGTGTAGGTCTGAATTATAATATTCCAGCTACAGCAGTCAAGGTGATTGCAACCTGATGTCCACTTAAGCATGTATGGGACAACTGTTAGGTCAGCTGGGAGCACAGAATTGGTGGGAATCTGCAGATTGTCATTTATAGAAATAATTCCACTTTCTGAGTAAAACTGCCTGACCTTTCACAGCTCACATCTCAACACTCACATCTCACTACTCACAACAATGAGAAAGTTGGTACTTTTCTGAACGTTAAAGCATCATCTCTCAAAGACCTCAGAAATAAGGATCTCAGATTCCTTCTCATGATTTGGTACATATCCTCTCTGGCACCATGGGGACATTTTGGCTCACTATGCTCCAGCTTTCCAACCTGCAAAGTGGGATACTACATTGCCTCCCTGGATACTGTCAAAGAAACCACTCAGCATCATGACGAAAAGAGGGTATTTCAGCAATTTGAGGTCGATGGACCTTGTGTACTGGGGAAGAACTCTTCATTGCCAAGCATCCTTAATTGCTGTCATGACTATAGCACTTCAACGTCCAGTTGAAGGCTTTTCTCTCAATGATACAGATAATGTCATAGAAATAACACTAGGATTTTTAATTCTGTAGTTTGCTGATCAGAATTACAACCAGCAGTTTCAGCCAGGGGCCAAGGAATAAGAGTCTATTTATCTCTATAAATAGCCTTTGTGCCTATGTTTTCTGGTTCTTCAGAAGACATAGGTGAAGACATATGGGTAAAGCTGCAGGAGATATGCATGCTTTACTTGTTTAGGGATTTATTTTTTTTTCCCCAGGGATAATAGTCTGGCACATTTTGCAAGTATCTCATTCATTACACAGGCATCATAGTTCGAAGATAATGTCAGAGGCATATTATCTATTAACATAATGGCTAAGAATCACCAAGCACACAGTGGAGGTCTTTCGGTCACTTAATGGGAGGGGTACACACAATTCACACACTCACACCCTGACGTTTGTGCCAAACGTCTTTCAAAAATAACTGAAAGTTACAGGAAGAGTTTAATCCATCATAGAAGGACAGCTGTCACTGGAAAGCAGCAGGCTGAAGAAAAAAATGAAGTCTGTCTTGTTCAGTGCACACTACAGGAGAGCTGCAGCTTAACAGAAAGTAAGTTAACTAGGACACCAGGGCTAGGCTTCTATTGAACAAATTGCTGATTTCTAATGACTATAGAATGTTATGATAGCCTTTTTTAAATACAAGTCAAGTGTTTCAAGTATTCTATAATGAAGTGTATAACCTTTCACAGAGTAACATTAATCAAGAGGAGCAGAATACTCAATAAAATTAAAGGGCAGTAAATTTGGAAATTTTGCGTAGAAATGCTATTTTATGCAACATATCTGTTGAATTCACTGCCTCAGGAAATAATCCAGCCAAATGTAATGGTTATGGCCAATAGCAAGATCTCTAGTTGAAACCAAGTCTTTCTTGTAAGGATATAAAACTGGAGAATACTGGAAGCAGGAGACAGCAGAAATAAGAGGTATCAGTTGTCGCTGAATATATATTCCTGCTTAAATCCTTCATTTTGAAAACCATCTTTTCCAGGAGAAGAACTTAAGCACCTTTATAACTTTAAAGATGCATAGAAGTGATTTCCTCAGCTTAGATCAAAGATCAAATGGTAGCCTACTGGCAAGCACGGCTCAGGTGAGACATAAAAGGCCATGCCATACTAATGTGAGATTTCGATATTTATTACTGATCAACTACGAAGTAAAGAGGTTTGGATTAAAACATAAATTTTCCTTTCCCACTCCTTCTTTCCTTCTCTTCCCATGAATGTTTGGGTGAATGCATTTCATTCACACATATGGTCATGGAACTACAACTTTAAACTCTGCTTAAACAACACTAGAAACTTTTTTAATAGGATAATGCACTGTTTTGCACTGTGAGAAAAAAATGTTTTCCCCCAAATGTTTTAGTCAGAACTCAGGTACAAATGCAATTAAAACAAACATAGGATGGAACTTCACCCTTCACAGCTACAGCTGTGTTGACAATATTAAGGGAAAAAAAAAAAAAAGAATCCACATTATAGACAGGTAGTAAATCCTACATCTCAGGCAATGGCTACGTGGCCTATAAAGGAAAGTACTCCTACTCTTCTATTATTTTTTTGGCTTCCATCATATCTTCATGCTGCTTTCATGATAGTTAAAGCTTTGCTTTGTTTCTGAAACTTTCGTCCTACTAGATATATTACATCAGCAGAAATAGCTGAGGAACAAAATACTTATCCCAAATGAGAAAAAGGATATTGCTGGTAGTTCCTAAGAACATCCAGCTAACGATTGTGACTAGCGATAGCATGATTTTTGAGGCTGCTCTGCAAACAAAAAAGAATTTTTTCAATTAATCATTCTCTTCTGTTTAACTTATCAACTGCAGAGTCGATTTGGGCTTAAGAACACCTTGGCTATGCAGTACTTGCAGTCTTCACCTTGAAAGCTCTCGCTAGCAGGCAGAGGACTTGTGATGCGAAGGTTTGACACCTTTCTTTCAACTTCTCCTTAGAGATATAAAACATCTGACAACTGTCTCTTTAGTGGTCATGCTCTTAAACAACTTGTAGGTAGGTAATTGGACTGTGATTATTTAGACTGTGATACAAATAAACCAACCTCTAAATATGCAAAAAATTAGTATTGTTGGTTATCTTTGTTAACAAATCCTGCACATTGCATTTTTCTCTGATCTCTAAACAGTACACTGCTTATGTGATACTGTTTTATTTCATGTAATACTTGTGATAAATATATTAATTATGCATTTTGCAACTTACTGTAAGCCCCACTGCTCTTAGTATTGCTTTTAACAAGGAAATTATTCATTGTTATTCACAATTTCTAACTTTTTCACAAAACTATAAATGCTTGGAATAAGCCCCAGAAAGATTTCAGTGAGGCGACACAGAACTAAAGGTACAGTAAAAAGGGACACAGTACTAAAATTGACTTTCTATGTATGTCAGGCTCCATAAGCACTTTTTCCAGCCTGTGGGGCAAACTAAGGGATTGCTTCTTTAGCACTGAAATCCTACTCATCCTGAATCTGCTGATTTGTTTGGAGCCTGAATGGTGTGAGGCTGCTGCACGTCATGTCAATAAAGACATGAAAAAGCACATTTTTACCTGAGAAATTCCTGGCTGGTCTCCACATACACAGCATGTATCCATCTGACTTCACCATTCACAGAAGGAGCAAGAAAAGGATCACATTTCCTATTACCCATCATATCCTTAAAGCTGGGTTTAGACTTAGTACATTATTATCCTAAGGATGAAGATTCCACCTTGCAGATCATTCAATATTTAAAATCTAATTAGTTGTCTTTGCTCGGCTGGTTTTTAATCCAGTACTCATGTATGTGCATAATTTAAAGCATATGAATAATTTCATTGAAGTCAGTGGTCAATATTATTGTTTCCCACAGAAATTAATTCATATGCATAAGTGCTTTGCTTGAATG
Organism: Strix uralensis; assembly: GCF_047716275.1. Lineage (NCBI taxonomy): Eukaryota > Metazoa > Chordata > Aves > Strigiformes > Strigidae > Strix > Strix uralensis. Next base: position 74,227,338 of record NC_133976.1, on the reverse strand, counting down.
GGATGGGGCACAGGATTGTGAGAAATACATGGTAAGGAACTCATTTTCCGAAATTCCCTGGGAAAAATTAAAAGTTTAATGTACGTAGTGACTAAAAATGACAAAAAGTTTAAGAATTTCAGTCTAGACATTCTAATGCAAGATGAGAAGTATTATCATTTATATTGTCAACCTGAAATACTCATTCAGCCTTCCTGAGTCTTTAAGACAGGTGATAAGGGGTGGGAATTTATGGGCTAAGAGCTGACTGAAGGTAAAAGGACAGAGATGAGGGTAAAAAAATACAAAACTCCAAACCTTGTAATAAACAAACAAAAAACCCCTAAAATAAACTAGACTTACTTGCATGGACTTAGGAACAATGGAATAAAATTGCTTCTGAATGGCTTAAAAGGATTCAAGATGCCTTTGCTCTTATTCTGGGTAGAATTTCTTTCTAAGCCAACATTCTAATAGTCTTAAAGGGACTCCAAGTCACAGCTTCTCCTTACGACTGTTCCGAAATACTCCACATTTTGTAGCTGGCACTATCAGATGGATGCAAAGAAGAGACTGGAGAGTTCAACCCAGTTTCAGTCTGAACTGATGATACTCAAAGAAGGAGCAGCACTTGATCAGTTGCTCCTGTTAATTTTTTTTTTTTTGACAATCACATTTCATTTCTTTTGAAGTACTGAAGGAGAAGGCAAATTTAAAGCTCAGTGGTTCTCTCCAAGTACTTGTTTTTAAGGCTCTTCTTACTGTGTTACCTCAATTATGGAATTTTACAAATTCCGTATGTCCATTCTATATGTACATATAGACATCTATAACCTTTTTCCAGTGTCTTCATCAGAAAGGCAAGACAGACCCGAATGAAGACAAGTGCATAGGGATCATGAACCAGGACAGAGAATGCTCCAGACAGGTTATTCTGCTATACGGTCACTGTAGGATAAAAGCGAAGAACGTAGGCAAGATTAATCACGTGTGGGCAGTGGGAAGAATAGTAAGATTCCTGTGTATACCTTGGTTCCCCAATTGTTCAGTATGCTCTGTAGTGATGGAAAGAGCAAATTAAAATTCCCCTCTGAGCTAGAAATATTGGCAATTTGTACAGAACTCTCTGCAGGAGCTAAATGGAGCCATTAACTGAGAAAGGACTGTCTCGATGAGGAGAACAGAAACTTCAAGGGAAGAGATTAAATTGCAACAGAGAACCCTTGAGAAAGAATCAAAGAAACTGCAGCAATGGAAGATTACTCCAGAAGGGAGAAGGGGAAGGGGGCAGACAGATCTGAGAAGATGAAGTCTGCAGAGGTTGCTTCTTCATCCTTGCTAACAAAGACTATGTTGAATCTGCTGTTCTCACCCAAGTACACCTTCGCTGGTCCAGGTGAACCGCAATTCCTGGTTTATTTTAGAAAAACTTTGGGTATAGCTAGAGTTCATTGCTACACTGCCTGATCTCCCTGACAAGAGGGTGAAGTCTGCAGAACTGACCCAGCTTCCCACATATCACTATAGAGAAGACAGGTGAAAGAAGTGCTGAGCTCAACCACAGTCATGAGAGCACATGCTCCTGCATCAGATACACTGTGACTGGCTTGAACTTCTTGGAGAGACTGTGTAAAGGCAGCTGCTGCTGCAACCTGTGCAAGAACAAGGCTAGAGTGGAGATCTATAAGCACTGCCTTATAACCATGTCAGCTGCTTGATCGCAAAGTGAAAACATCTAAAATAGCTGTTCGACCTTCTGTAAAATTATACTATTGCAGTGGAATGCCATTTTGCTGTTATATGAATTCCCTTCAATGAAGAACACATAAAAGACGTGAGGCAAACTGTATTTGCTTTTTGTTGCATGCAGTATGCAGGAAGTGCATTGCTACCAGTAGAGTTTGCCAAACTTATTTCTTTGTAACAGCACGGTGTCATATTTTCATCACTCATTAAATACCGGCGCCACCTTTTCGAGGATATGCACACTTTCTCAGCTGGGAAAGACTGTATAAAGTCTAAAACACACGTTTAAAAAAACAACTTTAAACCACCTAGCCCTGGTTTACTGATACTGTATGCTGACACTGAATCCTTCCACTTTTTTTTTTTTTTTGTAGTTCCTAGTATATAACCACTGGACTTTACAACATTATTTTGCTCTTTGGTAAAGTTCTATGTTCATATTTCAGCTGTTTTTGGTTTGGGTGCACATTGTTTTTATAGTCAGCTGTTCTTTAACAGACTGAGCTATTATGGGAAATATAAGGTCTCTGTCTGAGAGTGGGAAGACAATTAAAACTTGCATTCAAATACCAGCAGGTCAAAATGTCTGTGGTGCAAAATGATTGAGCTGAACTGTTTTTCCACTGCAAGCTATTTCTGTTGAAAATGCTTACTGATCCCCTACTTCTATGGCACTGTAGTTTGTACTTGCTGGAGAGGTAGGGGGGCAATCTTGGCTTGGGTGTGTTTAGTACTGTCTTAATTCAATCTGTAATTTTAAACGGTGTTCACACAAGTTGACTGTATAACTTCAAGTGATGACAAAGGCCACTGGCATTTAACTTCACACTTTTCATTTCAAAATAGAGGAAAAAAAAGTCAGGCTCCCCCTTGATTTAAAGAAAACATCAGTGTTACTGGGCTTTGTTTTCACAAACTTGCAAGATTTATTACCACTAGCAATGTTCCAAAGGGACATGCGTTACCATGGCAAACCGACTGTCTGAAAAGTGGATTTTGTTGACAAAATCTCAGCATATTAAATTTTGCTAGTGCAAGTACCACTGGGAAATTCCTATAGTCAACTATATCAGGGGAGAGAAAACAGGAAGCTACCATTTGCACCTCCTCCCATCCCACCTATACTCTTTGTGCTTTTTTGTGGGACTTCTCTATTTTTCTGTGAAAACTGGAGGGGGCTACGTACCTCTGCAGCATGTTTAGCCATACAGGGATTCTGAACTCCCACTGAAAACATTAGTTACACAGTGAGAATTCCTTACATCAAAGACAAATTCTGAGCTCCAGTAAGCCTCCTGCTTTGCCACCTCACTTTCTTTCTCCAGGTTTAATATGTAAAAGAGAAAAAAATAATTAAATGTATTTCAATTCAGTTTAGCGTAGAACATGTTAGCCAAAAGTGAAATATTGAAATTCATTTATTGCTAAGTGATAAAGCAATTCACATCCTAGAGCGTGCTGGAACTGCTGCACTTTGAGGATGTAAATAATTCCCTTTAAACTATTCCCTCAAATTTTCTTTTTTTTTTCAATGGTGTCTCAGGTCACTCTCTGTCTGCATTGAGGCTGACTGTGTCATACAGACCAGCTAGGAAAGAACAGGCCATACACTGACCCAGGCAGAGTTCTTACAGACACTAGGCCCAGCCTGAGCAGGTCTTCAGGATTTTCCAGAAACATGGCTTGGAGCCCAGAATACCCAGCCCTTGTTCTTGATCCATTCTGCTTGTCGATAAAGATGACTGACAGTCCATTTTCCCTACCTCTTCCCTATTCAACAGCTAACATCAATAGTGACATTACTTTTGCCTTCTTATCACATTACTCTTCTTGGTCCCTGAACAGTAGATCTACTTAGAGGAGACTCCTGTCATTGATCCATCTGCAACGTTCTGCCAAGGTCAGGTCCCTATACAGGTTACAGCACCCATTAAGGCTCTCCATTCTCTCACATGACTGATTACATGAAGGGGTTAGCTTGTTGGGTGAACTTGCAATTTGCAGAAATGCCATGTAGTGACCTCCAAAAATTATTTCCAATTGTATGACTTAATCAGGATTTGAATTCACATCTCCAGAGACAAAAGTAACAGAGCTTTATGTGAGTTGACTTGTTCCCACGTAAGTGTGTATAGTTTTTTTTCTCTTTAAAAGGAAAAGGTTGATCTTTGAAAAAGTCATCCAAAAGCCCAAAGGCTATTTAGCCACAGGGCTGATAGTTCTCTCATTATAGTTGCTGCAGCAGTTTCATCTTCTACTGCTGCTCTGTTATTTAAAAACCTTTTAATCTTTTAAAGGCTTTGGAAATTCACTCCAAAAGAATAAAGTGCTGATTTCAAGCATGAAAATATCCCCTAGGATGGTGGGTTTCCAAAATGAAAGATTTCATTTCATCTTAGAATTCTGGGCTATCCCTTCCTGTCTCTGTTTATTTTGTATTTACATTTGCATGGCTGATTATCCAGAAAGGATTTTCTGCCTGTTTTACTGTATTGCTGTTTTATAACTGCTTCTATTTATCTCAGTGCAGACTGATAGCAAATTCTACCACAAGTATATCAGAACAGCACTGATTGCTGCATGCACAGGAATACACAAGCACATACTGTTCATTGATTTACATAGTCAATTAAGTCCTTAAAAATAAAGATAATGAAAAACAGTACTGTAAGCTGTAGATAATCACTACCTTTTTTAATAAGTGGAGGCATGACTGTCAATTCCTTTTTTGCACTTGATCAGTATAACCATTTCCTTTGTAGTCAGTTCCCAATCTATGATATTCCTAGAAATCCATTCTACATTTTAGATGATGGATCCAGCTTTCAGTTGTGAAATCACACCCAAAATTCTCAAATAAAATGTACAATATCTAGAACTCATAGCACACAGCTAATAAACCTCCACCTGATAGGCACAATAGTGACTCACAGATATTGTATAAGCACTAGAGGTTCACTGGAGAAACTACTATCAAAGAGCCTGAATGAGGTGCAACTGCATTATTGGCAGACAAGACTGCTCTTCTTTTTCTCATGAGTTTATCAGCAACACCAAGTAGGCAAGATCAGCACGATGTCCAGGCCTGATTTCTTCTAGACACACTTTAAAAATCTACAGTGTGGATGTTATGTGATAAATGTTCCTCTGATTGAGTCCTAAACCCCTTAATTTTCTACTTCTGGTCACTTTGTATCTTTAGGGAGATGTGCCCAATATTGCTTTTAGGCAATTTGGGTGCAGTTAAGAGGATTGAAATTATAAGAAGACAGTTCTAGAGGAGGCCATGGGCACAGCTAAACTACGTGCTCGTGATGGTATGACCACCCATCATACGGAGTCCTCAAGTCCAGCTCAGGCAGAAATCCCACTGAAATCAATGCATAAAGCCAATATTAGTGGACCAATTCTCTTTGTGGGCAGGAAAAACTATTTCACAGTAAGACTGGTAAGGGTTTAGTAGTATTGCCCTTTGTCTTGAAACTTAAACTGAAAATAAACATGAGTTTTATAAATGGTCACTTCTAGAGCCACCACTTGTGTTCTGACCTTGGGCATATTCCTCTCTCTGGTTTTTCCCCACTGTCTAGATAATGAACCAGAGTCTATTATTTGTGAATTTGTCTAGTGGAAATGGGTCCTTAACTTAACAACTCTGAAGATGATTGCTTCAGAAGGCAACAGTCATCAGTTCTTGAAAAACTGGTAGTAGGGCCCAAGAAGTGCACCCACAAACAGAGGCACTCAAAATCCTAAATAAGTGCCCCAGTAGTTTAGCTCTTAATTTTATAGCTCTAGGATAAAAGATTAAAGATTAAAGAGAAGAAAGGGCTCTGTGGTGATTAGACAGCAGCAATTAGGAAAGAGTCTAAGGAAGAACAAAAGAAGAAAGAATAGAGAAAGGGCAGTAGAAAAACAGGGCTAATAAAGAGGTCCTTTCCACGCAGGAGCACTGGGCAGAGGGTCTCCATTAACACCTCCCCATAACCAACTCGAAGAAGCTTATTTTTAATGGAGAGTTTCTTTCCATATAGAAGAGGAGGACTGAGAGGTCCAAAGTTGAGGTCTGAAGGGCTCATGAAAACTTCATTTCACAAAACAATTGCCTATTTTGCACTGAACAAATGTTCAGCAGCAGGTTTTTGTGGCAGGTGGCAAATGGCAAGTCATTGCTGCTACTTTCAAGGCAGCACAACAGGCAACCATAACAGTTGCACATGCAGTTGTTCATGAGTAAAAGGAAAACAGATTTAGGTCATCATTTATGCAAATTAAGTGTGGACACTTTTTTCAGTGCATTAATGCTGTGGCCCTTCAGTGCTCTAAACTATAGGCCCCCTCCCCTTACCCACCACCGCTACAGCAGATGGAGATGAAATAACCTCTGCAATAAGAGATGGGTTGCTTATACTTGCATGCTTATTCTTTGTAAATTTTTCACATCCATGCAAAACCCTGCCAAAAAGACGATTAAAAAACCTCAACCCCACAACAATAAAAGCCCAGCATTTTCTTGGAGGGGTAGGGGTGGATGGGGAATAAACACCATGGAAACATGTAGACAGATATATTCTTAGAATCAGATCATTCTTTTGTGTGGAAAGCCTTACTAATTCTAGCCTAAGTGCTGCAAGAATAAAGGGTTAGAAGGAAAAACACAGCTGGCAAAAATTGGGGGTTGCAGCTCTGCGTTTTATGTCTTCCACTTTATGGCAATATCTCTGTATTCCTCACATCATCTTCCTCATTGGCTGCAACAGGCTGTGGAGGGATGAGAAAAGCTCAGAAGATATGTCAGTGCTGTCAGCAAAGTAAATTATATCTGTTGACCATTTTTTTCCATTTTGATTTCATGATGGGAATTGTAAGGGTGACTGTAAGCTCTGGTTTCAAGCTCATTTAGTGACTCTTGGAAGTATGATCTCACAGATTTGGAGATGAAGGGATCTTCCAGGACAGCCTGTTTAACCCACTGCACCTGTATTTGCTACTCTGTGCTGTCCTTGGGGATGTGATGCTCCTGAATGTTTCCACTGATTCAATCTCACTACATTACGGTGGCTCTACTGCACTGTTTTATACTACTAAAATGTTTTCTTGCCTAGGGGCTGGGCAAGCCTACCAAGGACTGTTCAGTTAAATTTGAGGGAGTCAACATATAATGTGTCAGTTCAGGCGTCTCCTCCAGGGACAGGTTAGAGCCCTGGATCTCATCCAGATCCGGCTTTAGTCCATTTATAACAATACAACACCCTTTAGTTTACAGTCAGAGCCTTGAAGTAAACTGTTCCTGGAGGCATTGCATATTATTTTCAGAGACTCAATCAAGTATTCTGAAGTGTTGTCCAAATGACGTGGGACAAAGCTGATACTCCAAAAATAATGGCAGGCTCAAGATTGCTCATTATTAATAATCATTACGCAGATCTAGTAGAATTACTCAATCCTAGAATTCAAGATGTAATGGGCAAGCTGTACGCAGAACATCTCAGGATCAGGTTCTCCACTACCCAGCAGTGTGAATAGCCCAATGCAACAACATATGGTTGTGTTTGCACTTGCTCTGCATTCTGTTTTCATTTATATATACGATTGCTTAGATGCAGGGAAGTGGAGAGACCAGGCACGTGAGACAGGCTGCAGTGGGCAGTTTTGCATGCAGTGTCACAGTGCTTCAGCTGCAGAAAGCACATTTCACACAAAGATGAAAGCTCTTCTAGAGACAGGGCACTGTCCAATTTGTATTAAACTCAGAAGTGAAGCTTCCTCTGCAGGACAGTAACAAACTGATTAAAAATAATTAAACAGAAGCCCCATTAGGGAAGGTTGAAAGAACTGAATCTGCTCAGATTAGAAAAAGATTAAGGGAAGACAACAACTGCCTACAAATACTTAAACAGTATGTTACAAACTGCACAGGGATTAATTTTCCTCCTTAGTCAACAAGACAATAAGAAATAACGGACTGCATCAGAGACTGATTACAAAATACCAAAAGACTCAATTTGCAACATTTGGATTTGCATCTGCTGCTGGAAGTTTCCAAGACTGAGGGGTCTTCAGAAATGGGTCTTGGTGCCTGCTTAAGGTAACGAGCTGCTAATGCTGGCTGATCATACATTAAGTAGCTTTGAGAATAATAAGCTCAATCTTTTTACAATGCATAGGAAAAATTATGATGTGACATATCATAAGAGGTGCCTGTCTACTCAAATGATTCTATGAACTGACTGCATATGAGATAAAGCCACCTGGCAGTTCTACTGGGACAAAGTAAAGCTTGTAAGACTGAGACAGTATAGGAGACACATAACGCTCCTTTCAACAAAGATCAGTTCTTCAATGAAGAGTCAACAAGGTTGTTTTGCACAGATTTTCATCCTGTCCAATATAGTTACTTCACTTTAAAAATGTGACTCCTTGTAAGTAATTATCCTACCTGCCACTATAGCAGTGTCAAACTGTTTTCCCTAACATTTTTCTTTCACATATCAAAAGAAGCCAATCTACTCACAAGTCTCATCTGCTGAGTGAGAGAGGAGATTGGAAAGTGTATTGATCTCATTGATGTCCAGTCCTTCTAGGGAATAAAAGTTTACTGCTTTCCTGTCTCTGATTATATTTTTGTGAGGATGTGGATCACAGGTTGCGAAACAGTACTACATGAAAGATGAGACAGGCTTCACTACAGAGGTGAAAAGCTGGAGGAGGTATGAGGGGAAGCATGAAGAAGGAAGCAGGAAACTGAAGGTAAAATTTGGAGAGCTACTAAGTGGATTAGGAATCCAGGACTTGCAGAAGGTCATACAGCTTTCTAACTTTAAAACATGCAGGTTTAACCTTGAAAAGTGTGGCACAAGACAGGCATAAGTTTCATGAAATTACTAGTATATTTTTCAGGGCAACATGCTGAAATGTGCTAAGCTCCCTCCATTCCCACTGAGAGGAATGCAGAGATTGAGGTATCTTTCAAAAGCTATTTTTCAGAAAATAGGAAGGTATAATTGAAAAGCACTTATAGAAAAGTTCAAACCAAGGGAATTGCTTCATTGTCTGAACTTTTACAGCCAAGTAATTCAGCCCAGAGCATTATCTGTTGTTCTGCTGAGTTTTAGGTCAGGCTCTTATTTTCAGATTGAAGGAGGGAGCAAAGAAAACTCCCTACCTCCACATGTATGTCCTTCGAAGACTATCACAACAGACACCAAGGCCCTGATTAGGCATCTGAAGTCCTCACATTGTACACATGACTGCATGTGGAAAAATCTCAACAGCATGATTAAGATTTTACAAAATAGAAGGTAAGATCCTGACCTTTTGAAATTAATTGGAATTTTGCCATTGACCCCAGCAGGACCCCAGATTCAAACCTACGTATCTACCCTGAATTGCAGAGCAGCTAAGAACCTACCAGTCTGCTTGAACTTGGAATGATCAGCACTTTTAATATTAACACATTAGCTTACACCATTAAGTTTAAGGAATGACCTCTGAAAATCGTCACCTAAAATTTTCAGCCACAAAATTGTCTGACTTGCAGACATTTTCTTATACCATTCTTTAATCTGTACTTTCCTTTCAGTATAAAATGGACAACCAACTGTCTACCTCAGGATGTGGTTGGATAGAGAGGATCTTTAAATCTGAATTTCTAATTTAATTGACTGCATATTTATTTCCTAATAAAGCAAATTTTAATTTCTATGACCTCACTGTGGATCCAGGAGATCTTTCAAAGTATTATCTACTTAAAAAGAGAATAGCCTCCTATCTCCGCACTCTTGTGGCGATACAGCCCCCAATAGGTTGTCTACGACAAGTCCATTCTTCCTTGGCTGAAAAAGCAAAGGCCAGGGAGTAGAGTTCTATAGGAGTCAGACTCCACTAAAGAAACAGTGGCCCACACTAAGTTTAAAATATATATTTACATCCTACCCCACTTACTAAAATTTTTCCTTCACTCTCAGAAATTAAAATGTTGCATCTTTTCCATTCTTTACTATCCAGAAGTACTCTTCTTTTTCATCTGGCTAGCTTAAGCTAGAATGCCCTTTCCATGAACTATAAAGCTTACTATATAAACCACAGTAGATATGGTTTGAAACACCCACATATGAAATTACAGTGTGAATGTTTAGAGACTGTTTATGTATATAAATATTAAAGCCACGATGTTTCTCATAGGTGTGCCCTGTAGTTATTGCCAGTCAACATCTGCTCCCAGAGTAGCACGCACAGACCTCTCTGCAGAAGGAAATATGTATTGCATCTCAGATACCTTCTTTACTGTATGGCAAACACTGATCAGATCTCACTTCTATCCACTTTGTCAATATAACACAGAGGCAAAAAGTCATATAGGACAACAGTACTCTTAGAATTGTTTACAGCAGCTTAACCGAGTATGTCTGTCAGCTCAGGTGTTCAGGTGTTTACTCAAACTTTGTATTTCATGGCCTTTAAACATCGGTGATATGTTTTTTTCTCTACAAACTAAATTTCCTCCTCCTCAATTACTGAAATTTTATCTGCAGTGCTAACTCATATCTTTTGTAGACTTGTCTAGGAATAACCAGGAACAGATGATAACAAATATTTCTTTTGTTTCCAAGCATTCTATCAAAGCCATAATCTAAAGGGCTGACTATATGGATGCCCCTAAAAATAATGACCATCAATCTGTATTACTTTCAGGTCTCAGTTCACCGTACTGTCTCTAAAGAGAAAAAAACAGCTCAGGAAATCAGTGAAAAAAGCTGGCTGAATACCAAACAAAAGCCAACAGCTAAAATCCAGGTTGCTGCAGGGACACCATAAAAAAACCAGACCACCTGCAGCAGCCATGGTAGAAAATCATTTAGTAGTGAGTTTATGTTTTTGGCTCCTGTTATTAGATACCTGATAACTGAGTTCTGAATGATTCACATCCAGTCATGCAAATGATACATGGACCCAAAAGTGTGTGGATTGGCAGGGTCTTTCTTAACACATGCCTTTACAGGAAATGATGATAACTTGTGGATAGGTTTCACAATACTAAATGGTATACGCTGCCAAAACTATTTTCATGTTTATTTACTCTCTCCTATTTCCCCTGAACTACCTATAGATCTCTCAATCACACAAAGACATCAGGAATGTGATCTAAATGTGATAAGAATACAGGTATATTATATATAGCCATAGTTGAGCCATTGAGTAGTTCTGCCCAATTCCTTTTCTGAGTTAACTTCTGTTCTTCTTTGTTATTTTATTAATCTATACCCTCTTTTCAAGTAAAGGCAATTTTTGTGCTCCGAGACTCAGAGTCCTCTTGTGGTTCAATCTCTGCCCTTTATTTCAGTCTTAGAAGAAAGCCAGAGTCACAATTCTGATCTTAATTTATGAGGATAGAGACAACTGCTAGCTGTTCCACATAGAGACTATCTATTGCAAATAAGCTAAATCTTCAAAGGGAAACCTTGCAAACTCTAACTCACTGGTGGCTAGCAGGCAGCTTCAGGCTCATGTTTAAGAGAGAAGCTGCTGTTGATTAACAGTCCAGGCCTCAGTCCAGATTATCTTTTTGTGTGCTTTGGGTCTTCTTGAGATAAATGCTATCTTGCACTGTAGCACACCCTACCATCTTGGAGAACCAGGTGTCATAATATGCCAGTCTCCAAAGTTAGCCAGAATCTGGGTTAGCCTTATACAGACAGGACTGAGCTGTGTGTGAATTAAATTCCTGGACCATAACATAGTGCTGCAAAAGTTGATGGCAAGAGCTGAATCCAGAAGCATGTTTATATCTAAATGCTATATCTGACTTTAATTCCTATAGTACAATTGTATTGCCACCAAAATTGCTAACACATTAGGAATTAAAAGGTAGAAACTAAAACTACTGAAGCTTTCAGAATTAGCTTAAAGGACAAGATGAGACTGCATTTAGTGTAAAGATAAAATCATGTTTCAGCTAAACATATAACCATGATCAATACCAATATCAGAGTTAGAAGAATTTATTCTAACACTGTTATGATAAAAGTCATCATCAGGAGTAGTACTGGCATGAAAAGGATTTGTGAGACCTTTCTTACAAAACCTACAAGCTGATCAGCGTAGTGCCTTTGTAACGTTAATGCCATGGGTAGAGCATACAGGCATCTGCCACAAATACTTCTGTATCAGTAATCTGGAGATGTACAAGGTATTTCACTCCTGCAGAGAGGGTCTTTACATGACATTCTGCTCAACAAAGTTACATTGCAAATCCTCAAACCAATAAGCCACATGCCGTCTTTCAATATTAAAATATCAATGGAAAGTCAACCTTTACGTTTGATTTAACTGTGCCAGATAAACCTTCCCATTTTACTCACTAATATTCTGAGTTAATTAAAGCTCCATGCTAGCAATTACGCCTTCACTATATAGAATAAGCGAGAAAGCTAAAGCCCTGAAGATTCAACATAGCTGTAACACATAAGCAGGCCTTTCAGCTTATCATTTTCGGATACGTACCCAGTACAGTACATCTGTCCAGCCCTCCATCGTGATGCACTGAAACACCGTCAGCATGGCAAAAGCAAAATTGTCAAAGTTTGTAATGCCGTGCTTAGGTCCCTCCCAGCCTGCCTTGCACTCGGTGCCGTTCTGACACTGCCGCCCGTGCGCAGACTGGGGGGCACAGGGAGACGGATCATCTTCTGCAGGTGTATCTTAAAGGAAAGGAGGGAGAAAATGAAGATGAAGAGAACTAATTGCAATTTGACATACTGATAAGCATTTTGTCAAATACGTTTCGCAGTGAATTTGACAGATTTCTCTAGGAATACACAAGAAACTGTACTAATTTTAATGGGCAGAGGGATGTTTTGTTGTGCTTCGCTTTCTTCATGTAAAAATGGCCAAGTTGTCAGATTTTACAGTCAAAACTAAAATGCCTTTCAATATGAGAGGGAACATTAGATCGTCTATTACATTTCTTTAAGTTGTGTGTTATGACCAGTGTTTTCATACCACAGTCACCTGGCATCTGGGTTAATCCTGGAAGGGAGCTGCAGCACTGACTGGCACTCCACTGAAGCAGGCTGAACCCCTGCAGCAGACAGGCTTCAGTGCTCTGGAGAGAGGTTGACACAGTGCTGGGCCATGGCTAAATTACAGCAGAAAGTCTCTGGAGCTCTGCTCTTTTGGAGTGTAGAAGCTGTGCAGCATTTTATCAATAGCCCAGTGGCACTCAGAAGCTCTATAAGATTACTGCTTGATTATCCACCCCTTATTCTGTACAAGTGTTTCCAAAGATCTTAGAACCCATACAACAAGCCCGCCTAAATGCTTTGGTATATGAAAAATGCTACATAAAACATTTTATAAGCACAAAAACTCCTGCAACAGTATTTTTTAAAAATATATGGATTTCAGAGCTTAGTGCTACATTTATAACAGTTGTAGGTATGTATGTGTGGAGGAGCAGGTAATTATGTTTGTTTTTCATCTTATATGGCAAAGAATGTAATTTTCCAAAAGTTATGATCACATTCTGATCATTAAAGCATGCCAGAAACAGCAATATTAGAATCAGATGCTGTACTGTAAATTATTCCAGACAGTATGGAGAAAGATACACACTTTAAATACATAAACCAGACTAACAGTTCATTATACTTCTAGCATCAGTTCCAGAAAACGAAATCTGCCGATGTTATAAAAGCAGAAAATATAGAACTTCTGAAACAATTTCCTGCTGACGAACTGAACTGGGTCCTAAACACTGGCACCCACCACCACATGGGAAATCACTGCTGTTCAAGTTCAATAAATCAAATGAAAAAGAGCAGATGGTTAGATGAGTGAGTGACAACACAATTGAATTATTTTGAAATTTGAATATTACTTTCTGCAAATAATTTGAAAATTCTTTCCTGATGGATTTGGTGCAAAAATTTTCTTCTCATTAATATAATTTTGCTTTCTTCCTAGCTGCACTTCTAACCACGGTTACAGTCTGTGATTAAAAAAAAGGGGCCTCTATTAGACATTAAAAAAACCTGGGCCTCTATTAGATATTGCTTTACAATGATACTGGTTTAAAATGAAGATTTTTGTGTACAAGATTAATAATAAAATATAAGAGTTGTTCATTTCTGTGAAGTCATCTCATTTTTAGTTCAGTTTGTTAGCGGTGAAATCATCACTACTTCAGTGTTGCTTGAGCCTCTGGGAGTTTTGCTGAACTCAGGCTGGCTTGTAGTGCCGCAGGTCCACGTTAAGAAGTCCACTACTGTGTTCATCAGGAATTGATAGTTTTGCATGTGGCCTTTACAGACAGACCAACAACTGAGCACCCAAGATGAGCAAGCTAAACTGTCACTGTTAGAGACAGTCTCTCCACATCAAAGGTGATTCATATCCAAGAAGCAGAACAGAGGAACCACCACTGTGGAACCCCAAACAGGTACACAGCAGGGAGAAACAGCCACTCATCTCCTGTGCCAGCACAAATGCTCCATTATATATGGGGAAAGCCCGCCTCAGAAAATCTTTGTGTGTATGATACAGTGTTCCCCTTACCTATCAGTCCCCCTTGCACATGGTAGCAGGTCTTATGCATCTTCCCCATGAATAACTCCAGTCCAATGATGGCATAGATAATAATGACAAACAGCACCAGCAGGGCAATATGCAACAAAGGGACCATGGCCTTGATAATTGAATTTAGAACCACCTGGAGACCTGCAGAGAGAACAGAAGGAAGCACTTATTGGCAAGAGAACAAAATTTAGAAAGGCTATAAATTTCACAATAATATGTCATTTTTATTTCATTCCCCCTCATCTGAACTCATTATCTTGATGATGTAAAGGTGTACATTTACAGATCACCTTCCTCCGGAAGATCCCCAACATTTCACAAATTTACCATCACAGCCTAGATCACAGACTAAAGTAAAACAGGTATTAACTTACCTGTCACCAAAATACCACCACTCTGGGGAAGGAATACATTAGCTGTTTTGCCTGTTCTTGAAAGCCAGACCTAAAGTGTTCTTCAGACAGTATTGAGGATTGAGGATTAATTGCAGTTGTTCTTGTGGGGGACTTTAACCTCCCAGGTATCTGCTGGGAATACAACACAGCAGAGAGGGAACAATCCAGGAGGTTCCTGGAATGTGTTAAGGATAACTTCCTCACACAGCTGGTGAGTGAGCCAACTAGGGAAGGTGCCCTCCTGAACCTGCTTCTTGTGAACAGGGAAGAGCTTGTGGGGGAAGTAAAGGTTGGAGGCCGTCTAGGGTGCAGTGATCATGAGATGATTGAATTTTCGATCCTTGGAGAAACAAAGAGAGGGGTTAGTAAAACTGCCACCTTAGACTTCCGGAGGGCAAACTTTAACCTGTTCAAAAGGCTGATTAACAAAATCCCTTGGGAGGCTGCCCTGAAGGATATGGGAGTCCAGAAAGGCTGGACATGCTTCAAGAGCGAAGTCTTAAAGGCACAGGAGCAGGCTGTTCCCGTGTGCCAAAAAACAAGCAGGCGGGGAAGGAGACCGGCCTGGCTAAACAGGGACCTTTGGCTGGATCTCAAGAACAAAAGGAGAATCTATTGCCTTTGGAAGAGGGGGCTGGTCTCTCATGAAGACTATAAAGATGTAGTGAAGCTATGCAGGGAGAACATTAGGAGAGCCAAAGCACAGCTAGAGCTCAACTTGGCTACAGCTGTTAAGGATAATAAAAAATGTTTCTATAAATTCATTAACAACAAAAGGAGGATTAGGGAAAATCTCCCTCTTTTACTGGATGCAGAGGAAAACATGGTAACTAAGGATGAGGAAAAGGCTGAGGTGCTCAACGCCTACTTTGCCTCAGTCTTTAGCAGTAGAACTGGCTGTTCCCTGGACACCCAGCCTCATGAGCTAGGAGATGGGGAGGGGAAGCAGATTGAGGTCAGCACAGTTGAAGAGGAAGTGGTCAGAGACCTGCTACACCACTTGGATGCACACAAGTCTGTGGGACTGGATGGGTTACACCCAAGGGTGTTGAAAGAGTTGGCAGATGTGCTCGCCAAGCCACTTTCCATGATTTACCTGAAGTCATGGCTGGGGACATCCCACGGGACTGGAGGGTAGAAAATGTAACACCCATCTACAAGAAAGGCAGAAAGGAGGATCCAGGAAACTATAGACCTGTCAGTCCGACCTCAGTACCAGGGAAAGTCATGGAGCAGGTCATCTTGAGTGCCATTACAAGTCATATAATGGACAACCAGGGGATCAGGTCCAGTCAGCATGGGTTTACGAAAGGCAGGTCTTGCCTGACAAACCTGATCTCCTTCTATGACAAGATGACCTGACTATTGAACGAGGGAAAGGCTGTGGGTATTGTCTACCTGGATTTTTGAAAAGCATTTGACAGAGTTCCCCATACAATTCTCTTAGAAAAACTGGCTGCCCATGGCCTGGATGAGCAAACGGTCTGCTGGATCAAGCACTGGCTGGCTGGATGGTCCCAAAGAGTGGTGGTCAATGGAATTAAATCCAGCTGGCGGCCGATCACAAGTGGTGTTCCTCAGGGCTCGGTGTTGGGTTTAAAAAAAGAAGAGCAGGGGGGATGGGGGTGGGGGAGGGGCTCCTGCGCAGGGTTGAACATTTCTGTTCAACATCTTTATTGATGATCTTGATAAGGACATAGAGTGTATCATCAGTAAGTTCACAGATGACACCAAGTTAAGCGGGAGTGTCGATCTGCATGAAGATAGGGAGGCACTACAGAGAGACACGGATAGGTTGGATCGGTGGGCCAACGTTAACGGGATGAGCTTCAACAAGGCCAAGTGCCAGGTCCTGTACTTGGGCCACAACAACCCCATACATGGCTACAGGCTTGGGGATGTATGGCTAGAGAGCTGTGTGGAAGAGAAGGATCTGGGAGTTCTAACTGACAAGCAGCTGAATATGAGCCGGCAGTGTGCCCAGGTGGCCAAGAAAGCCAATGGCATCCTGGCTTATATTAGAAATAGTGTGACCAGCAGAAGTAGGGAGGTGATAGTCCCCCTGTACTCTCCACTGGTGAGGCCACACCTTGAATATTGTGTCCAGTTTTGGGCACCTCAATACGAGAGAGATATTGAGGTGATGGAGCGAGTGCAGAGGAGGGCAACGAAGCTGGTGAAGGGCCTGGAGAATAAATCCTATGAGGAGCGATTGAAGGAGCTGGGACTGTTTAGTTTGAGGAGGAGAAGGCTAAGGGGAGACCTCATCACTCTCTACAACTACCTGAAAGGACATTGTAGAGAGGTTGGTGCTGGTCTCTTCTCACAGTCATTAGTGACAGAACAAGAGGGAATGGCTTTGAACTGCAACAGGGGAGGTTTAGACTGGACATTAGGAAAAAAGTTTTCACAGAAAGAGTGGTCAGACAGTGGAATAGGCTGCCCAGGGAGGTGGTGGAGTCACCATCCCTGGATGTATTTAAGGGTCGTTTAGATGAGATGTTGGGGGATATGGTGTAGGGGAGAACTTTGTAGAGTAGGGCTGATGGTTGGACTCAATGATCCCAAGGGTCTTTTCCAACCTGAATGATTCTGTGATTCTGTGAGGAGAGTTAAAGCATGGGAAAAACAAAGAACAACCAGAACTGAAGCAGGACAAAACCAGTGAGTCAAACAAGAGGGCAAATGCTGGGGTACCACAGAGCTGCAACCCAGAGCATGGGAAGAAGTCATATTCTGGGTTCTTCCAGAGGTCCAGCCAGTCTCAGGCAGAGCCTGAGCTGCTGAAGGACCACCAAACACATACTGACTGAGAGCTCCTGGCCCTCTTAGAATCTACTTGTACTCCAGATCCACCTCACCTTACTTCAGCCTGAACAGAGGGGCAGTCAGAACCAGCAGTGCTGGTTTTGCCCCAAGATTTAGGGATCACTCTATAACAGAGGTTGTCCAGGTCCCTAGAAAGGGGTATGAACAAAATATTATCATATGGCTGTTGTTAAGGCATGAGACTGGTATAACTCCTAATCAAGGGTGAGCCAAACATTTCCAGAATGGCCCAGGAAAGGTGACTTGTAGCTGAGTTTGCTAAAGCACTAAGCAGCTCAGATGCAGTTAACTCAAGATGCACATTCATGGGCCTCTCTGTCTCCTTCTCCTCATCTGTAAAACCAGAGTAACAAAGCTGGCCTCGCAAGCCTTTAGTAAAGATTTGCATTTACAAAGGTCTTAAAGTATCATCACTGGTGGCAATGATGACAACCACTGTCACTGGCAAGTTATTAATGTTGAAAGTATTGAGACCTCTAGAACTGTAGTCTACAAATAACTAGATCAGAACAATTATGAGCTCATGATTTTGCAATGACTGAGAGGCAGAAGCCACTAATGTCTTCTTCAAATTCTGTCATCCCCTCAGAGAAGTTAGTATTAGCTGTGATTTTTGAAAAAAGTGATTCATGAGTTGTAAATGTCTCTTATACATCTGCCAAGAGAGTTTGTGATAACTATTAAGTTTTAAAATCTATCATCTAAGATCTTAGATTTTCATTTTTATTACTTTTTAAAACGAATTTAAATACTTTCTAATAAGGATGACACATCTCTTGGCAAGCATTTTCACTCATAGGCAAACCACTTGTTAATTCACAGCTAAGGTTGAGACTTTGTGTTTGCTCCCTAGCCACGATGGAACACAGCAGAAGCAATCAAAGGTGGCATCAGCTGCCAGGCCAGCAACATCATTCACTGCCTTCTAGTAATCCAAAGCTGGCTACTGGCATCCCTCTAGTCCAAACATTTTTTCAGGTGTCTGCAGTCAGTTCAGTTGTCTGTTAATGGTTCATACTACTATCCAAAGGGATATTCAGCATGAAACATTCTGGCTTTCACAAAGAGATCCTTACATGAAGTACAATACTGAAAGGATCAAAACCCATCCTACACAAGAGTGGCTCAGTTGCTGCTGGATAAGCAATGACTCTTGGGAAAAAATATTGCTGTGATTATAGCCTTTTCCCCTATATGCTCACCTCATTCAGTCTAATTCTAAATATACACAGAAAATGAATTGCAGTCCACATCAACATCAACATCAACATCACTCCAATACTTTATAGCAGGTGAGAATGTAACATTCACCAGAAAATTTAAACAATGTCCCACCTTCTCCCAATGTACAATACAAGAAAGTTAAAAGACTACAGACTGCTACGAACCTGAAAAAAAATCCACAAACTTTGCAGATTATAATATTTGTAGCTTCAAATAAATCTACATAAAAGCAAATAAAGACCTCCATTTTTAGTGATTTTAGGAGCCTTGTTAATCCAAAATGTAGACAAGATTACAAGGTTAAGAGTTCTAATACCAGGTCTTATGTAATTTACCCTTAATTAGTATTATTAATTGATTTAATATTCATCATAGGATATACCCAGTGGTCTTTGAGCGTGTACTGAGGACAGAGACAATGATGAACAAAAAGCTCTCTCATTTTAAATGTAGTTTCATCATCACCCATGCCATGAAAGTGCTTCAGTGTACTAGAGATGTCCAGAGAAGATAATACCTGCACAAACCAATGCAGTCGGTGTTAACAAAGCGGTGCTTGTGAAATCAAAGGCTTGCACTATACACATGAGATGACAAGGTGCTTAGACAGTCAAGAGGAACATGTACCACCAGAAGATTTACAGAAGCTTCAGCTAGCTTAATTAGAGAAAAGCTTCCTGAGGATAATAAACCAACTTTGAAGAAGAGATGAACTACTGAATACTGTTAGCACGAACTGGTGTGTGTGCTGTGCAGTACCCTGTTAGGGCAGTCTGTTTTTAAATCCAGATGTTTCCACTAATTAACAAACTTACATACATTACCATTAAAGTATTCAGAGAGTTTCTAAAAGTTTAAAACTGCTAACCATGCAGCAACTTTAGAAACGTCCTCTCAGAAGATGTAACAAATGCTATTTGTAGAAGGGCAAGCGATATATACACAGCATCATGCACCCTGCATTGTTGCCAAACTTACTGCTGCAATATAGCTGCTGCTAGTAAGCTACCTTATTCTCAGTTCAGGCAGCCACTTGCAACATGAATAGCTGTTGCAAGGAACGGCATAAGGAACCAGGCCCAGACAATCAGAAAGGTCAGCATAGGAGCAAGGGGGGAGAACAGGGAGACCAGATAAAGAAGGATTAAAGGACTAGGGGAGAGTCTTGAGCAGGTGGAACAGAGACACTTTTTTAATAAAAACTCCACATGCTTCAAAACACATCAAATCTGCGTTCTGAAATCTGAGAGGCAGATCAGTGTCTGTGGATGATCAGATGCATTTCTGATCAGGGTAACTCAAGGTGAACCATCCCCTTACATGCAGTCACAAAGTTTTTTCTAACAATTGGTGAGAACTTCTATACACTTTTGCATGTTCTTTCCCTATGCAGAAGAAAAGACAGTTGAACTTATAAAAAAAATGACTTCTCTGTCCCAGCTCATGCATGCTCTGAATTTTTGCAGGCTGTGACATATAGATATCACCCAACATGGGTGCTCACAATACAGGGGCAATAGAGTCCCACTTGCCTGATGCTCTGTAATACACCACTGCACACATTTGGCATTCTCTCTCTTGTGCAGGTAAGGCTTGCACTAAGCTGTGCGGTTTATAATCATAATTAAATCAGAATGCCTGGTGGCCTGATCAGACTGCAAAGCCAGCCTCTGGATTTCAAGTAGGTGATGCCAATGACTGCCTTCTCCCAGCAGAGTAAAGAGCTGCATTTTTACACTGCTTTACAAAGGCTGGCAATGCTATCGTTGGCCAACCATAAATGCAGACTCCTAAACTTATGTCCTGGCAAATAAATGTAAAAACAAATGGTTTTCAAATATTTAGCATTCTAAATGTACTTCTTTATTCGTGGAAGCTCTCCATGTGCTAGTCACTCTCCAGATATCTGTGAAGGCACAGCATCTGCTTGAGGAGCTCACTCTAGGCTGGACAAGGAGATAACTGCACAGACGTTAGGGAAAGTGACACAAAAGGGATTGTTTGCACTTTTTCAGCTCGTGCTTTTCTTCCATTAATAACTTAAGATCTTAAACAGCTCTTAGTATTTATTTTAAAAGCACTTCAGTTTACCTTTAAAAAAAACCTCTTGTCTGCATTCTGTTGGCTGACACTGACTCCATAAATGTTTCAGTAAGCAAAACATGTTAATGCCATTCCCTGAGCTTACAGGATTTAGCATTTGTTTACACTAATAAAATATTTTAGATATTTATTACATGGGAACAATACTGTTTTTCATACCAGGACAAGCCCTTTTCAGCCTCCAGAGGACTGCATTGATCCAAAAGTTTAGGGCGCAACTGGGGAGTAGAGGGAATGGGGAAGAAAGAAGGAAAAGAGCTTATACCAAGCAACATTGATTTTTCTCAAAGCTACGGGAAATACACTGTTAGGGATGCTGCAGGTGTTTTAGAGCTATTATATGATGCTGTATTTTTCTCACAGGAAGACAATCACAAGAGGGGCTGGTTGCTGTCTCATCAATTCAGGCAGTTATTGAAGAACGTGCTTATCTCTAAGCATGTGAGTGTCTGCACCTAAAGCAATGGGATTACCTACATACCCCATTGTGTACTTACAAGGTTTTTTGGATTTCAACCAATGCTCAACAAGATGGCACAAAAAAAAAGTGCACCAGACCCAGCTTCTAATATGCACTTGGCATTGTTGTGCTGTGGAACATATCCAAAGAAACTAATGGTAGGTTGGTCTCAGAAAAAACATTTAGGCCTTTCCAAGCAGAGCCCTATCTCATATTTTCATGTGTCTTCAATTTTGGATCAAACTTGGTTTGCTGGACAGGGTGGTTTCCTTTTCTCATCATATCAGTAGTCCAGATCTTTGCAGAAAGCGTATCCTGAGTCTACTCGTTCAGTGGTTTTGCAGGTCTATATTTTGCCTACACCTTGGTGTTGCCTGAACTAGGAGTATGAGTAGGCACAGTCTATTCCTCCTGGGAATGAGCAGGAATGAAAGAGAAAGGAGAGAACTTTTAACTCCATCCATCCCTCCTTTGCCTCCTGATACACACACAAACACACAGAGATTTTCATACTTAAGCCAGTGCCAAGGGCGTGGGAGGTAATTATTTTTCTGCTAATATAGTTCAGAAGAAAACTACTATTTCTGCAAGCAATGAGGAAGCAGGGGAGAATTTGTGACTCAGCACAGTGCCTGAGTCAGATCACTTCTGGGAACCACTCTTAAGTGGTAGAGTTTATTCACCATCCCCAGCCATGATCTAGGCCTGCCCACAAATCACAGTTATTTCTGATGATACACTAAGAGACTGCCACTACACTTATCTCTATTTCCAAAACACAAGCAATATAACCAGTAATATTCCCCAAAATGGATGTTTATAATTTAATAAACATAGCATTGGCTAAGAAAATGGAAAAATATTAAATATTCATAAATATGAAAGGTTTTATACCAATTTTAAAGGAACCCTGGAAAACAACATTTTTATCACAAAACGATCCACAGTCATGGCAAGATATCTTAGATAAGCACATCTGCGATGGTTTGTGAGGGAAAACATTGAGGACTTTCTTCATCAGTGCTGTGAAGGGAACTCATATGGCACAGTTCAGTTAAGGACAGCTGCATGGTAACAATTTGGGGAGGTAGTCCCTTACTGTCTTGTGGGAGTCTCAAAATATTAGTGGCAGATTGCTAGATAAAGCAAATTCTGTGGGTGTAGTGTAGCGTTCTTGGGGCTGCAGATGTCACTTCTATTTCAGGAATAATAGAGAAGGTCTTGGAATAGGAAGGAAAGACACGACACAGGACAGAAAACTAGCATAAGTGAAAAGAAAGAAAAACTAGGAAAGATACTTTTCAAGTGGAACAGTGACTATTTGGAGTAGGTAATACTATTTAAACATATATGAATATACAATTCAAAACCATATGCTAGAATGAATAGAAAAAAGAAAGTTTTGGCATCTGCTCCCAATGTTCTCATTCCTCCATTTCCAAACCATGCTTTCATTGACTTTTCAAACTGAAATGCACACACACAAAAGGAGATACATACAAGTGGGCCTGTGTATGCAAGAACAATTGTTTTATTTTTGTCAAGTCTTGCAATACCGCTCTTGCCTCATCCTTTGAGGCAAGAAAGGAACAGCAGAACAAACCGAAAAGCCACAACAAAACTCTTGGATCCAGCTCTTCCTTCTGGATCCTTTTCTCTTGGGAAGCAATTCGTCTTCCGTATTCTCTGCTCGTCAGAGTGACCTAACTTAGCCAAACAAGACAGGTTGCCTTCAGCATGGTGGCCACACAGCCCCAGGTTTTGGGTGCCTGAGCAGGATGGTTGGATAAATGTACAGACTGCCTTAGGCTCTTTGCCTCTCTCCTGGAAGAAACTTCTGCTACCACTCATAGAAGCATCCCCTTCCTGGGTGGCTTTAACATTTTTTAATAGCTTTTTGTTCAAAGCACTTTCTTATAAAGTTGCTTGCTGATTAGAAGACCTTGCTCATCTTTCCAGTCCCAACACATTAGGTAGCTCCTACAAGCTCAACTTCATTCTCCAGTCATTTGAACTTAGCTCAGTTCATCTGAAGATGAGGTCCAGGCAAGACTTCCAATGTAAAAAAAAAAAAAAAAAGGGTGCAGTGTCCCTTCCATGTAGCTACCTGCATATAGAGGAGGAGTATGGAGAGGAAAATGGCAACTAACTGCCTACTGAAAATTGCACATTATGGAAAAAAGACCATTTTGAGCAAAACCACAATGAAGTTCAGTAAGTAAAATTTGAGGCTGTTTTGAACAAGGACCGCAGTGCACTGTAAAATAGTCTTATTCTGATGGGAGGTGGGATGAAGTCAAGTACTCATTGCCAGACAGGGATTCCTAAAAATGGGCTGAAAGTAAGGCACATAACAGGCATGCAGGAGTCCTGGCAGTTCATACGCCAGCAAGGATCAGCTGTCACCCTTTCTTAGGAAATAGCTTTGATTTTCTGCTGACAGAATGATCATGAACTCTCTGAGAAAACTGTTCTTGGGCTCATTGTAAAGGTTTTATCTATACTTAATCACTGTACAGGATCACAAATAGGAAGATCTTTTATTCACCCCTCTCTCCCTGCAGAGCTATGGAAAACTATAGACAGTCTGGCCAGAAGACTGCACCAGTTCTTAGTGAAATGATCCATCATACTTTCACTTTTTATTTTAATTACTTCATGCTCAAGCAGAGAACAATCTTTCAAGCTCCAGTACAGGAGCAAATTTTGGTCTAGTCCTGTGCCACTAGATTCAGTAGAAAACTTGTATAGGAATGTGTTAAATGCTGTACTGTCTTTGGTCAAGTGAACATAAAAATCCCCAAACCAATGTGGGGGCAGGGGGGGTAACCTCTGTAACCCTCTGAATTAAGATAATGATGAAAGACCTTTGTTTCAGAATGCCAGATGCTGTTTCTACACAGCTCTGAGGAATGACTGCACACATTACTGTGTCCTAAGGATGTAGTTTCTGAAACAAGGAGTTATGGACACCTGTAAGTACTAATGCATCACGGTAACAGAAATGGGCTCAAAGCACTTGAGTCTCAATCATGAGTGTACCAGCATTTAAGTGGTGAACTAAGGACTGTCGGGCTACAAATGCCTTTGTAAAGTTGCCAAAATCTTGCGGTCATGAGCAGCGTTATTTTTAACTGTTTATTCTCATAGGTCCCCAGGTAAGTGGACATTAGCCCCTTTTGTTCATTGTTAAATAATCCTTTCTGTCCTACAAATAAGAGTCTTTTAGTTGTCGGAGCTCCTTCTTCTGATGTTTGTTCTTTCTAACTTGTCACTCGTGAACAGGTGAAAGCTAACAAGGTAACAAATGGTAACAGGGATCCTGCAAATGTAAAAAAAGGGCATCTAGGGATGATATTAGTCTTGCAGTACTTGAAGAAAAATATATTGATGACAAAAATTGATCTTGCAGGTTAAATGCTCCAAGCCTATCATAACTGGCATACCTTGAGCTACACTAAGTTTTATCTTCTCATGATAGAAAAAGTGAAACAAAATACTGGATAAATCCTAAAACTTTCTCTTTAGATGACTATCTATGTAGAAGTGCAGAATTGTATATGACAAACACAGGATATATAGCCTTGGAGAAGAAAATTCGCTCCACCTCTTAACTTTGGATAGCTCTTAATGGGCATAGTTGGGACTAAGCTCTGGAGAGGCATAGCATGACATTTTCAAAATTGTTCTCATAGAGGGTTTTCAGGCGTATTTTGAGAACCTAAAAATAGAAAGTTACCTGATCAGGTAATGAAAGAATTTATGTGAACTACACAATATGTTATCACTTCTGTTACTGCGTACATGGGATTTGTTTTCTCTTTTTAAACTACTAAAAATGCTGTTAATAAAATCATGTGGTACAATGTCAAAATCCTTGAAAAGACATGGCCAGACAAATCTGAACAACTTTGCCTCTTAGTTTTAAGAAAAGAGTTTGGATTTAGGGACTTGTCTATTCAGTGGTTAATCAGTCCCCTCTCAAAATACCTAAGTAACTCCAGCTTTTTTCTTTTCCACACTAGTAAGACTTGCTTTTGATTTTTATGAATTTGATTAGACTTAAAACTCTGCTTGCAGGCATCAGATAATAAAACAGCTTTAGGGGAAAAAATGCCTTCTGATATAATAAGCAAAACCTCCTTTAGCTCACTAGGTAGCTCCAGTGTGTTTGGACAGAAAAATTAATGGTTGCAGTTTTCGCAAAGATGTATTTGTCAGATGAAAGAATGGTTCTTTATTGATATTTACTTTCATTGTAACTTTCTTTATGACTTGCGTAATTCAAAAGATTTTCGTACAGACTGTGTATGTATTGCTGGAATACATTGGAACTAAACATTTATTTATTTTGAATTTCCTTTTACATATAATAAGCTGTCAAGACGGAGTCATAAGGCTCTCCTGTTGCAAACTGAACACCTAAATTAAATTCTTTACAGATACAGAAATCTACAAATATAAATCTGAGTGGAATTTGGCCCCCTCCAAAGTAAAGATTTTGAGTGAAATAACAATCTCCACACTGGAATGTAAAAAGTTGTTTATACTAAACAACAGAACTGTTATATTTAAAACAGGCCTTTGTAAAGCTTGTGTATATGGATACATGGACACATTGGTTTCATTTTTGACCAAGACATCAAACCTGATCAAAAGGAACTTTATCTTTTGGTAACTTTCAATACATATTAAAAACCAATGCACAGCAACCACCTATGAGAAAACGTCAGCACAGAAATGTGCTGAACAACAAAGATCAACAGTTATTGCAGAAAAAAAAAAAATCACTAAATCCAACAGCCAATGCAAAACAAGACAGAAATGTCAGCCACGTTGCTAGTTTAATGTGTTAACAATAATATAAAAGAAAACAAACCAACAGATTATACTTCTAAGATATACAGCATTTGATATGTTCCAGTTCTCACACCAGGTATGTACTACTGTCTTCAAAAAGGGGAGCCCTCTGCAAGAATGGTATCTGATTGAAAGATGAGACACTTGAAAATTTAAAGAGGATGTTTTGTAATTTGATAATGAAATTGAATTTCTATAGATCTTTTCACTCCTAAAGAAAACAAAATTTAGTAACCCTTATGAAAATGTGACCAAAATAGCATTTTTATAATTTCTTCTATTTCTTTTATTCCATGAGCTACTTTCTGTCAAAAATGCCTCTGATGTAAAAATATTCAGCACCTTTAGCATTACTGAAGTTGAAACAAAGATTCTTTGTAGAGGGCTAGCAGACGTTTTCTGAATTGTGATAGACGTGGCAGGTCAAACCAGGAGAAGATAATCTAAAACTGAAAAAATAAGAGGCATAGCTATTCAGACAACTCAAAAAAAATAGTTGCAACAAAGGGCAAAACACATACGGGATAGGTTATTGTTGCATGTGTTAAACAGGAATTGGATTTGCTTCTGGGAAAAAGGGAGGTTAAGAAAGATGTCTGATCTCCTTCCCTTTCCTGGCAGAAAGAAAACTTTGATAAAATGTTAAGAGATTGGGCACATTAGGTGGGCTGCAGTTTGCCTTTGGTCAATACTTCCCCATGATCAGAACAACAAATTATTGGTTCCATCAGTGAACATCTTAAGCATAGAAAAGTTTATTAGGGGTACGTATCAGCCAGTATTTCCGTGTTCTCAACTAGCACAGTAATATCAAGCAGACATACCTCAGACAGCAGTTGCTGATTTTGGGGAAACTAGATAAAAGAGAAAAGGGAAGGCCTCCAATAGATTTGTGTAGCCACTGACATTTTAAAATATATTTCCTCAGATTTTCCTCCACTCAGTTCAGTTTACTTTGTTTTTTTTTCCTCCTATAGCACTTGTACAAGATGCAATATTGCTACAAATTCAGATCACCACTGAAAAAATTTATGTGGAAACTAAACAGGAGACTTAAAATGTATTCACTTGTTGAGAGAACTATCTGACTGGTCCGCTGCTCTGTGCTTTGCTGATATTTTGATAACGTTTTGTGAGAATCACAATGACCACAGGCATCTAAAAATGCTTTTTGAAGGCTGGGACAAACAGAATTAATTCAAATGATGCCACAGTCACAGAGC
Organism: Strix uralensis; assembly: GCF_047716275.1. NCBI lineage: Eukaryota > Metazoa > Chordata > Aves > Strigiformes > Strigidae > Strix > Strix uralensis. The sequence continues at coordinate 74,199,943 of NC_133976.1, read as the reverse complement.
ATCCAGGTACCACCTTGTGTCCTGAGCAAAACCCTCTTCTATGAACTCTTGTGTCCCACTTCTGAGACGAATGCTACCCAGTGTGTGTTTCTGAGAGAGGGTGAGAAAGCTTCAGGCATGTTAAAAAGTCTCAACAGTTCAGTAACAAATTAATAGACATACATTCACTTTAAGAAAATGAACAAAGAACTTCAAATCATTCTGTACAAGATATTAAATTAATATACAAAATTTAGCTTATTAGAATCAAAGCATGAAATTACATTTGATGTAAGCTTGGGATGACATCAGATGCAGTAGAGATGTCATCTGGGAGAGAACGTAAGAAGAAAACAGAGTAGATCATATCTTTACTATTTTGATCTGGAATATCTTCCCTTGCCCTTCATGGAGAGAGCAACAGCCAGCAATTACAAGTGAACAACTGGGAACCTGACACACTCCTGCTGATACCAGTTAGCTGTATCAATACAATCTGTATGTATACATACAATCTGTATGTATACTTCTGCTCCTTTATGGTCCAGACAAAAGCATATCTAAACAACAACGCAAACTATTCTTAGGAGTCAGCAGATGGCATTCTTAGATTTTCAGATGCTTTAGGACAAGCATCTTGATGGGATGGGCTCTCTCTCAGAGCTGTGCCCTACACCCATTCTGAATGAGAACTCGAGGCATTACTTGAAGAGTGAAAAGAAGGTGCTAGAAAAAAAGTCTGATCCATCCAGAGCACTTCTGAAAAACCTCTTACTAAGCCAAGCTGGGATTTTTTGACTATCTCTACGTCTACTCTTTGATGTCAGCGTGGGTTTTAGTTTTCTTCATTTGGAAGGGACTGCCTACACCCTGATGCGGTCCCACATTATGGTATTGGGATTTTTTGTTTTGTTCTGTTGTGGACATGTTGAATAATCATGCCAGCATGCACAGTAATTGGTAGGATAAAGGCTGACACAGTTATTGGGTACATTTGTAATTAGCGCTATTTTTAAAAGAGCTACATCGCCAAGATCAAATAATAAATATTTCCCTGTTTTCATTGGCATTCCTTAAATATAAGACAAATCTTTATTACAACAAGAAGTCTGTGCCTCTGTGAGTAGTCTTGCTTACCAAAACAAACCCCTTTTTGCTACATCAAGTTAACCTCTTCTTCCATAAATGACATCATTCTGCAGGTTGTACCACTCAAGAAAACATGCCTTAGGTCCTGACTGTGTAAGTCCTACTCACAGGAATGATCCTTACTTACGGGAGACGCTACGCTAGAATCAAATTACTCCCTTGAGTAATGGTGACCTAAGTAAATAAAGGACTTGCAAGCATGTGTAGTTTTAAGTTAACCATGAAGAAATAAGCTTAATGAGGATATCTGGTTCAGACTGTTCTCTCCTTTTTTCTCCACTGCCTTCCCATTCGTAATGAAAGCAAAACAAATTGGCCACTTGAGATTAAAAACAGCTAGGCAATGACATGGGAAAGGTGGTGCAACTTGTCCTCATACAGTGCTTTATGTGCTGGAGAGATGGTACAGATGGTTGAGAAGTCTTGTCCAAGAATGAAAGAGAACATAAGAAATCTGCTTGAGAGCACATTTCCTACAGCTTTTAGAGCCCAAGAGAAAAAAAAGGAACTGGACTTGGCAAAAGCTGACATTATTAAATGCAACAACAACAAAGTTTAAGGCAGAATTAAGATTTGGAAGCCAAATTTTGCCCAAATGTACTTGCAGCAATTTCCTGTTGTCAATGACCTTTATCACATAGGTTTGGTGGCAGTAAACTGCCAAGTATGTTGTCTACTCTAGCTTACTCTAACCTTTTGTACCTACACGGAAACCTCTCACACTTTGGAAGCTTTGATCAGGCCACTTCTCCTATCTCCTCACATTGAAGGCAAGCCAGAATTCTCCACTGGTATGCTGTTTATACCATAACCTCATATGCATCAGGAGGGTAAATTTAAGCCCCTATCTCCACCAGTGACAGTGTATAAACACAAACCATGTGCAAAACAGATGACTGTCAACTATACTTTGCCAGAAGCATACACACTTTGAAAAAAAATTGTCTTTCTGACTGCCAGTTACTATTTGCCTAAAATTTAAGACTTAATATGTGCTATTCAACATATAGAAACAGGCAACAGGTCACATTTCTTTGTTATACTCCAAAAATGCATGGTTGTCAAAACAGATGTTGTTCTGGATTTCTTGAATCCTCTGTGTTTATTAGCTCAATTACATTGTTTCCTCAACTATATAAAGTGGTGTTAATTTTCTTGTGCTGTGCAGAAAACAATGAGAAATTACAGTTGAAAATTTTGATTGTGCACTAAAAAAAAAAATAACCCCAAATGCAAGCCAAATAACTGCATTGGGTGTGTTTATTTCAACGGCTGCAAAATGGAATCGTTGCAATAGATTGAGCTGTGTTGTCTCAGTAGCTGGGAAGAACATCGCAAGCCCAAGCAGGACAGCAATCACAGGCCAGACAGTCAGGTGGCGATGATGGAATAAGGTAAATGTCACTGCTGCACACTGAGATACAGAAAGAACTAACAATATGTAGCATTGCTCTAGGTCCTATCCTCACCCTCCTGTAAAGTGGCTTGACACACCGAAGTTGACATGATGCTACAAAAGAGAATAGTGAATTTCCCCTGGGAGAGGGAATTTGAGGGTAGTTAAAAATCACCATTTCATTCTCCCTGCTTTTTACAGTATAGGCAGAATATAAGGTTTCAGGAGCACTGTGCCTGCAGCAGGAACGGGGCTCTCTGCATGGTGCTTGGTCCTTATTTACTGGCCTAGCCTTCTCCACGCACAAGGTAGAGTGGCTTCAACTACACCTGAGTTCAATTTGGCCTCTAGACAAATTCAGCTTTACAAGGATTACACAGGAGAGAAAACATTATGACTGTTCCCCCCTGGTTAGGTACACTACCTCCAAACTGGGTGCAGTTGAAGACTAAGTCTTCAGTAGAGTACTAGTTTCTAGCTCCCAGCACTAAGATGCCTTCTGATAGGCAACAAGCATCAAAACCACAATTTTTATAAATCATTCAAGAGCAAATTCAGAGTCCTGGAATCTAATATGAGATTTCCTTCATCTTATAGTAGGAGGATTACCATGGTGAGTCTGACATGTCCCTACTATCTTAAACTCTCTAAGTTACTTTATATTTTGCTGTAAAAGTCCCCTCATATTTTCCTTTCAGTGGGGGGTATCTCCGAATTATGAGATCATACAGGCAGAATTCCCCTATCATTTGAAATTATTAGATTAGATCATATTCCTTAAAAAAGGGGAGGAAAAAAAAGAAATATTGCCAGTCTTTGAGTTAAGAACAATCTTCACTGGAAAATGGTAGCATTTGAAAGGCCTTTTCTCTTACTTGTCCCAAAAAACTGACTGTAATTTAGTATGCACAATGTACTTAGGCAGTGTCCCACACAGACAAAAACTCAACAGAAAAAAAAATCACCCCTCAGATTTTCTTGCTTCACTGCAACAATATAGCAAATTAACAACAAACCCAGCTGGATGACTTTGCCAATCCAGCATCTCTCAAATGGTCAAAACTTTCTTCAAGCATTACTCTTCTCATAGAGCCTTCAGGGGCTTTTTCACTTCTCATCTTCACTGCTGTATGTGGTGAATGTGGCATCATATATACACACCTGAATGGCTCACATCTATCAGAACTTTGCAAGTAAAGACAGGATACTTTCCTACTGTGGTGGTTTAGTCCCTGCCGGGGTCTGAGACCACGCGGCCGTTGCCCCTCCCCCACAAAGAGGTTGAAGTACAAAGCCCCAGGGCTGAGATAAGGAGAGGTTTAATACAACAGTGCAACAGCAACACAACAAACAACAACAATAACAGTAATAACAATGAACAGAGCAAGGTATGTACCGATACAGCAGTGAGAGGAACGGCTGCACAAACCCACGCGCTCACCCGCGCTATAGCGCCAGGATGTGACTTCAGCATGGAATATGAATAACCCGGCTAGAGCTTCCCCCCATTGCTGGGGAGACTTAACCCTATCCTAGCTAAACCAGGACACCTACATACTACAAAGTTCAAAGAAACCATCTGATTAATGCCAGAGAGTTCGGGATAAGGATGGAAGTAGTCTGTGGTAATGAAAAAACTCTGCAATGAATATGGGGTAGAGAACATTGCTGAGACTGAGAAAGCACTGTAAGTTTTAACAGAGAAGAGCAGTTCAGAGCAAATGAGGACTAATTGTAATAAGAAAGACCAAAATCTAAAAATGTCTAAAGTTTTCATACACCTTGTCTGAAGGTGCCCAATTTTCACATGAAATCAGAGCAGTTATGGACTTCAACAGCAACATCATTCCAAAAAATTAGTTGCTCTAGTTAGTTATCTCTAGACATTCATGCATGAAAATTCTGGTCTTATTTCATTTTAACTAAAAAAAATATACTCAGACAGTTACACACTGCTGTTTCACTGACAGAAAGACTGTCATGAGGAGGGTCTGGCTTAGGTTCTTCTGCTCATACCTTCTGTTTCCCAGTTATGTGATTGTTGCATCTCCAGCAGACCATGTAAGTACTGGTGCTAGAGACCTACCTATAATGCCTTTGAATAATTCTCTCCTGCTAGGAGATTCTAGTGAAGCTGGAACACATCACGGGCTTAGTTTTTTGTGGTTCTTTTTAAAAAAAGAAGAGAAAAAGATGGCAAGTTTTTGTCCTTGTGGAACAGTCAAGTTTCCTCTCTACCTTTGGCAAGGATATCATGGTCTTCTGCCCACATAAATCTGGGTGTTCAGTGGAGGATCTCATTGAAAATACAATGAGCACAACAACTATTCAAATTATATGGCTTTTGAGTTATCTAGAAGAGTTTATAAATTGAGTTCGGCAAATATCAGATAGGCAATAACTAGTGGCAATAATGCAGTTACATGAAGACAAAGTACAACATAAAGAGGATGAACAGAATGTATGAGGTGGTATAATTGTGCAGCATGAATAAAAGTGATAGAAATGGAATTTAATAAATTAAATGGGCGTGAGTTAGCATGTGTAGGAGTAACTGATTGTCCTTTGCAGCAGTCAGGAGTGCTTTTCTTTTTTAATTGGATCATGCTTCTTCATTGCCAAATTGGATGCTTCTTTTTGCCCTCCTCAGGCACAAAATGTTTAAAACAAGTTTTAAAATATGTAATAATATCAAATGGAGATAGAAGAGTAACCAACAGAAAACTCTTAATACAAAAGGGCTGACTTGATTCTGTCCCTAGAAAGCTTTGCAATGCATTACACTCCTACCAAAGGAGATACTGAGTAACAGTTTCCAAGACACTAAAGTATTTAAGTTACAGTATACATGCTGATTTTGCACTTGTCTACTTATGTCCGTCAAGGGAATAGTTTTTCTTCTCTCTCCTTTCTCAAACCAATATATCGATTTTAATACCACATTAAGATGGGTGCTTTAATGCACATGTGAAGTTTTTTTTTTTTACAAGGAGACTGCTGTGGTATACTAGCAGTATAGTTATTTCAGCAACTGAAATAAAGTATGCACTACAAGAATTATGTTAGTATGACAGTAACAGAATAATTGAACAGTGAAGTCTGGCCTGTGTAGCAATGATATAATGTGCTTATGTCTAATTTTCAAAATGTGAAACCTAAATCAGTCATGGGCTTTTGAAAATATTCACTATTAATTTGCAAGTTAATGCCAGGCTAAACTAGCATTAGACTGGGAGTGGATCATTTTTTCCAGAAGCAGTATGACTTTAAAAAGAGTTATAAATTAAAAAAGAAAAAAAAAGTCATTTACTTAATTATCCCTTTTAAATTTTATTTTGTTCACAAAGCAACTATCAGCACTGGGATGAGAGCTGTGGGAAGTATCTAATTCACCACTCTGCCATGCACCTCACATAGTCACAACAAAAACTGTACTTCTCACTCCAAAAAAAGTTTTCAAGAAAAAAACTAAAACTATTTTTTTTTAAAAAAAGCCCAAATCAATCCCTATTGCACTGCTTGAAAATGTGTAAATACTTAACACCAATTTTTGAAGGTGAAAGGGAATTTTTGAAGGTGAAAGGGAAAGGTGAAGGGAACACAAAGCCATTAAATTCAGTGCCTTTGAAGGCTTCTCCCACAATGCTACAACTGTTTTAGTGGCGGGTAAAAAATGTCTGTCTCATCTTCTAAACAAAATGTCTATCTCCTTCCTTATGACAAGTGGTCTAGTGAATGTCCATACACCACGAAGAATAAAAGTATCATCTGGTCTCTTAAAGATTATAAAATATTTATGTGCCTGTCCTGGTTTAGCCAGGATAGGGTTAAGTTTCCCCAGCAGTGGGGGGGAGCTCTAGCCAGATTATTCAATACCATGCTGACGTCACCTCCTGGCGCCCAAGCGTGGGAGAGTCGGTGAGTGCGTGTGTTATGCCATCTCTCTGCTCTCACTGCTGTATTGGTAGATATATTGCTCTGTTCGCTGTTATTACTGTTACTGTTATTGTTGTTGTTTGTTGTGTTGCTATTGCACTGTTGTATTAAACCTTTCCTTATTTCAGTCTTGGGGCTTTGTATTTCACTCCCTTCGTGGGGGAGGGGCAGCGGCCGCGTGGTCTCAGACCCCGGCAGGGACTAAACCACCACAGTGCTCATAACAGTCATCCACACATAGTCTTCAGGCTTTGTTGAATTCATGATCTCAAACCCTTCTGACTGTAGGAGGCACTAAAATAATTTGGGGCCTGGAACAGTTTGATCTTAACAAAGATTGTCAAAGGTGTCTTTGCTTGTCTGCCTGTGGGTGAACAACTTTGCTTGCAGATGAACCACTTCCTGTGCTGCGCAGTCCCTGAATTCATCACTGAGATACTTTCTGGACAGAGACAGCCAAGTCCCAGGAACTAAGCATGGATGAGACTCAGAGAAAAGGGATTCTCATCTCTGAAGCTAATGTCCTCTATCCATCTATCTTTCAGATACCTGTGTTGACCCAGGTGTCTAGCACTGGTAGCCAATATAAGACATATAGAATTAGAAGTCAATTCTGAAAGTATTAAATTAAACCTTAAACTTTTGCTTCATTATCTCCATCTGCACTTTAGAGGGCAATTCATATGTTTTTCCCCTACTTCTAATCACACTTACGTGGAAACTCTCTATATTCTGAAACAGGTCTTAAAATGATCAAACCTGAACACAAAAGATGTCCCTCTCAAATTGGATTCTTTCCTATGGATTGAGCCAGAGCAAAAAAAAATCCATGAAAAATCTTTTGACTCAGAAAAAATGATTCCATGCTGCAAGCCAATCTCTCCACCTCAGACAACCTATTTCCCAACCCAATCCTGATGAGTTTAAGATTTGCATGCAAAAATTCACCATGTGCTTCATAAATTTGGTTTATAAGAATCATTGTGCTTTACACTTTTTTTTTTCCAAATAGTGGTAGCTAGATCTGGACCTCAAGCCAAGCAGCAGATGTTGGGCTTTCCATGTAGAAGGCAGCTGCCAATGACCTAGAGAACCCCCTCTTACTAACGAGATGCTGCTTCCATATACTTATAGAGTCTGTTAAGTGAGAAGAAGTTGCAGTACATGTTACATTCATGTAATTTTAGGGCAAATCTGCGCGGGTTGTCTCCACACAGGGGAAAAGTCTACTACATTTTGGAAGGGGAGGGAAGCAAAAGGCATTTCTTTATGAATGGTAACACACAGCAAGTGCAATGTCAGTAACTCACCCACTGGTGTTTATGATGTCTCAGGCACAGAACTTGAATGGGACCCAGAGATTTGACTTCTAAACTCTGCACTAACTTATTATGTAATACTGTAATCCTCTAGTGTACTACTTATGGTTGGCTTAGGCAATCTTATCTAAAAGGCCTCATAAGAAAAGTTACGCTCTAATACATATGGATGTGATAACATCTATCTAGGCTAATCAACAGGCATTTGTACAATTAAAAAATACCTAGTGAAGATTGAGGCTGTATTAGCTACAGATCTCAGTAGGCTTTCTAAAAGCCACACCATCCCCAAAGAAGCCTGGTTCAATAAATACATCCCTAGTCAGAACCATAAAGACTAACAGAGGATGCCTGTCAGGTCAAGTTGATGGTTCTCCTGATGGTTCTCTGGGCATTTCATTTAGACAAAATATTTGTTAGCATGCACCAGGCTTCCTGGCTCTGTTCTGGTGCAAATTAAATACTTCTCTTGATGAGAAACCCCACAAATGGACCATTAGACAGTCCATGCTGGGATCAGGATCATATATGCATGTGGATACAAACTGTCAGATTTGGCTTCCTCAGCTTCCTCTAGTCCTGTACGAGCACTATTCAAGAGACTTGAACAGTAGTAACAAAACCCCTTTGTCTTGGGGAACACATGTTCCCCAAAACAGCAAGAGCTATAAGCACAGTTAAGCTCAACCTATGTCAGAACAACTCTCAGAACATGTCCCAGCATAAGCAGCACCTGACTGAGAACACTCCACTCCACATGTTTAAATTTGAGTACCTTCCCCTTACCATACAATGGGCAACTAGAAAGTGCCAGAAGACTTAGATCAGAGAAGAACTAGGAAAGAACTACAAAAACTTAATTTACATCCAGGAATTAAGTGGGTGCCAGTGTAGACTGAAACCCACACACAGAATATGCTTTATGAGACAAATCTGGCCAAAAGCAGAGCTGCATCCTGCATGGACTGAAGGTATTGCATGGGAGACGATAGTCTGCCACTGCAGTAATCCTTAACAGAGGTGGCATGAATAGTGAATGTTAGTTCTGTATCAGATGGGAAGGTCCTTAGTTGCCTAATAGACAGCATTTACTTTTCAATATTTTCTACTCAACCACTGATGCCCAAAGTAACCCCAAGTTGGGCACAAGCTGAGGCCTTGCAGACAGGTTACCAAGCATGGCTTTTTGTGAAAACAAATAGTAGTGCTGTCAATTGCCCCAGTAAGTTTTGCTTTTATCAGTGCTTCAGCTCCTCCCACATGTTCTCACCTTTCATTTAAAAAGTTTCAACCCTTTATGATTGTGGAGCCTGCAAACATGGCTCTAATATAACCTAGAGGATCAGAAAACAAGCCAAAGAAAAATAATGTCACGCTTTTTTTTTTCCCTAATAAATAAATCATGATGTTTAAGCTGATCTCACAGAGTTTATGGTAACTTAAGGTTTTGAATGACTAAGGTTAGAAGTACTTCCAGAGACCAAACTAGCAAGCTCCCCAAATAAAAATAAACAAAGTTCTCTCCACAGCTATTCTGAAGAAGATTAACTCCTTTCCTGCTAACTATATCTCTCATTGTTATAAACATGGAAAGCAATGACAGCTTTCAATTAACCCTCTCTCCAAAAGGCCAATAGGTCTCATCTATAATAAACTCTCAAGCCAAATTATACAATCCTCCCACTCTGTGATGTCCATATTTCACCTCCACAATAGAATTACCAGAGTTCTACTTACTGATACCTTCATTGTAAATAAGAAAATGTATGTTAGACTATCAAAAGCTGCTTGAGGACTTTCTCAGAGGCATTACAAATAATTTAAACAAATAAGACTAACAGAGAACATGACTGTATCATTGCCCTATGTCCTGTTGGTTCTAAATTTTTCCCAGTGCTGTTGATCAGAACATCACGTGCAAAGATGAAAATGCAATTTTAACGAAAAAGCTCCTCTCTCTCCAAAATCAACACAAATGACCATACAGCATTTCTATCAAGGTTGAGTAGCTATAATACCAAAAATGCACTGTGACTTCACAATTAGTTTTTGCCTGAAATCATGAAAATCTTGGATCTCCCACTTTCATTGTTTACAAATGTTGCACAATCAGACTGACATACCATGAAACTTCCATTCCCCCTCAGCTCTGGTTTGGTTGTCCTTTGATTAATATAACATTTATCATGAATACATTAATTTTAAAAAAGGCCTCCCACACATACCAAGAATAATTTGCATCATGCTCCATCTTCAAAATTGTTACACAAATTACTCCTGCCCCATGTCACACCACAGACATACATAAAAGAAAAACAATGACGTTACTTACTAGGAACTCCAGACACCAGCCGTAACGGACGTAATACTCGGAAAGCCCTCAGTGCTTTAACATCGAATCCGGCACCTTTTCCTCCTATTGAATTCCCCCCATCTGCTTTGGTTGCTTGTTCTAAAATTGCACTAAAAAGCCTGCAAAAAGAAAGAGGAAACAATCTGTAGGCAGACAGCAAGGCTTGGGCTAAACAGGAACAGAGATCATCATCATCATATCACCCAAGCTATCTCACAAACCTGTGAAGAGTATCACACATCTCAGTCGACATTCACATATGGTGGAGAGACAGACTCTTCCCATATGCAATAGCCTAATGGTGATGTCTATACCATTTGCAAAACACTTGTTTCTGGAGCAGACATAAACACGACATGCTCCTGCTTCAGCCTAATGGCTCCTTGCAGCTAGCTATAGACTACCCCAGTGACCAGCCTGCCTGGTGGCATGTGGAGGTGTGCTCCTTGCCCTATGTGCTGGGGCATGCTGGGTGCTTCAAAATGGCCATTCTGGCAATTCTTCATGCTGAATTTAAAGGGTCACCACCAGCAGAGAATGTGGGCCAGGTTCTGAAGGCAATCTCCAGGCTGTCCTTACCAGACAGTCTGGACATACTCCGTGGGAGTTGAGCAGAAGGGCAAGAAAGCACAAATCTTAGGTTTTGCCCTTTCTGCTGCCAATACTTTGCTGTCCTTATTAACCAACAATCCACTTTGGGGAAAAAAAAAATCATCATCCATAAGGAATCCAATCATTAATTATTTGTCACCCATTTTACAAGACATTAAGATTCACCAAGGTCACTGCAGGTAAAACTTGGTATAAAACACAGGGATCCGTCAGGGTGCAAATTTTTAGATAAGGGAGTATGCTCAGATTATGTGTTTGTGTATCTATTTGTAAATCTCCTGATGCATTGGCTAGGGAAAGCTCAAAACTGTAGGAGTCTTATTATTAGAATGTTTTATTACACCAGTCTTAATGTTTTATCTTGCCTAGTAGGAGTAGCTGCTTTAAGAAGAAGATATCTCATTCAGTGCATTTGAAAAGGCAGAGCCAGGCAGAAAAGACAATGTTCCTCTGTGAAAGAGCTGAAGGCTCACCCTATGTGCTAATAAGAACTTGATTTAATAAATTAGCTTTCAGGAAGCAGCTTCCATTTTTCTGGTAAGACATTAGTACCTTTGGGGGAGGATGGATTCCTCATGAATTTGCTAATGACATTGCTTTCAGCCTTGAAGTCATCAGCTTGAACCCAGCCAAATTCAGTAGAGGTTAAAAGTGGTTCCAGTCTAAATGGATGTTTGGCACTCTGTAGAAAAAACTAGCCTGTTGGCAGAGACCCCTTGGCCTGTAGCATGTCATGGAGGTACCAAAGGTAACTTTAAAGAAGCTGCCTGGGATGCCAGAAACAACCTAGATGGAGTGGCCTGGATTGAGCACTGGCTGATTTCTCTCTCCAAATTTGCAGTATGCAGTGCCTCTGTCAAGATCTCATCTATACACCCTGACTGGCATATTCCACAGAGAGCCCCCAAACTGCATATCAAGCAGAGACTGAGCTGCCTGATTGCTTTACAAGGAGCTCCAATCCCTTCAGTCTGCTGTTAAAACTTACAGATAGGGCCACAAACATACGGAGCTTGCCCTGGATAGAAAAAAGAGGATTCATTTAACTAAGCATCTAAACTAACACATTTCCCCAGCACTAAATCCACACAAAAATGTGGATTAGAGGAGTGAAAATGCAAAGTTAGTTTCTTAAGCAGTTTTTAAAAAAATGTCATATAAAGAGTCTTATAAAACTTGTCAGCTGTGACTGAGGAACTCCTAACTGGATCTATTCAAAGCCTCAACTTCAAGCAATGCAGAAAGATTTAACAACTAGGTAACAAGCGTGGGAAAAACTGTGTGGGGAGGTTGGATGCTGAGTTTGTAGGTGTTGCAGACTAAGAAGCAGGATGCAAAGAAGACAAAAACAGAGCCTATGAGAAATACTGCATTGACTACAGATATCACGGAGAGAGATAAACAAGGGCTGATGCAAAGAACATGAATTATTGGAATGCATGTATTTCTTGAGCTGTGTACACAAATTATACAGCTGCAATTTTCTGCTGGTCTTCATAATAGAAACACTGCAGGTCAAATTTGGCCTAATATATTTTCAGTAAGTTAGTGATTAAGCTCTAGAAATGTGCTCTATTTCTTATTCAAATGTTTCTATCTTCTTAGTCAACAGAATTCCCATACTAGATGATGACTGACACACCTATACAACAGTTCCTGTCTACTGGGATCCTCTGGAGGAAAAAGAATTCACTGCAGAAGGTTTCTTATGCTGTTTTTCATCTCTCTTGCAATGCTGAAGTCAAGAAATCTCAAGGAACTCTGAGTCAGCAACTGTGCAAAACTGAGGGTCTGTTCTCCTGGTCCCCATTATCACTGGCTCCATGTTTTACCAAACAGCAGCTCTTGGCAGCTGGCACCAAGGGCATTTCTCCTGCCACTCATGCAGTGAGAAAATCATGGGTTGCTCTAGAATACTGCATGTTAAGAAAAGCTATTCATGTCCTAAATTCATTCAGGAAGAGCAGAAACACAACCAGTAGGACAGCTCACTCTACTGGAGCTAGAACCTGCCTTCCCAGACTAATGCAGCTCTAACTGCAGGCCAGTTGGCCCTGTTTGTGTGCTCCACCTTTGATGTGCTGTCTTGAGGTACCCACAGTCATCTGCCTACTGTATTTCAGCAATAATTTGCAGTAATTCCTGTTGCTCCTTATTTAATAATCTACATTTAAACTTGAACTGCATTACTTCTGCTAATCCTGCTTTAACGCATTTACTCCATGCTTAATATCTCCCCCTGTACTAATCCTACTTTTTACTAATGCAATACAACTTTTTATTTCTCTTATTTATTTCACTTTCTCTCCCTTTTGTATTAGGGACTAGACTGTGCCAAATCTGGTCTACTGAATCTCTACTCCACTCTTCAAGTTTATAGTACATCTTGCCAATACTACTTCATTGTCCTTATGATCTCCTGTGTTAGGACATGGGCAGACATCTATGACTCAGAGACTACAACTACCACACGTTTCTTTTGGTTGTAACTCATTATGACCCAGAGGGAAGGAAAAAACCCAAAATAATAAAATGTCCTGTTCAGAAATAGCACCAATGATAAAACACAGAAGAAAGGTAAGGGTTCTGACTGTGCCTTTCATTATCCTCTATTAAGAAAAAACCCACATATACAGTTTGTTTTGTTTTGTTTTGTTAGTTTCTATGAGCTCTATAGACTCTTCCTAGTTTTCAGCTAATTGTTTTCCAATCCTAAAAGAGATGGATGGATGTTAAGCTATTCATATAAAACAGGAGGCCACAGTCCCTCTACCCTATATCTACATGGGAAAACGTGCTCTTTGATGAAAACCTGTGCAAAAAGCTTACAGTAGGTATGGTGGAGGGAGGTGCAGTTCTTTCCTTCTCTTCTCAGTAGGTGAGTTAGCTGAAATGCATGTTCCAAGCATGGTGTGAGAACACTGTACTGACAAAGAAATCAAAGTTTGGATAGTATAAAAATGCACGAGGGCTAATCTCTTGTGGTCACGGAAAATTTCACCATTAAAAAAAACCAATACAGAAATCAATCTTATTTCCTTCCAGCTAACTAATTTCTGACACCCTAAATTCATGCTCCATTTTCAGCTGGATGTAGTACTTTCCACTGATGAAGCACAACTAACAGCATCTTGATTTCTGAATTTCATTTGTGACATGACTACACTTAAAGTCATTTGACACACATGAACTATAAAGCAAAAAATAAATTTCTATCCCACACATGCATGTATGGACACACTGCACTTTTTTTTTTTTTACATTTACTTGTAGGTATGAAGCTAGTCGCACTGTTTTCCTTTCTTATAATTTTCTTTTTACCTTTTGATGTATGAAATATCAAAAAGGTTTTCACTTTGCTAGATGACCCCAACAGCAGCGTGATAAGGCTGTAAAACCTGCTCTACAGCTCTTCATCTTTTCCTCTGTGGGGAGGGCACACTGGTTTTTATAGCATAAAAAAAGAACTTGTCAACGGCCTCCAGAATATAAAGAGAAAATAGAGGGCTTGATATTTCTAAGGCCAAATATCAGCAGAAAAACACAGCTGAAAGAATCCTCATAGGTATAAAGAAATAGTAAAGTACAATGACTTTTTTCACAATGTTTTACAGTTCACCTGTGATTTGTGAGTGTGAAAGTGTTTGGGTCTGCCCTTTACAAACTCCCCACAGGCCTTCAGAAAGACATATACTGTGATCACATTTTCCAGTCTGCTCTGAATTTCACATCCTTTCCAAATACCTTCACTGCTTACCTTCCCAAGAAAGACTGCCTTTCAAATTACAACATCTTTTTTCTGGCAGAAGTTATGGGCCCTTGGAGAATGACTGTGCTTGGCAAACAAACCACAGCATTGCCAGGAAAGACAGATATTCTTCTAGCACAACATGGTCAGGTTAGTCTTCTCTCAAGAGAAATTTCCCCAACAGCCTATTATTAAAGGACATCACTGTTATTTCTGAAAGTTTTAATGTTTTCCAAAAGAGGAACAGTAAAACTGAAGGAAGCAGGATACAATTTGACTAATGGTTAATGTTTGTGGGTTGTGCCTCATTAGGCAGCTTAGGGGTGTGATCTCTGCTCTTAACTAATAATGTTTTTATCCACAGTGTCTCTGATTGATACCCCCCCTAGACATTTATCTTCAAAGCAGCATTTAATGGTGCTGCTATAGCAGGGTCATAGGCTATTTAAAGATAAGACAGAATCAAACTTTAAGAGCCTTAGCTGATGAATAAGCAGATTTCCCACACTGCAAGAACGATAAGCTGTTACAAGCCTACAGGTCTAAAGTGCATCCTTTCTCCAGAAAATGTAGCAGTTGTGTTCCATGATCCCCTCTGCTGCTGCTGCATATTCCTGTGGCCTTGTTAGAACCACTGACTCTAAGATCCCTTTGGATACCAGGGGACATATCTTCAGAAGGCAAGGGAAAGTATACAGGCATATTTTTGTAAAGATGTTTTATAAAAACTGAGACTTCCCTCTAGATTTATGCTTGGTCCTACACATGTTTGTTTTCCTCTTCCTCTATTGACTTGTATGTTGTGCTGTATTATCTCTTCAAGATACATGTGGTAAACAGTGTATCCTAGGTGGATTTAGAGACAAACAAAGGATTTAAATCCTGTCTTTTTTTTTTTTTTTTTCGCTTTAACTTCCAACTGTACTTGAAAAAATACTTCCCACCTAGTCTTTCCATTTTTTGTAGTAAGGACAATCATCACTGAAAATGAAGATGATTCCTAAGGCAGAACAAGCATGAATGGCAATTACCGGAGTCATTTTGGGACTTGATGCTTCCAGTATGAATCTCACACTATCCTTTGCCCCACGTATCAAATAAATCCCTCTGCCCAGTGCTAAACGTGTGTCCAAATTACTCAGCTTTCTTCAATAGCTCCATCAATAGGCTGAAAAAGGCATCACAAGGAAATTTTACCAGCACTTGCTTTCTTCCTCCTCTCTTTAAAATTTATTTTAAACCTTTTCCATGGGACTTCCTCCCTGACAAAATATTCAAATATGCTGAAATTTAAACATAATGTCATTGAGGGGTTTCAGACAGCCCCTAGGAAAAGATGACAGGGCAGAACAGGAACAGATGGTATCACCACGTAGATTTTGCAGAGGGGTTGTGGAGAGAAAAAGCAGTGCACTAGCCTAGGCTGTGGTACCGTACGAGTGAGTTTAAACAGATAAACATCAAAGGAACCCATCTGGCCTTGAAGTGGAATCTGTCACTTGAGATTGTTACTATTTAACAGAGACCTTGGGGTCTTGGCCATGTTTATTATACTAGTGTAATCCCTCCCCAGTTACATTTTTTGTTCCCCATCTAGTGACTGAGAACTGCTGGAGGCAAGAACAGACAGAAAAGCTGAGAGCTGCAGCTTCTGTCATTGGCAAGGGAATTAATTTCAGTCTGAATATCATCTTGCTGATTAACTGCCCTAGTAGGAAAACTGAAAAGGACTGTACTTACACTAGATATAATGCTGCCCTGTGATTTTTGGAGCCCTGCTCTTTCACATTCCAATGGAAGAAGTAGTAGTATTGTGTCCTCTCTTTAAAAAAATCTCTTTCTCATAAAAATGAAAAAGGAATAATCACATTCACAGGACTCTTGTTCTCCAATCTTTCTTCAATTTAAGCAGCAATTCCCAAGCAGGTGAGATATCTGAGGACATGCAAAGGCAGAACCAGCTATGGAATCAGTACCCGGGAGGGGTTGGGGATTTTCCAATTTCCAGTTACTAATTTGCTGTGGAATCCTCTGGCTGTGAGTAGGAACGAAGGAGAAAGACAATTACAGCATTGCTGTAAGGAGAAGCATTATGCCCATGTGGAGGCAGAGAGGTCTTGGGACTAAGAATAGGTTCCAGCTTGTCCTCTCTCCCCCTCACTGGGAATTCTCCTTCCACCCACTTTTCCCCATGATATGGGAAGTGGGAGGGATTGGGTAGCACACAGCAGTTTGCTGATGTGGAGCCACCACAAAATGGTCAAGAAGCTAAATGGACTTTGGTTTGGGGCAGAAATTATGAGGGGGTTTTCATGACTGAGAATGTCCCTATGATGTTTTCCCTAGGAGCTGATGCAGGGTTTCCTTGGTAAAGAGGTAAAAAGACTGCAAGGTATAGTGGACAATGAAACTCTTTAACAATGGAGTGGTGGTAGGATGGGACAAATTATTCAGGTGAAGAAATACTTGTTCTCTTTGTCTTCAGGGGTAGTTTATCCTTCACCTCTTCCCTTCAACAACCACAATTCAAACCCCTTGCTTATCTCTTACCCTTAGGTAGAAAAAGCAGAAGGTGTTTTATTTTGCTTTTATTCAAATAAATTAAATGCCAAGCTTGAAAAACACAGAGAGGAATAAGGGGATTAGAAAGGTTGCAGCTCAAAGTGGCAATTTGATCTACAATAGTAAAATTAGTCTTTAAAAAGGTTAAAGCATTAAAAGGGTCTAAATCAAAAGTGTTGAAATCACCAACAGACCAGTGCAATTGAACTGAAGAAATTATTTTTGGTTTTAAGTAGGAAAACCTGGGTTTTAAATTTTTCATCCATCTTTGAGAATGAGAAAAATCAGTAGAAGTTCACAAGACAGCAGAATTTATTTGTCACCCAACTCTAACCTTAATTAACAAATGCCACCTAAACATTCTTTTTAAATATTCATACAGATTCACAAACAAAAGTATTTTCTTCCAGTTAAGCATATTCAGGCATTTGACTTTGTCCAACAGCCTTGCACTGCTTCCTCTTCTCATCCCTGTTCCCAAGGAGTAGTTTAATTTCCATGTCTTGCAAACCATTAAAAGCCTTGGAAAAGGCTAAGCAGAAAGGGATACCAGACAGAAAATGTACATCAACTGATTGTCAATCCTTAATATTTACCTCAAGGTACATCGTTACTACAAACTGAAATTAACACAAATCAAGTTAAAACTGCAGAAGACCAGTGAGTTAATGGTATTTTTAGGTTACACAGTAAAACCTGGTAAAACATGTGGAGTCTGTAGGGCGGCTAACAAAGAAGGAACAAATGGTGGTTGTAGGAGGAACATGATGGACAGCAAACTCTAACATTACCCATACATAAGGTACCAAGCATTCACCCACCCTCATGCTCCCAAAGGTTGCCAGTATCCCCATGTGTGCGGTCCATTCAAAGACAAAATGTCAGTACTCACCCTACTACCACAATTATAAAATCTAGTAAATTCCAGCCATTGCGGAGGTAAGCGTTGGGGTGAAAGAGAAGTCCATATGCTATTACTTTTAAAAATGCTTCCACTGTAAAAATTATGAGAAAGAGATACTCCACTCGTTCCTGGGGAAGATAAGAGAACAAGAGAGACAATGGTTAACATGAGTGACAAACCATGGATAAGGACATTTTTTCCTGTCACCATCCACCCATGCAGCCTCCAATGCACTGACTCGCCACTTGGGTACACCTAATACGCATAGCTTGCCAGAGACCTTTTCTCCTCACACTTGCACAGTCTGCAACCAGTCTGGCAGGACAGTGGCAGTAAATTTTGGTTAGGCTCTGAAATTTGCTGCCTTTGCCTCGGCAGGGACTGACCACTGCACAGACCTGTGCAAAGGAAGAGGGGAGAGGGTCAACAGGCATGTTCTAGCACTCAGCTCTCTACAGAGTACATTGTCAAATATTGTCAGCCATCACAATGAACTGCATCCAGTCCCTTTCTGCCTCTGGAGAGGAAACATTGCTGGATACCATGCTGTGGAGAGAGATGGGGAGAAATAAAGGGGCCCATCCGAGACTGATGCATGTGTCTGACTCTGCCTTCTTTGGGATTCCCTTTTCTGTTGCTGGGGAACAGGTAGGCTGAATATTGGTGATAAATCATTTACAAATCAGGCTGACTAATGCTAGAGGCTTTTAGTCATTCTATCAGAAATGTCTATGTCCCTGTGAAATGCAGGCTGCAGTTAAGCACATCCAAACAAAGTCACTTCCAGTGACAGTACAGTTAGATTCAGGACAAGCAAGCAGGCTTTTAGAGTTAGTACACAGGCTCACCGTCTCTCATCTCTGGGGTTTTTAGCCCCAGTGTGGAATAAGCATAGCAGTATTGCAGAAATGGTAGGGACCTCCACCTAAGTAGGAGGGAAACTGCAGCATTAGGTAATCACTACAAAAGTGCTGCGTGGCAAGCTGAGTGGGAAAGAAGTACATGCAAAGTAGATGACAGCAAAAGAAGACTAGGTCCTTGCAAGGTCGAACTACAAAGTAAGTTATTAAAAGTTCACATTAAAGAAATAAAAAGCTGAGAAAAATATAAATTAAAACAGCCTAGGTATTCTTGGTCATATCTTATTAAGTACCCAGCAATACAATCAGAGAGGTCACTACTTTATTCTTCTTTTCACTCTGAACTGAAATTGCCCTGTTCCTTTGTCCAGCTGAATACATGTATGACACTTTCATATGATACAGCAATACAAAATACGCAGGATTACAAAAAATCACTCCATCATTTGAATCAGCTGCCCTTGTGAATCTCTTCCATTCAGCTACAGGTAATTAACAAGGACTTATGTTGATCAAAAAAGTCAATTTCCAGATCATCTGCATGTTTACATTAACATTTTATTTTACACAACTGAGAAATTCCATCTGACAGTAGCAGACACATGTTTGTGCTTTAAAATATTGCATTTTCCCTCAGACAATGCTTTCACAATGTCTGCAGTATTATTCCCCAGTGTTTAGTACAGGGAATACCTAAAAAAGAAAAAGTATAATTCTGTAGTTATCTGATCCAGTTGTAAAGCTTTTGAACATGCCCACAGCACAGAATTTCTCCCTTGTTGTCCCAGATGGAGACAGGTCAGCACACTAAGGACCTTCCTCCCCTTGAACTTGAAGAAGGAAACAACAGCATACGTTACTAGTGACCACTGTGTCCCCAGCTCCTCAAATAGTGCATTATTTTATTTAGCACAGGAATTGGCACATAAGTGCTAACAACCAGGAGTCCAGCCATGGGTTTAGCCACAAAAAAGAGCTCCATAATGGCTTGCACACTCCTAGAAGGGACCAACCTGGCAGCCCTTCTCCTTCCACTGCTGATGGCAGCTGAACAGGTACTAATTGATGGACAAAATCATAGTTAAACAAACCCAAACATCAAGCTCTATGCACCCATTTGTAAAGTAAGACGAACTGTCACAAAACCTCTTAAAAAAACCCAAAACAAACCACAAAATGATTGTGTGATGGGAAGTCTATGCTGTGCCTTTCTGATTGCCCTGAACCTTTGTGCTGCCACATGCCTCTATCAACATACCACAAGGCCAGACATCACCCTGCACAGACAGTCTGTGGTAGCTCTGCCTGGGAGGCGATGCCCCACCTCTGAAAGGACTAGGTAAAGCCTGTGTAGAGGCTGGAGGAAGATGGAAATGGACCCTGTAGGGGGAAGGACCTCCCCTGAACCAAAGATGGGAGTAGTGAGTGTTGTGCCTGGGATGGACATAGCCTCACTAAAGATGAACGAACACCTTTTAGGATGGAAGCAAAGATTTCTTTTGCTGCAACCCAGCCCAGTGGGTCTCACTCCCTGTTTCAGCCACGGGCTTTCCACAGTTATGGGCAAACTCTCTTTCCCTCCTGCAAAAAGGGCCACAGTAGCTCGAAGACCACTCTCTCTTTCAGACTGTCTTTGAAGTTGCCCTCTGCACTCAATTCATCCGGCATCCCACTCTGTAAACAGAGACATGGGCTCATTGAAGAAATGCTGTAGGCCCTAAAAAACAGCCTTCCCCTAAAACGTCGCTTGGCAGTCACAGCCTAGACTGATATCAAGAGGATGTTGAGGAGCCCACCCTCTCATTTAATAAATCCAGGTCCAATTTGAAGCAAATTGGCAGTACAATTGAAGAGGAAGGCCTAACGCTGATCCCATGCGCAGTGATTTAACAGCAAACACTGTCCTTGACCTCTGCACAACCTAGGACAAATGCTGCTGCCAGCTCTGTCTGGCTTTGTGCTTCTTCTGTGGCTGCAGTGCGGTGCAGGCCTGCCTGGCCAGAAGAGTCTTTCTACCCCATGATTTTCATTGAAATACCTGTACTAATGCAATCAAAAGTCCAAGAACGCAAATATTTGAGAAAATTCTGGAACAACTTTTTTTAAAAAAATATTTTTTTAATACTGTGCAGAGTAGCCAGTATTTCAACAACTAACAGGTTTATACACACTCGCTGGGGGGATGGGGTGAGTGAACAGCTGCATGGTGCTTATTTGCCATTTGGTTGGGTTTAGCAGCCTTATACATTTTTGACTGCAAAGATGCCTATGGGACTACAGACTCCTGTTCTGTTACTGTAATAATGCTGTTTGTTGAACCATGTTATTGAGGTAATAATATGCCAAAACATTACACATACATGCATATATATACACTTAAACTTAGATATATGCATATATACATATACAGCTACAAGCTGTTTGAATAAATTCCTTACAATGCTCTGGCTAACGTGGAAACATCCATAAAAAATGAAATTCTATAGAAGCCTCTGAAATGAACATAAGATACATAATACTGAGCAGAGAAGAGAAATTTTATGATCCTCTGCACTTAAATTAATGATTTCAGGATCTAAAACTGAAGGAAAAGTACTGCCGAGTTTAAACAGTGCAGCTACTCCAAGACCATTTCAGGAAGCTACTCCTGCTTAGACTCAAGAAGAATTTGAAAAGCCTACTAATTAATTTGTGTTCCCTTTTCTCCTTATACTATAAAACTCAAGAGCCTTTATGAACACAGCATAACTCAGTAATGACATAGCATAACTGGGTTCCCAGGAACTTGGGTTGCAGTCCCAGTTCTGATGCCACCTTGCCTGGTGAACTCACAGATGTGACTCAACCAGCCCGTGCCTCGGGTTAGAAATGAGAGGAGGTCCTGTTGCCTTCAGCAGCTGCAAAATGATTAATTTGCCTCTGCTAAATGGGCATTTACACTTCTGGCTACTCATTTGAAGCTCTGCTCTAACAGGTTAGGCAGACTGGGCCCCAGTGTTTCAAGCTCTTAAGGGACCTAACAGTGCAAAGTATCTATAACCTCACTCCTCTGAGAAGCCAATTTGGTGCCATTTTAAAAGAAACCAAGCTAAACAAGTATTGGCATTTCTCTTTGAGAGCTTCCTGCTGACAGGGAGAGAAGAAGATGCCCACCACCTTTGTGGGAGGGAAAGGAGATAGCAACAGCATTGTCCCTTGAAATACAAATCCAAACCACAACATCAAAAGAGAAGGAACTTACTTTGGAACTGTAAGAAAGAGGGAACAGTATTTTTTCATTTTGTCTTAGAAATGGGAACCACGCTGATATAGCTGAGACACATGGAGCATATTGCAGGTTGCAGAATTACAAAGCAGGAGCTTCCTCCTTGGGCAACAGTGGTGAAAATGTTTTGAAAACCAAAGGAAAAAATCAACAATATATGAGTGGAAGAAGAGGAAGGACAAGAGTTTCAGAAAACTGATCCATCTCTGGAGCATACACAGATGTTCTAGGACTGTCTCTACCACTGGTTTTTTTTTGAGTTTGGTTTGGTTTTTATAGATACAGGACATGAGCATCAGCTACCCTAGCTGACAGATTAGCCAGCACTAACATTGCCAAGAAACAAACTGTACATCATCTTACTCTTAACAAAGAAACAAACATTAACTTACTGTTAAGGCTCTAAAACACATTTCCAAAAGAAGAGTAGTGTATTAAATACGAAACTCCTCTAATCC
Organism: Strix uralensis; assembly: GCF_047716275.1. Lineage (NCBI taxonomy): Eukaryota > Metazoa > Chordata > Aves > Strigiformes > Strigidae > Strix > Strix uralensis. The sequence goes on along the minus strand of NC_133976.1, from coordinate 74,177,402 downwards.
CATGTGCCTTCCAAAGACGTCATGCGTTTGTTTTTGTTTACAATTTTTAAACTGTACCTAATGACATACTGTGTTCATAAAAGGAGAATGAAAACAGGAAATCCAAAGAAATTACTGTAGGATGCCATGAGGCTTTTCTTCTGTCAGGAGAGGAGTGAGTAGACCAGTGCTGTTTCTGAGAAATGGTCCCCAGAATGATTCATTGTATCTTGGTCCTAGCTCTCCAAAACCCCTCCACCCAACAGCGCTACTAGGGGTATAAGGTTTTGCAAGATTTACTCAAGGTTCAAATCACAATCAGGTCACCGCATCTCATACACCTCAGTCTAAAGAGTTTGCAATCTTAAATTCAGTCACTAAAGGTTTTTTCAGATTTTGCTGTCTCTCTCTGCTTGCACTCTGCTCAATTTGTTACAAATCATGTTTCAAGAACTAGAGCTTCTATATTTGAAGTAACGTGCAGCAAGCCCTGCACGGCTAGAACCTTTACAAAGTTGCCTCTTTGACCTTAGACCACATTACGTCAGTGACTGCATTATTACTCCCTAGTGCTTCCTTAAACATAAGAGAATACATTTCCTCAGTAATGCAAATACTCAGCAGTCCAAGGAAAACCACAGTATTTTAAGGCCCTGTCATACAGGATGTTTTGGCATTAATTGCATAAATAGGCTCTGAAAGATACAAGTCAAGAGTGGAAGCACACAGACTTTTTCCTAGTAGGGAAAACAATCTTTTCTGATGGACGGTACGGAGACTAAACTGCAGTGCTGGGAAAGACGGCCCAGAGATTTTATGAAAAAAGGCTCCATGTGTTTGGATTACAAGTTATCATCACATCCGAGATATGGATATCCTCACTGTGTGAATATGCTGACCTGAAGGCTACTGTTAGCATTAATAACTTTGACCTTCAGTGAGGAAGAGCCACATGTGTGCACTTAAAGGATCAGTTCAGTAAAGGAGATGTTAAGACAGGTTTGTTGACAATGAGTTACTTCTGAATGTACTCAGTTACTCAAGAGACGTTTTCAGCTAAATATGTGTGAAAATAGTACACAAGCACATGAGGGAATAAAACTTAAAGGAGAGAACATGTTTGGACTCTTTTTCTTTCTTTTTCCTTAAAATTACTGCCACTGCAGAAGCAAGTGGTCATATCCATTTACTTGATAAATAGAAAGGGATGATAAGATAGCATACTGCTGAACATAACTCCATTTGCTGTTACTGCTGGTCCTAAAACACAGTGTCTGTTCTTCTACTGTTCCCCAAAAAGAATATTCCCAAAAATCAAGTAAAAGAACACTATCTGATTTTACCTGTCAAGGATAAAATAAGCCCAAAGAAGGAAGTGGGTGACTAGCACTAAACAAAATATAACCCACCGTGTTGGGAAACAGAACAGCTTCTGAAAGGTTAGATTGTCAAATATGATCAGCATTGCCTTCCCTCCACTCCAAGTGAAGGCAGTGTCTATATAACATCAGGCTTTACAATGAGCAGAGTTAAGTTCACACCAAGCACTGCAGAAATACCACCTTTTAACTAACACCTGTAGATGGGAGATACTCTCACATACAGCTACTTTAAAGGTGTCCAATGCCAGAAGAATAAACCAAAGACAGAATTCTCACTAATCTGAAATGAGCAATTATAAAACAGGAATGTGCAAGCCAGACTTCAGTACTTCATGGTAATTAATAACATGCCCATGATGCATTTAAAGAACCTCCAACTGAAATGAACAGAAGAGAGAACATTAATAATTATGAATGATTACAAACCTGATACACATGCCCTATGTTCAAGAGTTCCTTGGCAAATCAACTAACACTTCATGCATAGACCACTTGTGGGATCTAGTCTAAACTCCTTATTTTTCTTACAGCACTTTGGCAAGGATGAACTTGCATTTATTTATAGGTTCAGTGGAATTACAGTTGGACTCTGACACAAAATGTAATACAAAGCCAAGGAACAAGGGGATCAATCCCTTGTGCTAGCTACCTTTTACAAACACACTTTCCCTTTCAGTGAGCCATATGTTTCTTATTCACGCAAACCAAAATACAGGAGATGAATGCCATTACTGTTCTGATTTACCATTATTTCACCTACATTTTCTACTAATGATAGGTGGAAAATAGGCTCCATCTATATCGAATACTGTAATTATTGGGAATCCTACATTTCAGAAGGAATTGACATGCCAATATCATTTGGACTACAACGAGAGAATTGTTTTGAAACCTTTATACTAGAGAAGATTCTGAGCCACTTGATTTCATTTTGAAGACAGCCCTGATTTGAGTTGGTATTTGGACTAGACAACCCACAGAAGCCTCTTTCAACCCTTATTTTTTCTGAGATTCTATATGCATATTTTATCATTCTAAACGCACCTCCAGTCCTCAGAATAATCTAGCAAACTCACTATTTCCTTTCCATTGCACATCAATGCTTCCCAGTGGGATGCCTCATTTTTCACAATAGAAATGGTCAAGCATGTGCCTTTCTGTCATATAAAGGATTATGCATCCATTTGGACTTAAAATTTGGACTCTGGTGCTGATTAGATAATGTCTAACATACATAAGATTTTTCTTTACTGTTTTTGGCTAGCAGTAGCAGAAATCTCCTGGGTGTTGTTTCTCAAGATTTCTTCTTTTTGGACTGAAATTGAACAATAGGGTCCTGCCTATATAAGAATTAAATCCAGAGAATATGTTCCTTATGGACTTGTTTTTTCTTTGGCATGACCAAGAATTGAAGCCATCCATACAAGCCATGTACAAACATTCCAACCTGAACAGCTCTGAAGAGGCAAAGAATGTCATATCCTAGTTTCTTTTGTTTTGGTCCACTATTCTGATTAAATTGAAATGAACTGTCGCTTTCTATTCTGATCAGACCAGTAAGAGATTACCACTCTAGAAGGAAGCAACATTAGGGAAGGCAGCATAAGGTTTATGACTGAGAGCACCTCATTTCGGATCTCTGTATAGAAATTAAAAGCTAGCTAGGTGTTGCATTGTTACCATGCCTATGAATTAAATTCACCCCTAGAAGAAAGCCTTTACTAGATTCCTTTATGTAGTTTCAGAGGCAGTGAGGCAGTGCAGTGTCTTTTCCCAAGGTTAACACAGCCATTTGAAACACCACAGCCAATTGTCCATCTACCAACTGCTGATTAAGGACAGGGTACCAGAAGCATCAATTTAAATCAGAGCAGCCCCAGTATAAGAGCTATATCTAATAGATCATCACAAGGCATACCGTGTCTCATCCAGCTCTCAAAATGACTCAAATAAGTTAGAAATTGGTTACTCACCATGCTCAGGTGTTTGAACTCAATCATGTATGCAATGAGATATACAAGTCTATCAGCCATAAAATATTTCAGTGGTCCATTGTATGAATATTTTTTATTATTATAAATATTAAAAAACAGTCCCCTCTAGCATAACCTAACCTTTCTATGCTCAAAACCATGTTAGTGTTAAATACTAAGCATTTTGTTGCCAGGCAGAACAGCAAACACTTAGGAGGAAAAAATTTCCACTTTAGGAGGAATTCTAAAAAACCTATCTAATTAAATATTACTGCATTAGGGCAGTTTCTAAAATGTCTTCTTCACAGCACATCACCTAAGCAGGATACACAAGCACACTTGTGTTTGGAAACAACCTACATGACCTCAGCAATAACTGTTCTAATGATTTTATTGTTTTGCACCATCTATGGGTTAGTTCCTGAAGTCACAGGTCTGGAGTTCTCATTATATCATTTTAATCTGATCATCATTACACAATCAGTGCTTTCAGTACCATATTTTTCAACAACTCTCTAAATGTCTTAGTGGTAGGGGAAAAGCTTAATAAAAGTGAATCCCAAATGTCTGACTGCTGAAAAGAAGTAACCCTGTCCCCATGAGATTTATTAATTTCAAGTCAATCACATGATTTCAGGAGCTGATGATTTTTTAACTGCTTAGAATCAACATTATGACAACTGTAGTTTGTCTGCCTTGTAAGCTTAGACTGTTATACGGACAGGCACACTGAGGAACAGTCATATTCATATTCAGTCATCTTTTCTAAGAGATCACTGAAAATTGGGCCCCAAAATTAAGGACTGAATTTTCAACAGAGATCAACATGCGGATAGTGAGTTCCTTTGGAAATATACCCATAATAAGACTTTCTGTGTGCCAAGGCTTTTTATAATTCCCTCATGGATAAGGGGTGTGGAGGAGTTGCATTCCATACCCTTAATTTAATGAAGCATCTTTTCTCTCAGAAAGCTTTTTATTTTTCTTTTTAAAAAATGATCTGATCCGACAAGGTTTTCAGTAATTCTAGTACATGTCAGGTTAAACTAAAATATAGTCTAAATCAGGGAGAATTTTGCTACTAATTTTAACATGGAAAGTATTATCCTCTTACCAGATAAATCAGTAATTGTCTACAGGCTGAATTTCCTATTTCTCTTCATCCTCTTTATAACTTCTCAGGTAACACTAAAGAATTAGAAACCTTCCCTAAATAGCCTTGCAGGCAGAACCCAAATTTTAATGGGGCACCACCACATACTGAGCTGACAGAATGAATGGCATTGCCTCTCTCGTGCAAGCCCTTGACATAAGCTATGTTTTTAGAAGAGAACAGAGCTAGTAGGGGCAAGATGCGAACGGCCAAAGAAAGAATTATTTGAGCAGTTAGCATGGGATCAGATGTCAGCAAACATGGGCTCCTCAAGAAACCACAGCCACATCCAGCACAATTTACGCCCTCTGTGGATTACTCTCTACTACTGAGCTAAGAACTAGAGAGCCACAAGAGACCTCCTGCAGAAATCTGGCCCTGAATCTTTGTTTTAATAGGCTGCTGAGCACAGAATTTTCTCTGACTGACCACCCAGAAGAGCTCATCAAAACCCACTTTTAAAACATTTCTGTCAAACGCATCTTAATCCGATCACTCTTGTGCATTTTATGATGCTCTAATTTATGTTTTTAATCTACTACAATTCTTTTATAATTGTTTGTGCAGTGACGCCTGAAGCAGGGAATGCTTTATAAATAAATTGAATTTATGACTATTTATAACCTCTCCCTCTTAAAGTTTCTAAGCAAATAAATTGATCCCACAGTTCAGTGTTCTAGGGTTGGGGTCTCTCTGTACACATTCATAAAAACACACAATATGCACACATGCATGAAAGAGAGAGGGATATGGAGTGTGTATGTGTGTGTGACCTTTTCTTTCCATGAGTAACTTCAGGGCATATTTAACATTCTGTTCACACTGCTCATGGCAGACAGGAAAAACACAACTGAAGGGAATGAAAAATGAAAAGTCTTTGCAGCTTCTCCATCTCAGCCTCTATCTTTCCTTTTGTGGGGCAAAGGTTTGCAGTTTTTGTTTGCTACCCCTGAGTAAGTTTCTGTTCATTTGCTTTCTGTTTGAATGAACAAGGCACATGAAATGAGGCAGCTATAAGGACCTCTGACAACCAGCACATAAAACTCATTTTATTTCCTTAATGGATTTCTAATTGGTAATTAAAAACATGACTGTGACCTGTGCAGTAGCCAGAAAATAGAAATGGACTTCATTTTAAACAGATAAAGCTCACAAGGCTGAAGCTCTACAGAGTAGCAAGATTTCTTCCAGGTAAGGAGAAGTGTAAGAAGTGCTTTAGTTTTTAGCAGGTTTTGTTAATTCAAGCCAACCAAAACACCCCAAACAACTGACATTCTTTGCCAGTTCTTCTGTCCCTTGATTGACTCCCACCAGCCACTCTGCCGACCCTCACTGTAGTTGCTGCTGATGTTGAAACAGACACAGGGAGAAGAAGCTGGAAAATGGATTTTGGATTTTTGCCCTCCCAGTCAGACTGGGGCATGTATTTTCATTTCTTGTAAGATGCATTTCATTCTCATATGTGTGCATATTGCAGGGGTAAGGGGGCAAACTAATAATCTTGCCAAACGCCACCACCTTCCATCCAGTTAGGCTGAGGCTACGTGTCAAGTTGGTGTAATCTCAGCCTGCAGGACACTAGATCACCCTCAGAAAGCCCACAGCAGCTCTTGGGTGGGTGCAGAGTAATGCAAGGTCACGTCATAACAAAATATTTGGATTTGCTTCAAGCAAGCCAAACACGTGGATATGGGAATGTTAAAACATTTTTGTCCAATAAAAATGTTTAAACAGAATGCTCTGTTTTTTCTGCACTGAAACTCTCTGAGGACTTTCATTTAGGGACAGTAGAGAAGGGGAATATCACATATAGAATACTTCAAACTTTTCATTCTAATATTCAACAAAATCAAGTTTTGGAATATTGGAATTTCCCACACAATGCCTAGATTTCCATCAGCCTGACTGGCAAGCCATCAGGATGGAAAATGGAAAGAGGAGAAACAGCTCTGAAATGGGTTAATGCATGCTAATGAATTTAATTCGTTAAAAACAAGGAAGAAGGATTTCTAATGAAGTTCAGGCATTAGTAAGGAATGAACATTGCACCCATGCCCCTTTTTTCAAGTGAAAAGTCTATAAAGAATTGTAGTGAGCTACTAATTTTCATGCCAGAGGAGAGGCAGCCAACGTACCTGTGTTTTCTCTTACTATAATAAACCCTTAAGACAATATTTATTCTCATGTAGATAAACTTAAAAACTAAGAAAAATATTAGACTCTGGACAGTGAAAGGTCAGGAATGTTATTAATGTCCTATACTGCTTTTTAATTAAATTCAGCTTGATTAGCTTCTGGCTAGTTTGTAAAAAGGCACAGTCTTCCTACATTCCCTGGCTTCAGGAGTGGCTTTATCTCCTGCAAGTATTGCAGGATGCAGGAGGATCTCTGCCTAAAGGGAAAATTAGGTTTCAGCTGGACTGTGTGAAAAAAATCTAAATCCCACCCACAACCAGAATTCCCTTTCATCAGTTGCAGTCAAATCCTTATGACGTCCATGGCTCGGGAGGTCACTCCCAGTGAAATGATCGCTAAGAACTCAGCCAGATTTCTTCTACGTCAGACAGACTACCACTCAGGGCTGGCAAGCATTTTGCCAAATGGACTTGGATTTCAAAGATTGTGTGTTTGCTTGATGAAAATAAGATGTTACATACTTCGTGTTTTCACTTACTCTTTCTTCAATCACCCTCAGGCTCTAAGCAAACAGGATTCATATTGATCTGCCTGAAAATTATTTTTAATGCCATTAATATTATAGGCTGCTGTATTGGATGTTTTCCAAGTTTTTCATCTTGACTAGTTTTTCTGACTGATCTGTAATACACTAAACCCATCTCTTCTGCATTGCTGCTGGCCAAGTCCCAGCTCACACCACAGAAATAAAAGACAACCAATGACTGTATTTGAACTTCAGTGGGGTGTAAGTGTTTTCCTGTGCTCAGTACATACTCCTCATAGCCTCACAGACTCTGCACAGTGTCATCCCAAGACATTTTCTGGCTATTTACCCCTCCATTCCCCCACTCTGCTTTCGGTACATTTTAGGTCATGAATAGTAAAGTTGGGCTCATTTCTGCCAGTGCAAAAATAGCAGGAGTTGGACACTGTTTTAAGACAATTATTCTCCTATCATGTTGTTATCTCCCAGGCAAACATGCAATAAGTACTGTGTTTAACTACCACATTAAATTCAGAAATATCAAATCAAGCTACATATTTCACATTGCAAAAAGTAAAACCTTAAATGAATGGTATGGTATTAAAGGTAAAACTTTTAAGATACGTTGTATAATAAGTTTAGACTCAAAAAAAAAAAAAAAAGAAAAAGAAGAGGTTAGAAATATAGGTTTTGCAAAGAGTTAAAAAATCTCTCAGGGAACAGATTTTAAAGGAAGTCCTTATTTGGACATAATTTCTGCCAACTTCTAGAAGGTCTGCATGAGCAAGAACTGAATAAGTACAGTAGGATTTAGCCAAGTAATATCAGAAATATTCTCCTATAGTAACACTAAATCGAATTGCACAGACTTAAGGGATTTTAGTGTTTTCTTTTAATTGTCTACAAACTGTGCTAAGGCACTGTTGTGCTAATGTTTGAACTCAATGGTGGAACTGATTAAAAGCTATAATTAAATGGAATAAGCTGCTATTATTTACAGAACAGCAAAAAAGGTGAGAAAAGGAACAAACACAGAAAGGGTGAAAAATAATTTCAATATTGCTCTTTCATTCTGTTTTGACTATCTTTGGTACCATTAGTAACACATAAATGGAAGAAGAACAAGTTTCACAGGTAATAAGCATTGCTCAGTCCACAGTTTATTCTGATACCTTGAAAGACTGCAAGAACAAACACAGCAACCTAAAATTTTTTCATAGAGTGTTTTATGGATGGAAAGGGACCTTGTGATTAAATTTTTGCAAGTGCTTTTATATTTTGCTGAAATCTTCCCATTTTAGTCAATCAGTTGAAACTAAAAGTTTTCAAAGTAGGTTTTTTTTTTTTCTCTCATAACCATTGCCTCCTTATAGGATCCATCAGGATTCATGATGATGTAGAAAAACATTAGTAAGAGAGCATGTCAGAAGGACTTGTCTCAAGCCCCTGAGCGTGACTACACAAGCTACTTTTCACAACTTATCTTCCATCCATGCTTGTCACTTGGACATCCTCTGTTTCACTCTGCTTTATTTCAAACTCAATTTGTTTTCACGAGGAGATTGAAAAAAAAAAAAAAAAAAGCAAGGAGGACTATGAATCCACTGTCCTGTGGCAAAGGCCATAAAATAAAACAAAATGAAAGAATTTCTCTTAATTAATTACCTTCCTTTCTGCAATGATACTCTTCAGGAAAAGTTCAATTATCAAGAACTGATGCCATTAGATTCACTGTACTATATTATGTTTAGTTGTGCTGTTATACAGAAAAAGGAAATGACAGTGAAATCTCTTGTATAACTTGCCAGATGTGAAACTAGTAGGGCTAAATTATTCCACAAGTCTTCTAGAGCCAACTGAAAGAATGAGATTGCCAGGGATAAGTTTGTCTCATCACCTTAGTGCTTTAGATCTTCAGAAAAGGCTCCAGGGGTTATAGTCAATCACAGACTGAATATGACTCAATGTCATGCTACTGCAAAACAGAAAAAAGCAAACAACATGCTGGGATGTGTAAACAAACGTACAAACCACAAGACACAAGAAAAAATCCTTCTGCTATACACAGCAGGGGTGAAAGTTCTGCTCAAATTCTGTGAATGAAGAAATCCATGGATGGACTGGAGAGGGATCAGGGGAGAGCAACAAGGATTTTCTGAAGCATAGAAAAACGACCTGAGAGGGAAGGCTGTTGTGAGGCAGTTCAGCGTAGAGAAGGCAAGGCTATAGACTGCTGCAGAGAGGTGATGAATAACTCATTTGCCTGCATTCGCTTTGGGTATGGCAGGAAATAATGGCTTTACGCTGGCACACAGAAGGTTTAGGATGGACATTAACAAAACCTTTGCTTGGGATGCCAGTAGGGCTGTGGTAGAGTACACTGTCTGGGAAGTTACAGACTTTAAATCACTAGAGGTTAAATTCTCTTGTGGGGCACAATGACTAAATGGCCTCCCAGCGTATCTTCTAGCCCTACCTTTTATATTCCGGAGGCTCTAATAGATGTCCATGGCGACAAGATCCAGCCAGATTTCTCATCAGGGAGGCAGCTGTCTATTAATTTTGGACAGAAAGACACCAGGGGACAGTCCTTCTGTATTCACGAGTGAACAGCCTTTCAAACTGTCTTTGACACCCATACAGCTAAGGCAGATCTATGCAAGAAATCTGTTAGCTTGGGATTTCAAGGAAAGCCTCCATGTGTCATCATATGAAAAAGGAGTTCAATAGCTCTCTTGGGGGAAACAGAATTCAGGCTTCTCCCAAGGGCTGATCAGTTTAGAAATACCATTGCAATCACACTGAAATGGAATAAGTTCTTCCTGTTCTTATGGCATAGTTTCAGGGTTTTCTAAGATTGTGTTGTAGTGGCTGAGTTAAGTGGAGGGATTTTCCCCTCTTTGAGAAGACTCTCAGGCATTATCATTCTGACCGATTCTCATCTGGGCTGGTGATATTTATGGCAGAAGTTTCTCTTCCTCAGTGGATCTGTCTCTGAAGAGCATTTGCGAACACGACCTTGTGAATGTTTATTCTTCTTTTGATCTCTTTTGCTTTGGGTCCACAGAGCCCCTGTAGCAGAAATCTATGAGCTTTGCTGAACATATTTTTAATTAATCCTGGACTTAGAGAAATTTGGGGATTAGTGGATTGCTGAACTCATGTCTCTGGAGCAATGCTGGAGTTTCCTTGTTAAAGCAGCAGAGAAAGTGTCAAGTGTTGTTGAGAATTTGGCTTAGGCCACTGAACCTACTGATTTCCATACATCAGAGAAGTCTTCAAAGCAGCAATACTACTAGATTGACTAAATACAGTATCCGTCATCCAAAGGTTGCAATAGACTTCACAGACAGTAATGAATGAATTAAAATATAAATCCCACCACACAGGCAAAAGAGAACCTGCTTCCATTTCACAGAATCACAGAATCATCTAGGTTGGAAAAGACCTTGAAGATCATCCAGTCCAACCATTAACCTAACACTGACAGTTCCCAACTACACCATGTCCCTCAGCGCTATGTCAACTCTACTCTTAAACACCTCCAGGGATGGGGACTCCACCACCTCCCTGGGCAGCCCATTCCAACACCCAACAAACCATTCAGTAAAGAAATGCTTCCTAATATCTAGTCTAAACCTTCCCTGGTGCAACTTGAGGCCATTACCTCTTGTCGTATTGCTTATTACTTGGTTAAAGAGACTCATCCCAGCTCTCTGCCACCTCCTTTCAGGTAGTTGTAGAGGGCGATGAGGTCTCCCCTCAGCCTCCTCTTCTCCAGACTAAACAACCCCAGTTCCCTCAGCCGCTCCTCGTACGACATGTGCTCCAGACCCTTCACCAGCTTTGTTGCCCTTCTCTGGACACACTCGAGTAATTCAATGTCCTTTTTGTAGTGAGGGGCCCAAAACTGAACACAGTCATCGAGGTGCAGCCTCACCAGGTCCGAGTACAGTCCCTGTCCCTGCTGGCCACGTTATTGCTGATACAAGCCAGGATACCATTGGCCTTCTTGGCCACCTGGGCACACTGCTGGCTCATGTTCAGCCGGCTGTCAATCAACACCGCCAGGTCCTTCTCTGACTGACAGCTCTCCAGCCACTCCTCCCCAAGCCTGTAGCGCTGCTGGGGGTTGTTGTGACCCAAGTGCAGCACCCGGCATTTGGCCTTATTGAAGCTCATGCAGTTGGCCTTAGCCCATCGCTCCAGCCTGTCCAGATCTCTCTGCAGAGCCTCCCTACCCGCGAGCAGATCAACACTCCCACCCAACTTGGTGTCATTTGCAAACTTACTGAGGGTGCACTCGATCCCCTCGTCTAGATCACCAATAAAGATGTTAAACAGGAGTGGCCCCAAAACCGAGCCCTGAGGGACACCACTCGTGACCGGCCTCCAACCAGATTTAACTCCATTCACTGCAACTCTTTGGGCCCGGCCATCCAGCCAGTTTTTTACCCAGTGAAGCATGTGCCCATCCAAGCCACAAGCAGCCAGTTTCACCAGGAGACAACTGGGAAAATAGAGAACTATATAGGATAAAGGTATTTGAAGGTTTGAGGTCTTCCAGTTTCTAAGTACCCATTTTAGGACAATGACAGCCTGATTATTTTTTTCAGACACCAAGTGGTTTGTTGACTAATTGGAGCAATGATGCCTCTAGGGATAGGAGCTTGGCACACTGACTTGGCTGACTTAACCAGCTAACGAGCTAATAGCAATTTAGAGAAGATGAACCTCTGACAGGCATGAAAAGACCTTGTCTAAATGTTTAGAAATCTTTGATTAATTCCTGGTGGATGAAAACTGAAATGATTCTGTCTCTGCCCCTCTTTTTCCCACTCAGTTGCTTCGACTCCATCTCCTGCCTCCTGTTTCTGTCATCTTTCTATCCTTTTGTCTCTTTCTTTGTTGCTTTGTTTTGCACTCCACTTTTCTTCTTCTTGTATACAAGGATTTCCAGAGGTTCAGCTGAACCTGCAGGTTTCTGGGTCTCCATCTCCAAAACACAAGTTGTTCAAAACTGAGAGACAAATTTGGAAATTGGACCTACCTGATTACCAGTTTATGACAAAATCAGGAGTGGGATGGTGGAATCCTGGGGCGATACTTTGCTATTCCACGTCATAGATAAGGCGTACATACCAGGCAATGTTTGTGAGGTGCCAAAGAAACTTCATTACTTGGGTGACTTCTGTAAACTAATCTGATATATAGTGCTACAGCAACACAGATGTTATTTGGTGACATTTGCATTGTAACATCAAAACGATACCAAGATATCGCAAATGCAACCACAGCACCAACAGGGACCGGAAGCGCCAAAATTCTCTCTCAACCAGCACGTTACATCTGAACAAAAACCCATCAACAGTCTAGCAGTCTTCTGTTGCCACGCTGGTTAAAAGCAGGGAGGATATGATGTAATATATCACAGCATAATGAATTTACTGTATTGTAGCTCGTATGTAGTTTCATTTGCTAAAACTTCACTGCTGTTTAATCTACAGTTGACTGGGGTCAGCAGTGTGCCTCACATGGTAGACATAGGCTGCTTTTATGCTCTCCAGAGAGAGGGAATACTTTTCAGCACTACAGAGTTCTGCTGCTCCATTTATAAGTCCTGACCTGAACCAGTTGCCAGGGTCCTAATGAAGTTGAGTTAGATCCTGTATATCAACCTGCTGCTCCTTCTACCTGTTGCTATGTTTTTTTTTTCTCTGTGAAACCAAAACATCCTTTGCAAAATTGTGATTCAGTTAGACTAAAACAGCATCTGACAGGATGCACTCTCCAGGGCTGCAACAAAGTAATGCAGTAGGCCTCTGCTCTTTAAGACACAGAACAAAAGCCAATTATATAGTAAGGCAGTGCACCTACTGAGTGCACAACAAGGCGTACATCTTAGGTCTCTCTTCAGGCACAGTATAGCTCACTGCAAAGGCCATGGCACTCCTCCTTAAAAGCAATCAGAAGAATTCATGCTGTGGGTAGATTGATGAAAATGGAGATCTGAGATCAAATTCTGAGCATGTCACAAATAGAAGGAGATAATATTGGCTTTCTGTTGACAGTAAGCATTCTTCCCTAACGTAAACTCACCACACTCCTTACAAAACTGTACCGGCAAGCTTTTGGTAAGGCTGGTGCTCTGGGCGTTGCAACATGAGCAAGGAAGTCCTTCACAAGGAGGGAAATCAGGGTCTCTAATAACAAGCAGTAGTTGCACCAGAAAAACTGGTGGGACCCCAGAAAGAGGGATGTGGCTCTGTTCCAGCCCCAGCTGTGCCTGCAATGCCGTTCCCTCAACAGGGCTCCGACTTTGTACTCTCCCAAGGGGAGCTTTACAGACTTCTAAAATAATCTTTATGGGGCTGTGTTTTACCAGGCAGTAATTTCTGAGAGGAACACTGCAGTTTTAGCAGTTAAGAATAACTGCTTAAGAATATGCTGGTGTTTAGGAAAAAAAGAACCCAAGGGTAACAGGTACTATCAGTTTCTGATTTTCACTCTTTGAAATTCAGCTCAGTTAGGAAGCAAAAAAAATATGTGCTGTCACACATACAAGCCTATGAACATCAATATATTTTACTGGATACATTTTTCTCTTATATCTAGCCTCTGAGTTTTTCCACCTCTGAGCAAGACCTAAAAATGTATCACATCATTTGTACCACTCCATAACCTGAAACCCCAACCCTCCTTAGCAAACTTTCCTTTCAGAACAATTTAATAAGATGTGATATTAACATCCCAATAGTTTTTCCCTCATGAGTTAGAAGTGTCACTCTGTCTGTTTTGACTAATTTCTGCTAGATAAATACAGCCTATCTCAGTTAGAGAAATTCCCATATTCTGCATTTTTTTGACTGGTGAGGCTTTCTTTACTTTGTACCCTGAGCTCTTAAGTGGCTTTGCCTCATTTAAAAGCTGTATCTCTGCCCAGCATGCCTGCATTCCTGTGGAGAGTTGCTTAATCCCTCTGTATACTCCCAATCTGCCTGCAAGGAACACAGAGCATTCCCAGATCTTTAAATGGAGGCAACACAATAATCTATTTTCTTTTATTAATGGAAAAGAATCCCTGTACTATTTTAAAAAAAAAAGACCCAAGCCCCCTCCTTTTCAGTATTATCCTTTTTTCCTGCTTTACTCAATTATAGATGATTGGTTATTAACTGCCATGACATATGAGTCATGCAGGATCTAGGACACAGGATGTGTTCAGAGTTGCTTAATCATGTTCTAATATTTAACATGTACACTTGTTTATTAGGTAATAGAGTTGTGCATGATATTTACATTATGCTATATTAATTTGGGATGTTAATGCTAGAAGGGCCAGAGAACGATAAACAAAAATGATACAGGCAAATGAGGAGAAAGAAAGAAAAGCTAAACCAAAGCACAATGAGAAACAGACTCCCAGGGCATGGGAAGAAAGAACTCACATTCAGATTTTTCTGCTGGGGCACTTGTAGGTCTCCTCTCAGTTATACCAATTTAAGCTCAGGGTAACTTCCTTTTCATGGTGTGTATATAGCTTCACCCTAAATTAGTCAACGTTTCTACACCTCAAATTTTCCTCAAAAAAACCTAGCTCCCAAATGCCCCTAAAACTCCTTCAGTATATGAGGACAGCTATCTGTGCACCAAATCGTGATTTTTGCTGCCCGTTTTGAGAAGTGTTGACATCTGCCTCCAATTACATAAGGAAAGAAAAGGGACATCCTATATGAAAACATATATATTTTTCTCCTTTCCCTCTCTCATTACAGCAGTTAGCTCTCAGCACAGCAGACACAGGTTTTGAAAGAGCACACAGAAGGAAGCCAAGCTGTCTCAAGGTGAAGCAGCTGACCGCAGCATTGTATTCAGTGGTGGGGCATGAATGTCGATGAAAACACAATTTAGCCTGAGGGTTCCACTCTAAAAAATCACTACCTTTTTCATGGGTAAAAACAATAAAAATCTAAATAAGATTACTTGACTGTGAAACTTATCCAGGAATGACAAAGCTACATAGACAAGATTGAAGAAGAGAACAGAAATAAGATGTGCTTAATATAAGCAAGGATATTTGAACTCAGGATACTTAAGGAAGATAAGGAATATGTGAAAGCAAAAAAAATGCTGTTTGGCTAACTTCTCCTGGAAGCACTTGACAGCTGAATGTGGTTTTGAAAGGCCTGAAGGCAGTTTACCGCAGGGAGTGAGTCAAAGCAGCTTTGCATGAGAGAGGACGATGGCATTCTGCAACACACAGAGGATAGATGCCTATTTTAAGGAGATGGTTTGCTGTCTCCAGAGACCCTTGATGTGGATACAAGACAACATGGAGAACTGCAGTAAGAGCAGTCATAGAAGCAGAGCTTAGCTTGGAAACTGTTTTACAAATTAATTGCTTGCTACTTCAATTCTTCTTTGTCTCTGGTCCTCCTTCCTGTGACTTCTCCCATTTTCTTCCCACTTTATCATCCCTATTTAATTTATTTGTTTGTTTTTTTACTTCTGCCACACTCTGTCCAAGTTCCCAATCCACTGATAAAACACTACAAGCACTTTATGGTAATGATGTTTGTAATCCCTAGACTAGTTTTGTATAATGGAAAACTACAAGAAATATGTATTCTTTAGGAGTCATCAGAAGCTGACAAGGAGGTATGAAAAGTCCAAGCAAGACAGAACCAACAAAGCATAACATACAAAGTCAGACTCAACTTCGGGAAAAACAAGTGGTCTGAGGATCGGTGGTGCTCTGGCTCTTCTTTAACAGCATGCAGGGACCACTGGTGCTGGCCTCACAGCTCATTTCTAGTTCTCTTGACTTGCAGAGAAATGCTGTGATGATATCATACTATTGTTCATAAGGGTTTTGAACAGAGGGTACACAAGAGCTGCTAAACTTGACCTGTATTATGGACAAAATTACTACCTAGCAATTCCCAGAAAACAGAACCCAAAATCCCACAGCCACATTTCCTCATGCTATTACTAGTCCTGCAATGGGCACAACAGTGAATCAGAGCCAATATTTTAAAAGACAGCTGTCCAAATTCTGGCTTCTCTGTCTGTACCAAAGCACCTACCAACATTTTCTGAGCTATTCAGTAGCTCTCACTGTCTTCACCAGGCAAAGGAACAGGGTTGTGTTTTCCACGTAAGCAAAGAGTTTTGACTTTGTACACCAAATTTTACAATTACCGTGTTTGTGGCAGTTATGTATCTTACTCTTTTCAATCCCCTCTCGTGCCTAATTTCCAGCAGCAGTCCCAGATTGGTCCACTTGGTCTTCAACCCAGTCTTTCACCTGGCTGCCCAAAAGCTGCTGCTTGCTGGGTGCTCTAGGGAAGACTGATCAATTCTGCAGGCATCTCTCAAGTCTAGTCCCCATCCCTAGGCTTCATTTCCATTTTTTCTGGTTTTTTCCCTTAGTTACCAACCAGTTTTCTTGTTAAGCGGTCTCTAAACAAAATGCATATTTCCCCTTCCAACATTACAAACATCTCAGTGACATGGCAAAACGCACAGCGATTAAGATATCACCTCAATTTATTGCTCACTTCAAGTTATCAAGGCCCATACGCTCCAGACAGTTCTCTCGGAAAATGGAAACTGAAGGGCACAAAACTCATACCTCATCTCTACAATGCCTGTCCAGATATGTTACCACTTTAGTACATCACAAGTGATCATAAAACCAGCAGCACCTCCAATACCAAAATACAGAAGAGCCTTATAAAAATTGATTAGATTTAAGGGAGGAAAGACAACCGATAGATCTATGTCCTCTGCCAGTCTGCTAAAGGAAAAGGAGTAAAGCAGACTGGTTTACAACATTGGAAAAGAATTAATCTGACTCATCCAATTACTAAAGGACATTTGTCTCCATAACCCAGTAGGCACCTGCATTTTTCATCCTGTTGAAGAGTATTTCCAACTTCTTTCTTTGCCTTATTAACAAATAGCCATTTTAGTCTTGTTGCTTTTTAACTATTATTCAACTAAAAAAAACCCCAACCATGAAAAAACCAGAACATCTATGTAGGATATTTGCTACATGAGGTAGATGATGGAGGGAAGACACTGAAATCCCCTCAGCCCAATTACTGCAGGGAAAGAGGAAAGAAACACTACTGTCTTGAAGCTGAAATGCAATGTTTGGTTACAAGAGTGACAAGGGCTGTGGAAACAGAAAAGATGCAGAAATTAAGGAATGTCACTTTGGTATGCCTTGGGAAATATACATTAAACCGACATAACATTTTGAACCCAACAGAGCTCCTTATAACAAACCACTTGTTTTTTAGGTATATCAAGAGTACCCAAATGAACTATATGAAATTACATGCCAGCGGGTGTTGACCGGTTTGCCTGGATATTACAAGTGGTGTCATTAAAAATTCAGCATTGACATCCAGTCACCAGGGAGAGATGACCTTTTTTTTAACCAGTTCTTACCAATTTGCAGAAGAGACGTGAAATTGTAGTTCCACTCTAATGGCCACTTCAAGCAAACTGTTAAGATCTTTCATAACCTCAAGGATTTCTCAAGTTATGTTAAAAATCAGGCAGAGGGGAAGCTGGGGATTTCTTCTGTCCTAGACTACAGATGAGTGAGGGCTCATCAGGCACAGCAATGTTTACATGGGCCACTTGGCCCACGGCAGCAGTGAATTAGGGCAACTACTCTGTCTACAGCAGGAAACAATACTGCAAGACCGGTTTTGTGCGTAGGCCTTCTGCAGTTTTTCAGGCCCACTCAGAAGCTCCACACAGATGTGGAATTTGTTGCTTAAAACTGGGCATTCAACAATGAAAACTCCAGCCTATATGATTTACCCAAACTGTACGCAGTGAGCTGAGGCTATCAGAGGGCACAGCCCAGAACTCCCCTGTCAGTCCCTGTTCTGCTAACACCATCAGCAATGTGCACTGCAAAAGTGCTGAGAAAGAGGTAAATATCTTCTCACGTATGCCCTTCTCTCAGCTAAACAAACATACTGGTTGTCTTCAAACTGTGGATATTGTCAAGTTAATTATTGCTGTCAATTTAATTATTGCTGCCGTTCTTATTATTTTCCACCCATCATCTCTCCTGTAACGATTCACTAGCTTCCTTGGAGAAAGAAGTGTGTCTGGGGGTAATGATTTCAATGCTTTTCCTCCTCTGCCCGCCTCTCAATTGCTCTTTTATATTGAATAATCATTTATATGGTAGTTTAATTAGCTAATTACGAATGTGTTTGGGTATTTTAAGGAGGAAGAATCATTGTTTACTTGCTAGTAATTAAGTGGGTTGCATTTGATTTTGGTGTCAGGAAATTTAGGAGTATTATTTTTCTGGGTGACAGTACCAAATATTAAAAACATAATTATTTGCTTATATCTTGGTACACTGAAAGGGGAAGTAAATTTCCATGACTATAGTCTTTGGGCTTCTGGTGGATTATCATTAGTATAACTGATCTGGATATACTTATTAGGATGTAGAAAGAGCAGTCAAGAAAGGGACACTAGTTACAGACAGAAAGCCTCACTGCACTTTGAAGGCTTTGCAGAATACTCAATTCACCTGTCTGCCATCAAAGCCAGCACAAACAGCTTCCAACTCCTTCCTCCCCCTTCAAGGGTATATGCAAAAGCAAGCATATAAATGGGTCTTCTATGGTCCTTGTGATCTGTATGCAGCAGCTGTACTTGAAAGTCAACATTCATCTTATGAGCCCAAGAGAAGCTCTACGTACAGGAAAGCTCTGCTTGATTCTCTTGACACTAACAAACAAGACAGGTTGCCAGAAAACATCAGCAGGCCTGAGTGGAAGGAATGGGCAAGAGCAGTGGGAGGCATAGACACTGACAGTCAACTTCTGCCTTTCAGCATGATTCTAAAAGAGGGACATAATAGCGTACCTGCTGCAGTTCTGCTCTGCCATGAATGGCAAGTGCTCAGATTTCAGCAATCCCAGTAAGACATTTTTAAAATGCACAGACTATGAAGCAAGACTAAAGAAAACCACATGACCCTCATCATGATGTACCTCTGAATATTGCTATTAATTTCCCAGGATCAGGTGCTACTTGTGGCACTCATCCATCCTTTCCAATGGGAGACAGCATGGAATGAGATGAATGACACAGAAACAATACAGTATGAGAACTTCAGCCTCCTCAGACTTTTACTCCATTTCTCAACCTCTCAATCTGAGAAACATACATTACTCAGACACTCTAGCTTGGTTTTAAGAATTTGCCAGGTCAGCAGAGCAAGACTTCTGTCACAGGTGAAGCCCCTTCCATCATCCATACCCCATAGCTCACACCATGAAAGCACTTAGAAAACAGCAACAGGAGTACTAAAGGAACAAAACATTTAGTGCATTGACTCCGGATGAGAGAAACATGTTCCTGACAGTATACTTTATGCAAGAGCATCTAGAAAGAAGAGATACCTGTAGGATATCAGTTCCCTCCCAAAGGCTGACTCCTGTTCCCAATGATGAGAAAACCAGCACAGTTCCTACAGTTTCCAGTAGCACTGCTTCCAGCTTCATTAATGGATAATAAGAAGGATAATTTCTTTTTAAAACAAATAAACTAACCTGCCCCGTAATGTGTCCTCTATTTTGTTCATTTTAAACCAAATTTTAGGGGAGATTATAAAACAGCTCTTCCATACTCCATTTTGAACTTTCTTGTATACTGCTCATTACTCTTTTCAAATGTATTTTTGCTATGAACTCTGTATCTATTTCCAACTAGTACATGCTATAACTAACAATAAATAAACATGCAAATCCTGAACTTGCCTTAAAAGTACCTATTAAGAACAGCAGTGCTGTGTTTATAGTCATTTTTCTCTGATTTAGAGTTTTTGAGACTTTACTGCACATTTTCAAACTTTACTATAAAAACTATGCAGGCTAGAATTTACTGTTTTTCAGCCCAAAGCTGAGAGCAACTCAACTGCAGAAGACTGGGCTATCACAAAATAATCAACTACTGTGAAACTCAAGGTAAAATTGTGAGATTTAGCAAAATATGCAGATTAGACTAAACATGCTAGCAACGTCCACTGTATCCCACCAGAATTTATCCATTCCCAATTCCTATTTCCAAAGGTCCTAAAAATTAAATCCATCTTGCAATGTGAACTGAAGGTCATTAGAGATGGGTCCAGCTGCACCAGCAGGGGAGTGAGTCCTGGAGTCAGGGACCTAGGCTAAATATAACCTGTCATCCGCTTCATCCTGCCTTAACCTTAAGGCTATTATCAAAGCATTCCAGTGAATTTCAAGTGCCTTGGCATCATGTGAGAAGAAAGTTGCTCTCAGGTGTTCTTATCACTGCAATTCACAGCATCACAGTTTATTAATGACATATGTGCAGTGAACTTAGATGTATGAGCCTCAAGCCTCCACGTCCTTACACCACTTTCACACAACTATGATTTTTTTTTAACCTGGAGTGGAATTACAAATAGAGAGCAGAGTCCATTCCAGCATCTCATCCTTAATTAATATCTTGGTCATATGAACAAGACTTTACTGCTTAAACACTTTTAAAAACTAGTTTATATACTTTTTCATAATTTAATTGTCAATAATTGGTCTTCTCTCAGTCATACGAACATCTGAACTGACTAATGAATATTAAAGGTTAATACTTTATCAAACATCTTGATGTCATATGTCATCAAGATCTACAGGACTGTCACAGCTGCTAAAGTATGCAGACTACATACATGTACATCCAATAATTTGGAGGTATGTTCACTGAAGAGCTGGCCAGATCGCAGAGCCACAGAAGACTGCTGCAAGCTTACGGTTGGAGTTTTATTCATATTTGGGGCAAAACTCTCCAAAATTTAAGGTTCCTTGAAATCAAATAATGACACTTGTCTTGTGCACCGCCCCTGATGTCTGCAGGCTCATTGCGTTTTAAGTCAGTAACACTATTTGTATGTTTGAAATAATGATGTAATTTCTCTCTCAACAACATATGTATGTGATCAAGAGTCAAGAAGACTCTTATGTTTCACGATACAAACTTTTAAAAGCTTCACTTTTGTTAGGAAAGTTTCTTATTCTGTCTAATCAATATAGCCACAATGTCCCTCATGTTTCAGCCCAGGTGTTAGAATCATTCTGACCTGAGATTTGTAGATTTATCTCAAGTTTGATTTCTTATAGATATTAACACTAGCAGCCAAGGACAGTGAAATTTCTACAATGCCCTTTTAATCATTGTTTTCCAGCTTCAAAACCGCAAGAGAATATGCTGCTGAGCCCAGAGGCCCCACAAATGCTATATATAAAACTTACATTTCTGTTCCTATTGTTGACAAAGAGTAGGGAAGAATGAGGGAGCAAGGGGAGGTGGAATGCCTTCAGAGATGCACAGAGAAAAGAAAGAGATAGCACCTATTTTTTCACCCCTAGCCTTGAAGGAATCCCATTTTTCTCATTTGATAGTTAACACCACACACAGACACGCACTTCTTATCTTGGCAGAAGCAAAGCAACTAATAGCACGGAAAGGAAAGTCAGAAAAATTTTAACAGTTGCAGATGAAGAAATAGGACTGAGCTCTACAGCATATTCTCCCCTACAATGTCCATTCTACTTTTATTATGCTTACATTATACAGATGGAGCTTCCACTACTTCTCTTCCAAGCCTCTTCTACAAGCCAGGCAGCCTCACAGTTAGAATGTTTCATAATACTTGACTCATCATTTTATTTGTCAAATACTGCTAGTTTTTACTCCATTTCCTTCCTCTAAATGAGCTTTCAAACCTGAGGAGTTCTCTTTTTAGTCTTTTGGGTAAAAAGCACTAACCAAATGCTTTAGAAGTGTGGCATTTTTTCTGCACTAAGAAATTAAGCCTTTTTTTTTTTTTTTTTTTTTTTTTTAAAATTCAGTGCTTAGTAGCAAAAAAAAGTCTACCAAAAATAGGATCAGAGATTTTTTAAACCGGGGCGGGAAAGGGAGGACAGATGCATCCCCAGAGTATGCAAAATAGAAATGAGACTGAAAAATGAATTAGGCTCAGATAAAGTCACCTTGATTCAAATTACACAATCACACACTGCAGTAGCATTAGAGAGGTGGCCCTGTGATGTCCAACGAGAAGTTACCATTCCCTCACTAAGATAGTATGCTTCCCTGCAAAATAAACCTATAACCAGAAATGGATATTATATTGGATGTACTAACATCCCCCAACTAGTGTCCATACAGGCAAGCTGCAGCCCACAGAGCACTTGCAACTAGGTGGGCCAGCTGAAGTCTTATCAGCCTGATAGGCTACAGCAAACAGTGCAGCTGCCCCCAGGCTGCTCAGAGAGGCAGCCCACCTCGCAGTAAGGAGAGAGAATGTCATTTCAAGGGAAGGCCTCAGTTTTGCCCAAGCAGTGGGGCAGCAGGATTGCATCTTGGCTCAAGGTTCATCAGCTGGTATAAGGATGAAATCAGTGACAGGATAAGCAAGACCCAAACACAAGTGGTTTTGCTGCTGCAGCTGGAGGAAGCTAAGCACCCTCCAACCACGGGGCTGCAATCAAGACAGAATGGAAGAGCAGCCTGGATCCAGCACATAAGGCTTGATCATTGGGCTACAACTAAATCTTGATGCACTTTGCAGCACACCTCAGTCTTCTGGTCCCCATCACATGCCATAAGTGCTCTCTCAGTGACTAAGCCCAGATTTCCTTCCCAGGGAAAGGCCACATGCTTCCATGCATAGGGTTTGGAAGCAGCCAGGAAATACATTTAGACCCAAACAGTTCAAAGCACACTTGGACCTCACTGTTTGTTTGTAGCTGGAGTGAACACAGGGACGGATGTGCATTAAGCAATGCCCTGAGGACTGGGATTCTGCCCAGTGCACTTCCCCTCTTCCTCCCTTTCCCAAAAGAACAAGAGTTCTTTGGATCAAGGCTTGTTATGGAGTCTGAAGCGATGGTTATGCTGGAAGGTATTTCTCTGTACTTTTGCATGCTAAGAATGTGTTATTTTGGGTTATTCCTAAGTGGAAGATACATGAAGCTGTAGATGAAGCTTGCTATGTACAATGTACAAGTTTTTTTATGGACAGATGAAAACAGTAGTTTATAGATAAGTGCATCAACCTTATCTTATCAAGCCAATCCCTCCTCTTCAAAGACTGCAGGATACTGGGCCTGGAGAAAACAAACAGCATTCTCTGAGGTGGGCAATATGAGCATTTTAAAATTTTAATGAGTCTCAGGTACACACACCTCACAGCTTGTACAAAAGGACAGAAGATGCTCAGCCTGTAAAAGAAGTCTTTTCCATGCATCTGTCCATCATAAATTTATATTAAATCCATTTAATTTGGGACCTGAAGATTATGGGGTTGGAGAAAGTTGTACAACTAACCACAGTGATTTGGAGACTGCTACTACTGGATTGGAAGGAGATTAAAATGGGCAGGACTCCGTTATTTGGTTTGTCTTTAGCCTCTCCAAGCTAGACTGTTCTGGACACTCAGTCATCAAAGGAAGTAAGAAGCTGGATTTAAAGTTGTTATGGGTTCCAGATGGGGGTAAAAATGAACCAGAGAAGATCGTTATGTGTCATTTGCACACTAAAGGGGGTGTACTTGCAGTGACATGAAATTTGGCCCATTTGTTGAAGGAGTGCAGTTTCCCATGACAAGCTGAGGCATCTTGTACACAACTCTGAAATGGGTTTTGCCTGGGGGTTAAAGTTTACTTTGTTTTCAGCTGAAACACTGCTCGTGGTTTTTCAAGGTTAAAAGAAGAGACTATGTGAAGTCCCACATGTGAGGTCTCACTTAACCTAAGGACTGCCAGGGAAGCTGGAAACTGCTGGTCTCCTGCTCTGTGGTCCCATTTTCTGAAATTCCTTCCATGCAAGTAGGCATCCGCATTAACTGTCTCACCAACTTCAGTAGGTGGTGTGGTGGCGCTTATTGGCAAAAATTGGCGTTGGGGGATCTGGAGCCTCTGGACTGACTCTCTGGGGCTGTCACAGCTGATGAGCTCATTCTCCAATGTGGCCTGGCTACAAGTACATGTCTGTTCTCTCTACAAATGTGCACACTCACATCAACATTTTCTTAATAGGCAAGAAGATTATTTCTAATAACTTGGCTTATCACCACAGTTCCTGATGACAAAGTGACCCACATGTTCATGTTCATCTGTGACCTTCACCTATGTCAGCAGGAGGGAGGACAAAATAACCAAGTGCAAGGACAGCAAAATGCAATGTGGAGAGTCTCTAGACCAAAAAGGTGCAGCCTGGAGGGAGGGAGCTCAGGTGATCTAAAAGCGGCGCAAAGCAGAGACAACCTGGACTTTCCTCTGGCTCATTGCTAATGCAGCGAGTGCCAGCAATTTAATCCTGGGAAAGCTCCAAGCCAGGCCTCACAAAAAGAGATACCAGACCCCAACAGCTGCACTGTCAGAACATGCTGGCACGCTGTTCTCCTTTTGCTGTCCCAAGGTGGCTGGGTGAATGCAGTCAATCTTGTAACGGAGGGAATTTTCTCAGGACTGTTCAAACAGATCTAGGACATTTCATGAGCCGAGCTGTTTAACTCCCACTTGCCTGATCCAAAGCCAGTGTGTGCCCTTCTCCTTCAACATTAATCTGAGACAACTCAGCCATGTCCGATGTTGGAAGGTTTCAGATCAGCCTTTAGATAGTAGAGACCAGGCAGCTGCTTGACCAGAGTTAGGTGCACATTAGAAAGCATCAGTTATTCCCCCCTCCCCAAATCCTGACTGTCATGTTGAGAAACCAGCTGGTACAGGGGCACAAGTATCTTATGAGGTAGCACATAAGCAAAATCAAGGTCCTTTTCCAACTGCAGCTTTGAGACCATCTTACTGGTCTGCTTCTTCTTTGCTCCCTCATGTCTCACAAAAGGCCCCTTTTCTGTCCTTCCCATAATATCACACGCTTATCATTACAGTATCCTTCTCTGCAACTTCAGCCAACTGGAAGAGCTATCCAATATCTCCCTACTTTACTGACTCTTTGCATGTCATAGCTCAGTGAAATGTGTGCATGAAACAGTGAAAGTTAGGGAGAGTGAAAAAATAGTGTATAAACAAACAACTAGAGAAACTGGCTTGCTAGTGCAGAAACAGCAGATGAGGAAAATTTCTATCATGGAACTTAAGCAAGTTGGGCAGCTGCTAGTCAGACGTAACCTGGGGAAGTATGGCTCTTTCTGTCAGTGGGAACTCAGCAGGGGTTAAAAGTTCAACGGGAGAGGATGCTAATGTGAACTAGATAAATCTCTTAGGATTGCAGTAACAGGAGCAAGAATATAAAATTAGAGATACCAGCAGGTTAAAAATTTACTCAGAGAAACACAGGCCAGCAGAAAATAAGACAGGTATTCTGGTTCTCAGCTGAGGACAGCTAACCAAGTCAGAGCCACATAAAGATATTCTTTATGTGGCTATCTTATCTGCCTTCACTTGAGAAAGAATTTGTGCATTACTAGTATTAATGGAAGACAAAAATATGCTAAGAAATGTTTTTCTCCATGTCCCAAAAGTTTATCATCATGGTATAAGATTTTTTTGCTTATCTAATTTATTTTTACAACAGTTTTCCGAGTCAACAATTTACTGATATTTGTCTTAAACAGAGATTTAAATAACTAACATTAACAGAGAGTTTCACTGACTGTTCTTGTGAGGATATTTAATGAAGAAAATGAGGGATTACAAAGTATGATAAATCTTACTTTATTCACTTGCAGGAGATAGACCTTGCAAAAACCCCCCTGTCCCACTTGGGTGAAATGGAATAAAATATCTACTGTAAGTATGAATACTGGGGGGGGGGGAAGTGTATTTATGTTCTGCAATGTGAGAATTTAAAGAACAACATTTTTGTCAAAATGATGAAGAAAACACACACATTCTAAAAATTGCAGAGCATGTAGAAAGGTATGAGAAAGCAAAACTTCCAATGCCTTAAGTTTCTTGTATACATTTCTGGAAAAAGTAGAAAAATGGACCAAAAGATCTCGTAATCAAGC
This sequence comes from Strix uralensis, assembly GCF_047716275.1. Taxonomy (NCBI): domain Eukaryota; kingdom Metazoa; phylum Chordata; class Aves; order Strigiformes; family Strigidae; genus Strix; species Strix uralensis. The sequence continues at coordinate 74,151,205 of NC_133976.1, read as the reverse complement.
TGCCCTGCTTTAGTAAGGGAACTTTTGACTGAGTAATGTGATTCCATAGTTTCAGGAAGCATTTTTGAAATAATCTTATTGGTCTGGGGAAGAAAATGGAGAATGTATCAAAGCCAAAAATGAGTAGTGAAGAGAACCTACAGTTTAGGGGAGCCCACATCTCAGTGCCTCAGCAATTGTCTCCAGATAAGAAAAACACAGAATCACCAGAGTCCATATTTCCTTCCCTTTACCTGTCTCCCATCTAGGGATCATAACACTGACTCTCTGCAAGGCTTCACTCTTGTGTCTGTGCTAAAAAAGGATCAAGGGGAAAGAGGAAGATGGTATGAGGCAAGTAAGTATTTGGGAGGATAAAAGATCCTCTCCATGGCTGGAGAATAGAGGGCATGAGAAGGGAAGAAACGAGCTGTGGGCCCCTACACAGAAGGAAGGAATGCCTCGAGTGCTGGCACAGAGAGAGTAGAAGAACAACCTGGCCTCTGAGGGAAACCGGGGGTGCAAAACTACAGATATGGGAAGAAAGGGTACAGAAAGATGCACAGAGCTTGTGGCAAGAAGGGAACAAAGTCACAGAAGTGAAAAGAGATGGGTGAGTAACACAGGTTGCTCAGCAGGGCAGGAAAATACACAAATGCAAGAAACCCTTTGAGTGTGCAATGCACTTACACACCTATAAAGCACAAGCTGTGTAGCTGCACTGATGATTACTCCATTTTGTTCTGTATGGCAACAAACTGGAACAGATCAAACCAGGAATTTTAAAAGAAAAGAAGAAACAACAATCACAAGGCCAAGGACTGCATCTCACCAGCGAACAACAGG